>NC_134586.1:20637500-20937500 GCF_037038515.1 Microtus pennsylvanicus
GTGAGGCATCCTACTCAGGGGTGACAGGGGTGGTACCTGAGCTAGGGAGGCCATGTCAGGAGGGGATGCTCAGGACGGGGAGTAATGAAATGCTTTGCTGGGGGGGGGCGGCAGTCAGAACAGTTTGTGGCATTTCCTTTCTCTTCCCTCAGCCCTCTGCTGATGTCCCTCCTGACCCCTCACATCCTGCATCCCACATGGTCACTCTCGCACATTCCTGCTATCGAGTCCTTTGGTTCAGACCGCACTCTGCGCACCCTGTTCTGAACAGTGGAAGCAGACATGTCCAGCTGCCCAGACTGAAACAGAGTCTCAGGACTGTCAGGAGGAGAGGAAGAGTTGGCATCTCTGGCCAGCCCCACCAGACTCACTCAGTTGCTGACTGCCCTGCTGAGGGGTAGGGCCACAGGGGTCTCAGGACCCTCTCTCATTAGGATCCATGTCTGTCCCCATTGGGTGGCAGGCATCGCATCCCATGTAACCTCAATGAGACAAGATACAGAAAATCTGAGAAGCCGGGCTCACATTGCCACAGCAGGCCCGGGGAGAGAAGGCCCTCGATCTGGATGCCCCTTGCTGGGCATAGGAGATGGAGGCAGGGTGTACTCCCAGCAGCCCTGCCAGCACTGATGCCCAGTGTCCCCTTCTGTGAACACAGTAAAGGCAAGACTGGGGGACTGGCCCAACAGCCATCTGGAATCCAGAGTCCACTCTCCAGGTGTCATGTGGCAGCTGCTTTTCTCAAGCCATTTGACTCCTTACCACTGTTTCCCACCGAGCCAGGTCTTCCACCACTTAGCCAGACCGCTCAGCCAACCTATAACCCCTCTGACTACCTTGAATAACAGGCAAGGCAGGACCAGGGATGTGGAACTTTCAGTGTGTTCAAGATTGAAGTTTTGGGGGTGAGAGGATAGTAGGGAGCTCTAAGCAAATTGGACAGAGAGGCCGCCGGTTCCAGGAGATGGAATTGTGTTGTTAGGGGAATGACAGACACCTCCCTGGGAACCCCAAAATACAGAGTTCAGGTAGACCCATTAAACAACCAGGAAAAAAAGTGGTACCTGCTACATAATGAGTTAGTGTGGGTGGAGTGCTGGGTTTGTTTATACCTATAAATGGGATTTCTAACTCCCGTTATCATCAACAGTACATCTCCCAGTACACGGGAAAGCATTTGGCCTCCCTGCCACCTCATGTCTCTAGAGTGCTTCAGGGTGGTGCTGGTCCCCAGAGCTGCAGCCGACATCCCCCACCCTCACCAGCTCACCTCAATTGTCTGTCCAGCAGAGCCAGATCACATGTCCCAAACCGCCTTCTTTTGTTAGCTGTGTGTGTCTACATGGGGCAGAGGGCTCCATGCTCACAGGGTGGGTGTTCTGAACCCCTTGCTTGTCTCGGGGAATGGCCCCCATACACTAAATGGCCACAGCAAGTGAGGCCAGGGGAGGTGGCTCAGCTCTTCTCTGATCCTCTTGGCCGTGAGCTCACTGAGGACGAACCCGCCATGAGAGCCTCCTCACCCGTGCTTCCCTTGAGCAGTTTCCTCGAGGCCCCACTCCAGGAATCTGCAGACCTGCCTCAGAAAGTCCTCTCGGTTTGTAGGTGACTTCACAGAAGCGCTTGACTTGACGTAGCTGTGGCATTTCTCCAACGCCAACTGGTAGAGGGGCTCAGTGGGCAGGGTCTGGAAACTGCTCTCAGGTGACTGTCAGGTGTCAGGGTGCACGGCTCCTGTGCGGCTGTACTCTCTGAGCTGGAACAATGTCATCCTATCCCCCCTCCCTCCCCCCGCCAGCCTGGGCCAGCGCCTCGGCTCTCCCCTTGCACATGTTCTGGCCTGACTTAGAAATGAGTGGCCAGGCCTCCATGAAGTGGCTCTTCAAGTGGATGGAATTGTGGTCCCCTCCTCTCTGGCTCCCTGCCCACCCACCGGTGGAGGTGCTAATCAGCAGGGACATGGCACAGGACGGGGAGCTGGGTGCCAGGGGCTGGGGGTCTCTCCTTTGCCCCTCAGCCCCTTGGTCTGGTGACCCCTCTCATGTTCCTGTTCTCTCATTTCCCTTCCCTCCTCCGTGATGGCAGCGTCCTGGCCTCTTCTCCCTCAGTGGGCATCCTGAGGAGTCAGGCCTTTGGGCCTCCACTTGCCTTGCTGTCCCTGGGTGGCCAGAGAGCCGGGAGTGCACGCTGGTTGGTTTCGAATGCACTTTCTGCTTGCAATGCCTTGTCTGCATTTCCTCCATCCCAGGTCCTGCTTTAATGAACACCATGTTTTTAGCATGTTTTTAAATAAAAACCGATAATGTGTCAAAAGCACAAACAGACTGTCTCTCAGTGGTATGTGTTTTCTTCCTGAGCCATGACCAGGACATGTTTCATGTAGCTGTTGATGGAGGGACCCAGAGGAACCCCAGTCAGTCCCCTGTAAGAGGACCTCGTCTCTTTTCTTTCAGCCTGGGTTTCAGATTTGCTGGGGTGAATGGATCTCTGTCCCTCTGTGGAGGCCTGGAGAAGCCTAGCGCGCGCGCACGCGCGCGCACGCACACACGCACACACGCACACACACACACACACCTGCACACACCTGTCTGGAGACTGATACAGAACTGATCAGGGGTTTCCAGTGACTCAAGCCTTCTGCCTGAGAGGATGTCGTTCCACCACAGTGACTGGTCACCCACAGTTGGCTGGTCCTGTGCTCAGACCTGGGAGGAATGAGAAACAGGTCCTTACTCCTGTAGGGGAAGGCTATCAGGTTAGGTCCACCCTTGTCCCAATCCCTCTGTTGCTCCTGAAGGTTCCTTTGAGCCTGGTGTCTGGGGACCTCTTGATGTCATTTGGCCCAGGCAGCATTTTTCCTGGTAGCAGCAGATAGCCTCCAAGAAAACCTAGAAGCAAGGGTCTGTGAGGATGGGCATGGGGGAGACAGACGCATAACATGACTGGCTGGAATGTCAACCAATCCTGTGCTCTCAGTGCTTTCCTGGTGTGGGAGTCTCCTGCTGTGGCAATTGGGTTCTGGCTTCTGGGCCTTTCTTAGACTGTTACAGTGAGGAAATGCAGATGAGGGAAGCCCAGGGTTCTCTTCGCCCTGGGTCACTGGGTGCCATTATCGCCCGTGAGGTGGCAGAGATGGAATGAGCATGCGCAGGAGAGGCTGAGATGGGCGTGTAGCAATGGGATAAACAAGTGCAGGAGTCTAGAAACTGAGATGGGGTGGGGCAGCTCCAAACACCTCCAGATGTGTAGCTGTGTCTTCCTCCCTCAAGGGCATGGCCAGGTTGACACCAGATTGTCCCAAAGCATCAGCCTGTGGTAGCTTGCTTTCAATGTGTCCAGTTTTGGATAAAGCCCACGGTCCAGCTAGAATTGCTTCCTGTGACCCTCCCCAGACCTATCTAGAGCAAGGAGACAGACGACCTCTCAACTGTTGAGGGTCAGTTGGGTCACAGGAATTAGCAAGGAGGCCCCTTCTCATCTATCCATTTGCTCTCACACCTGCCCCCAGGGTGTGGCCACACTTGCCGGTATCTGCCAGGCCAGTTCATAGGTAGTGGTCACTGTAACTCTCTGGGGACCCCTTGACTAGTCCCCCATTAGCCTGTGATGTGGAAGAGCAGCCTCCCATCAGTGCTCAGTGAAGGCAAAGAAGGTCATCTCAGGAGCAATAGCTAAACAGGGCTGGCACGTAGACAGAAGTTTCTGTCCCAACCAGTCTTACAGTGATTCAGTCCCAAATAAACAAGCAGGCTTATATTAATAATAAACTGGTTGGCCTATTTCTCAGGCTTATTACAAACTAGCTCTTATGACTTAAATTTACCCATAGTTCTTGTCTGTGTTTTGCCACGTGGCTTGGTATCTTTTCTCAGTAAGGCATTCTCATCTTCCTCTGCGTCTGGCTGGTGACTGTATCTCTGCCTTTCCTCTTCCCAGAATTCTTCTAGTCTGGTTGCCCTGCCATTACTTCTTGCCTTGCTACTGGCCAATCAGTGTTTTATTAAACCAATATGAGTGACAAATCTTTACAGTGTACAAAAGCACTATCTTACAGCAGTGGCACCCACTGACAATCCAACCAGACCCCAGAAGCCAGACCGGGGTGATACAGACAAGATGCCAAGTCTCTCACAGACAGAAATTCAAACTTACACCCACCTACTACACACACCTACTACAGGGGTGGATGTCACAGAGCTGACCTTTGCCCACATTACCAGCCATCTAATGGGGTCACAGGAGAAGCCCCAAGATTGCCCTTCAATACTAGTAATGCCAATAATGGTATTCTCAGGGTTTGAGATGGCTGTGGGGGTCAGGCAATGACTCTCAATTTGCCCAGTGAGAGCCCTTCTAGAGGAGATACTATTGAGGCTAATAAAGGAATGGTTAACTTGGCCAGGAGTGCAAGGGAGTGTCTTGAGGAACAGACCCTTCTCCTCTGAACCAGCTCAACACCCAAGACTTCCATTCAGGAAGAATAGAACTTCTGAGACGTTAAGCCCAAATAGAGGTATCTAGCCATGGCCTCCAGGGAGATGTCTGACTGCAGATGAAGCGTGGTCAGAGGGGACAGACCCACTGTTCTGGTTTAGATAGGAGATGAGCCCCCAGGACTAATTAGATCTGCTGGGAAGGAAACATTGTCATTCACCCCACATCACACCCCACCTGAACAGGCGGGTGACTAATTCTTTGCACTGACAGGTGATTGTATTAGTTACCTGGAAGAAGCACCTTAAGCGGGGAAGGGTTCGTTTGGGCTCACAGTTGAGGGTGCATTCTACCATGGCAGGCCAGGCATGGCAGCAAGATGTAAGGGAGGGGGTCATACTGTGTTTGTTGTCAGGAAACAGAATGAATGAATGTTGGTGCTAGGTTAGCGTTCTCTTTTTAACTTGGTCGAGGATCCCAACCCATGTAATGGTGCCGTCCATATTCTGGGTCTTCTCAGTTACATCCAGAGGTATGTTTCCGTGGTGATCCCAAATCCAGTCAAGTTGACACTCAACATGAACCGTCACAAAGAGAGATTGCATGGTTTGACTCAGAGTACAGGAAGTGGCAGTTCTTGTGTTGTTGATATAGTTGGATCTCTGTGTGTGTTTGTATTAAACATTATCCTTGCAAACCACTCCCACATTATTCAGGATCCTTCTGACCTCAGACATCTTCCTTGTCTTTATGTCTAAGTTTTGCCGTTAGAGATTTACCAGAGAGTGTCAGGGCCATAGTTTGGAAATTGGAAGACCTGGATTCACTTCCTACTCTGCCCCTGGTGTTCATGGGAGCCTCAGGCAGTCTCTGAACTTTTCTTGATTTTGCCATCTGCTAATGGAGAATAATGCCCATCATACAGATCTATGAAGATGACATAAAATAATTCATGGTCCACAGAGCTTTATCCAACATAAGAACAAAATCATGGGAGTCGGGAGATGACTTAGTAGTTAAGAGCACTTTCTTCTTTTGCAGAGGACCCATGTTTGGTTCCCAGCATGCACATGGCAGCTTACAACCATCCATAATTTTAGTTCCAGGGACTCCAACACCATCTTCTGATTTATGTGGGCACCAGGCACACATGTGGTACACACATGTTCATGGAGGGAAAACACACAGAAAAATAAATAAATCTTTAAAATGTTTTTAAAGAAACAAAACATATCACTAGCAGGAAAATGGCTGGATCATCATATTAAACAAGACAGGGTCACACAAATATCATACATTTTCTCTAGTATTTGGAATCTAGATTTTATGAAAGGACATAAAAGTATAAGGGGGAACTACAGAAAAAGGAAAGAGACCAGTGAAGGGGAAGAGGGCACAAAACAGATTAATGGAGGCATGACCAAAATATGACCTAACCTCTTTTTTATGCAATGGATGCACACAATTAAAATTAGGGGGCTGCAGAGATGGCTCAGCAGTTAAGAGCACTGTCTGCTCTTTCAAATGTCTCAGGTTTGATTCCCAGCATCTACACGGCAGCTCACAACCATCTATAACTCCAGTTGCAGGAAAAACTGATGCCTTTTTCTGGCTTCTGCAGATACCGGGCATGTGCATGATGAACAGACACATGCTGACAAAACATCCACACACATAAGATTAAAATAATAGAAAGGGGGGCTGGAGAGATGGCTCAGTGGTTAAGAGCACTGACTGTTCTTCCAGAGGACCTGGGTTCAATTCCCAGCACCCACATGACAGCTCACAACTGTCTGAAGATCCAGTTGCAGGGGATCTGACACCTTCACACCAATGCACATAAAATAAAAAAGTTAAATAAACCATAAAAAAATATTTAAAAAAAATAAAATAAAATAATAGAAAGGTATAGGCATCCAGCTTGTGCAAATACTGAGTCCCCAAACTAAGGCAGAGACCACAGAAAAGCATCACTCAGACTAAAAGCCAGGGACCAGGGACACAGGAGGCTGATGTGGTGAGAGGAGTAGATGAAGAGAGAGAGAGAGAGAGAGAGAGAGAGAGAGAGAGAGAGAGAGAGAGAGAGCACTGAACAGACCTCAGTGGCAAGGCATCCCAGGCCTTAGCTCAGCTCCAGCTGGCTCAGCACCACCACTCAATAATCAACAGAAGTTGGATCAAATAAATGTGGTTCGGACACAAACATAATGACATTGCATTCGTCATCCCTTCAAGCATTCAGCAAGATTGGGAGGGGACCTGGGTTTTGCTGAGTCTAATGACAATCATGAGATGGCCCATTGTCTCCTTAAGCCAAGAAAAAGAATAACAGTGCTCTGCAGGCCTGCAGGCCTAGCCTGAAGATTCCCCCCATAAAATATGCTCCTTTGTGCCCCAGAAGCCAACAGAGAGCTGAGAATCCACTGGAGGTGACCCAAGACATGGGTGGCTCCCTCTCTGCAGCCCTGGGCATAGAATAGAGAGAGAGTTGGTTGAGGAAGCTACACAGTGCTCCTGTCTGGGTCTTGTGGTTAAAACCTGTTGCCCAGAATATTTTTCTGGGTACAGAGTTTTGGAGCTTTGTCTGGGCTGGTTTTCAGTGCAGCCCTGAAGCAGCTCATGATTTGTAGCTTAGTGACATCAGGAAGGCTCCTCACCCCCCCCCCCCCAAATCTGGTCTTTTATCTGATCCTGTCCTGTCTTTCTACACTGAGTTTCTGGAATTTGGATATATCCTTAATATATAGAAATACATTTCCCCAGCAAAGCCCACCCCACTTCCTGAAGGATTACCATCTGGCCCGCCAGGGCAAGCATGCTGAATGTGGTATCTGGTTTTTAGCTTAGGGTTTTCTAAAGCGGTTGGGGATTTTCAAAGTCTGTTGGAGGACTGGGGATGTGGCTCAGTGGTAAGGCACTTGCCTAACATGTGGAGATCTGGGATGTCATGACCTAACACCACAAGACCAGAACCACCCAGAAACCAGCAGCAGTGGTTTATCACTCTTGGTGGTAGGAATACCTCTTGGCTCTGGTTGACTGCTATGGTATGAATCTGGAATGTCTTCCACATGTTCATGTCTTGAATGCTTGCTCTCCAGTTTGTGGCTCTATTTCAAAGACGGTGGAACCTTCAGGAGTTGGAGCCTGGCTAAGGGAAGGACAAGGGATGTGTCTTGAAGAACAGACCTAACCATGGTGTCAGTCTCTGCTTCCTGTTCAATCACCATGTGAACAGGCTGCTGCCACACGCTGCCACTGCCACAGACTGATGCAACTCCAGCATGATGAACTGAAATTCTTCGGAACTTGGGAGCTCAAACAAACCTCTCCTCTCTTAGGTTCTTCTTGCCAGGCATCTTGTCATAGTGATGAGAAAAGTAATGCATTGGCTTTGTTAGATTCTTCCTGCGGTGACAGCATTTTCACCATCTGATGGATGGGATGGATTGCAAGCTCTTCCTGATGTCTGATGCAAAGGCTCTGCCTGGGCCTGCAGCTGTTGTCTCCTTCCTAATGAAGTCATTAGAGTTCCAACCAGAGACAGAGACAGGAAAATGCAGCAAGTGTTCCCTGTGTGTTTATGGCGGGTGCTTCAGCCTGCACGTGCATCTTCTGTACACAGCCTGTGAGCCGCTGTGGAGAGGCAGTGGGAACCAGGGTTCCCAGACATGACAGCCTAGGGCCGCCATGAGTACTGGCATCTGCTAGGAAGTGGTGGCATGTGACAGCCTGGCCTGAAGCCCCTAGGGAGATCATGACATTGCTGCAGCAGCAGCCTCTTGCTGCCTGCCCCCCTTATCTGCCGCCAGGGTCATTTAGACAACAGCTGAGAACCACCATAGTGCTGCTTGTCTGCAGTGGGGGCCAGCATGGGATGTTCCTTGCCTTTCTTCAGGTGTGTCTGCATTTCTGAGCACACTCGTGCACCCTCATTGTGATACTGAGGGGTGAGGAGAGATCTCACTTCCCTGCGATAGAGGACAGCAAATATGTTGCGGTGGCCCCCAAAAGGAGTGGCGCCATTAGGAGGTGTGGCCTTGTTGGAGTGGGTGTGTCCTTATTGGAGTGGGTGTGGCATTGCTGGAGTGGGTGTGGCCTTGCTGGAGTGGGTGTGGCCTTGTTGGAGGATGTGTGTCATTGTGGAGGCAGGCTTTGAGGTTTCACCTATGCTCAAGTCATGCCTGGTGGCTCAGGCCACTTCCTTTTGCCTGTGAGTGAAAATGTAGCAACTCTGTCTTCAGCACTGTGTCTGCCTGGACACCACAATGTTGCCCTATGATGATAATGAACTAAACCTCTGAAAATGTAAGTCTCTCCAGTTAAATGTTTTTTCTTTATAAAAGTTGCTGTAGTCATGGGTGTCTCTTCACAGCAATAAACCCTAAGACATATGTCTTAGGCCAGGGTCACTCTCCATAACTCTCAAATACCAGAGGGCTCTGCTACAATTGCTCAGGCCCTGGAGCTCCTCTGCAAGGTGGATCCCCACTTAGGGATTTCCTCAGGTGGGACAATAAGATCTGCTCACATGGCGAGTGGCCACGCCCCTTCCAGTGCTCTCAATGAGTCTTCCTAGGAGTCTCTCAGGTCTCACTCCCCACCCCCATACCCCCCCGAGTCCCTAAGTCTTAGGGTTCCATGGGCTCGGTTTACCCTCACCAGATCTCAGTAACTTCTAGAAAGAATAGTGAATTTAGGAGCTAATATTTTGTTGTGTTGTTGTTGTTTTGTTTTTAAATTATTACATTTGTGGGAGGGGACACGCATGCTGTGACTTACAAGCGGAGAGCAGAGGACAACTTTTAAGAGTCAGTTTTCAAACTCGTGGAAACTAAGCAGTCCTCTACTGAATAAAAACTGGGTCAAGACAGAAATAAGGAAATTAAAGACTTTCTAGAATGCAATGAAAATGAATACACAGCACACCCAAACTTATGGGGCACAATGGAAGTCGTGCTCAGAGGAAAGTTCACAGCACTAAGTGCCTACATTAAAAAGCTGGAGAGATCTCACACCAGCAACTTAAGAACAACCTAAAAGCTCTAGAACAAAAAGAAGTAAGCACACCCAAGAGGAGTAGACAGCAGGAAGTAATCGAACTGAGGGCCAAAATCAATAGAATAGAAACAAAGAGAACAATACAAAGAATCAATAAAACAAAGAGCTGATTCTTTGAGAAAATTAACAAACTAGACAAACCATTATCCTAACTAACTAAAAGTCACAGAGAGAATATCCAAATTAACAAAATCAGAAATGAAAAGGGGAACATAACAACAGATACCAAAGAAATCCAAAGAATCACTAGGTCATACTTTAAAAGGCTGTACTCCACAAAATTGGAAAATCTAAAAGAAATAAGTAATTTTCTCAATATATACCACTCACCAAAGTTAAATCAAGATCAAATAAACAACTTAAATAGATCTATAACCCCTAAGATTGTTTTAGTACAGAGTTCTACAAGACTTTCAAAGTAGAGCTAATGCCAATATTTCTCAAGTTATTGCACAAAATAGAAACAGAAGGAACATTGTCAAATTTATTTTATGAGGCCACAGTCATCCTGATACCCAAAAGGTATTCACACAAAGATTCAGCAAAGAAAAAGAATTACAGACCAGTTTTCCTTATGAGCATAGATGCAAAAATACTCAATAAAATACTCGCAAACTGAATCTAAGAACACATCAAAAAAAAAAAAACACCATCCACCTTGATCAAATAGGCTTCATTTCAGAGATGCAGGGATGGTTCAATATACAAAAATCTACCAATGTAATCAATCTGAAAGAAAAAAAAACACATGATCATCTCATTAGATGCTGAAAAAGCCTTTGACAAAAATCCAACACTCCTTCATGAAAAAAGTCTTGGCGAGATCAGTGACACAAGGAACATACCTAGACATAATAAAGGCAGAAACTCAAAGCAGTCCAACTAAAATCAGGAAAAGACAAGGCTGTTGACTCTCTCCATATCTATTCAATATAGTACTTTAGAAGCTTTAGCTAGAGCAGTAAAACAACTGAAGGAAGCCAAGGAAATACAAATTAGAAAGGAAGAAGTCAAAGTATTGGTATTTGCATATGATATGACGGTATGCATAAGTGACCCCCAAAATTCTGTCAGAGAATTACCACAACTGATAAATACCTTCAGTCAAGTGGCTGGATACAAGATTAACTTAAAAAAATCAGTAATCCCTATATACAAATGACAGAGTGAGAAAGAAATCAAGGAGCCAACACGCTTTTCAATAGCTGTGAACAATATAAAATATCTTGGTAACCAAATGAAAGACATGTATGACAAATACTTCAATTATTTGAAGAAAGAAATTTAAGAAGAAATATCAGAAAATGGAAAGATCTCCCATGCTCATGAATCAGGATTAACAGTAAAAATAGCCATCCTTACCAAAAGCAATCTACAAATTCATCACAATTCTTTATAGACGTTGAGTGGACAATATTCAACTTCATGTGGAAAACCAAAAAACCTAGGAAATCTAAGCCAATTCTGAGCAATAACAGAATGTCTGGAGGTACCGCCACCCCTGATTTCAAGCTATTTTTTATGGAGCTATAGTAATAAAAACCACATGGTATTGGCATAAGAACAGACAGGTTGATCAACAAAATTGAACTGAAAACCAGACATAATCCACACACCTATGGATGCCTGATTTTTGATAAAGAAGCCAGGAATATACAATGGGAAAAAAGCATCTTCAATAAATGGTACTGATATTGGTATGTAGAAGAATGCAAACAGATCCATATTATCATCCTGGACAAAACTGAAGTCCAAGTGGATCAAAGACCTCAACACAAAACCAGAGATACTGACCCTGATAGAAGAGAAGTGGGGAATAGTCTTGAATGCATTGGCACAGGAGACAACTTCCTGAACAGAACACCAGTAGCACAGGCACATAGATCTGCAATTAGTAAATGGGACCTCATGAAACTGAAAAACTTCTATAAGGCAAAGGATACAGTCAACAGGACAAAATGGCACACTTCAGAATGGGAAAAGATCTTTACCAACTCCACATCTGACAGAGGGCTGATATCCAAAGCATATAAAGAACTCAAGAAACTAGACATCAACAAACCAAACAACCCAATTAAAAATGGGGCACAGAGCTAAACAAAATTCTCAATAGAGGAATTTCAAATGGCTGAGAAGCACTTAAAGAAATGTTAAACATTTTTAGCCATTGGGGAAATGAAAATCAAAATGACTTTGAGATTTCATCTGTCAGAATGTCTAAGATCAAAGACACAGTGATGGCTCATGCTGTCAAGGATGTGGAGCAAGGGGCACACTCCTCCATTGCTGGTGGGAGTGCAAACTTGTACAGCCACCATGGAAATCAATGTGGTTTCTCAGAAAATTGGGAATTGAACTACCTCAGGACCCAGCTATATCACTCTTGGGCATATACCCAACAGATACTCTCCCATACCACAAGGAAACTTGCTCAACTATGTTCCTAGAAGCTTTATTTGCAATAGCCAGAAACTGGAAACAACCTAGATGTCCCTCAGCTGAAGAATGGATAAATAAAGTGTGGTACATAATGGAGTTTAGTCAGCTGTTAAAAAAATAACATCATGAAATTTGCAGGCAAATGTGTGGAACTAGAAAAAAAAAACATCCTGAGTGAGGTAACCCAGACAGATAACCCAGAAAGATAAACATGCTATGGTACTCACTTATAAGTAGATATTAGCTGGTAATTAAATGTTAATCATACTATAATCCACAGACCCAGAGAGACTAAGTAGCAAGGAGGACTCAAGGTGGGGGTGGGGGACATGGATCTCCTGGGAAGGGGAAATAGATTTTGTGGGTGAACTGGCGGGGCTGGGATGGGAATAATAGAAGGGCTCAGGTGGTGGGAGATGGATAGAGGAGAGTACTGAGAGAGATGACTGGAACTGGGAGGTGTTTCAGGGGGCAAGGTAGAAACCCAGTACCATGGAAACTCCTGGAATCTATGAGGGTGACCCTTGTGAGGACTCCTAGTAACAGAGGCTACAGAGCCTGAGCCAGCTATCTACTGTAACCAGGCAAGGCTTCCAGTGGTGGGACTGGGGCACCAACCTAATCACAAAACCTTCAACCCACAATATGCCCTGCCTGCAAGGTATACTCGGACAATGGCACAGGCTGGCCGAATTCGTGGCTCATATCACATGAGGGAAACCATGTTCAACACTGTCTGGATGACCAGGAACCAGAGTCTGCAAAGCTCAGAGACCTAGGGTAGAACCAAACATGACTGGCAGAAAAAAAATCAATGAAATGATTCCTAATGATGTTTTGACATACTCATAGATTGGTGCCTAGTCCAGTCATTACCAGAGAGGATGCTTTGGCAGCTGATGAAATCATATGCAGAGACCCACAACTAAACATTAGGTGGAGAGAGCACGGAGGTTGGAAGTCTCCAACCGGACACCCCCCTCAGAACTCAGGGAACCCCACTGAAGGTAGGGAAGAAGGACTTGTGGGGGCACTCCTGGAGAGCATAGGATTCACAGAGACTGAGGCAGCAGTCACGGAGCCTGCATAGGTCTGAGCTAGGTCCTCTGCATAAATGTTATGGTTGTTGGCTTGGTGGTTTTTTGGCGGGGGTGGGGCTCTGGCTCTCTGCTCTTGGGACCCTTTTCCTCCTACTGGACTGCCACATCCAACCTGGATGTGAGCGTTTGTGTCTGGCCTAATTGCATCTTATGCTATATTTGGTTGATGTCTGGAGAGGAGTGGGGGCAGTGGGCCTGGGGACGGGGCAAGGGGAGGTGAGGAGAACTAGGAGAAGTAGAGGGAGGGGAAGCTGCAGTCAGTGTGTAATATATGAGAGCAGAATGAAAAAAAGTCACTTCTCGTGTGTGTGTGTGTGTGTGTGTGTGTGTGTGTGTGTGTGAGAGAGAGAGAGAGAGAGAGAGAGAGAGAGAGAGAGAGAGAGAGAGAGAGAGAGAGAGAGAGAATCCATGGTCCATTGTGCGTGTGTGGAAATCAGGAGGCAGATTTGGGTGTTAGGTTCTCTCCTTTCACAACTGAGGATCCAGCTCAGGTTGTCATGTGTATGCAATGAGAGCTTTTACGTGCGGAGTCATCTCATATATCCTGAATTTTTGTTTTTAAAAGCAGACTGCTATACTAGCTCAGGGTGGCTTGGAACTCACTAAGTAACCCAGCCAGGCCTCAAACTTTGAGTAATCCTCCTGCCTTGGCGTCTGGAGTACTACCACAGGAGGAGGCGGATTTGGTGGCAGTCATGGTGGAGGCAGGTGGTAGGGATATGTGAACATGCTCCCTGGCTGGGGACAGGAAGCTGTAAGCAAACCCCACTTGTTTCAGCTCAGCCCTGCGGCCCAAAGGGCCAGATTAATGACACTCATGAGCAGAAGAGATCCTTCCAGACAAGTAAGCCATGAGATGATGAATGAGGGGGTGAGGGGCAGCAGACTTCTGATGGCTGTGGTCAGGAGGCACTGGAGGGAAGCCATGGCCAACAAAGAAGCATGCAATGCAGTTGGTGGACAGAGGACCCGGGGTCTCCCTGCAACACCAAGTCAGCAGAAGGCACTCTGGTACAAGTCCTTTATTATCGGGTCCATTAGCACAAGGCACCGAGCTTACGTTGAGGTCAGTGGAGAGGTGCATCTCACATCTGGAGTTTCGCTGTAAGCAGTAGCTTAAGGCAGTTTCTGCCTTTGTAGGATATCTGATGTCTCACATCCATGGGCCAGCTAGATCCAGGAGACCATCTGGCCTCCTGACAATGGGGTCCCTGGAATTTCCATCAGTACTGGCATAGGGAAGGAGCAGGTTTCACAGGTGTGTAAGCAGGAGGGGAAGGATGAGGGAGCCTTGATTTCCGGCTAGACATGTTAGAGTGACGGGGCACAGCAGGGCCACCCCACGGCACAGAGAAGAAGCTGGGATCTTGGAGTATAAGGGCCCCCTTTCCAGGAAGAAGGCCCAGGCATCTGGGCTCGGAAGGGACAGGAGTGCCAAGCAGGCTCTGTCGAGAGGCATGTGCTTGGCTGGTTGGAAACCACTCAGTGGTTGGTGTCATCTCACCCTCCTTGTGGACCTAGTGGGAACAGTCTCAAGCGGCTCCATGTGTGACTCAGGTCAGATGACCTGAGTGACTTTTGCCCCTTGAGGGTTCTGACATCTGAAGGTAGCCATGTCCTCGTGTGGTCCACACTGTGGGTTGGTGTGGTTGCCAGGCTGTGGCATCACCACCTGGGAACTTAGCAGACATGCCAGCTGTTGGCTCTGGCCTTCCTTAGAGCAACTATGGAGAGGTAACCTGCTGCTCTGAAGGCTCCCCTGGAGGTGCTGAGGGGAGAGCAAGTGTACGCCACACTGGTCACCGATGGCCTAACTGCCACCCGGAAGTCACAAGATGGCTACGTTCCTTCTGAACAGCTTTGGCTGCCCTCCCTTCTCTTGCCCCTTTGCCCCAGCCCTGAAAAGCCAACAAGCAGAGGACATTTTCAAAGCTGGTAGGGTTCTAACGGGTCCATTCATTCCCTTGACTTCAAAACCCTGGAAGCTGTTCAGAGTGGCGGATTCTGAGCTCCCAGTGGCTCATCACACTGGCCTGCTGCTGCACATCCTCCAGACAGCCAGAGCCTTTCGGATATGAACCTCTATGACCCTGAGAGGGGTGAGAGGGCTCAAGACAGAAGTCACCTTGTGTCCACTCCAGAGCCCAGAAATAACAAATGTTTAATATAGGGGAGGGGGCAAGAAGAGAGAGAGGGTCTGCCTGAGGGAGAGGCTCAGCATCACCAACCAGGGTATCTCCATACCTGGGGTGGCTCTAGGAATGGATACAATCTGGGGTTCTCTCCTGACCTCCTTATGGGACACAGAGAGACATTTCACATTCCAGCCAGCGAGCTTCACATGGTGTGGTTCCCATCCACAGGGAGGCTGAGCACTAAAGATAGTCCCTGCTCTCACCCCTCTCCTGCCTCTGAGTGTGGCCTGGATCATACTTAGGAGCTCTGGCCTCCTTAGATTCCCGATAGGACCTTGTCATTGCAAAACAAGATAGGTGGCTACTTCACCTGGGAATGCAAAAAGCTGCTGACATGGGACACGATGGATGGGTCCATCCAACCGAGGAGGCGTTGAGGCTGCCACTATTTGGCCATACCACCCTAGGACACTGTTCTCGAATGCCAACCTGACAGCCAGTGCTGGGGGGAGGGGCTCCCAGCTCTACTTTCTTTGGGTCCACCTGGCTGGTGCCCTGACAACAGCTATCACCACTGGTGTTCAACTTGACCGAGTCTTAGCTTCTTTATCTGGAGAATGGGGGCTATAGCATACTCCATTGGTGTCACTGTGGATGACATTGAAGGAGACATGCAGATCCTCAGTGACCATCCCCAAAGGCATGCCAGAAGTGCCATGGAAGGCGAGGGGTACAGTGCTGGGGAGGGCAAGGGACAAAATGCACGTAGAGTCTTTATCTCCTTATCATAGACTAAGGTTCACCCTCATTCCCCAAACACTGGCCACATGGGGGATTTGGGGGCAAAGCTGTGTTTGAGGGAGCCACTTTGAGCTGAGGCAAAGGCAACTCACGCTCAGGGTGAGGATATGATGGCTTCAGCTGTGCCAAGTTCAGGGCCTGGTGTGGGACCCACGATGTCTGTGCTGACTCAAGACTGAGGATGACATTTTATAGGTAGGTCCTTCTCTCTCTCTAAGGAACTCAGAGTGACAACCTCTGAATAGGGACCTGTCCCTCAGGATAAATAGGAAGAAATATCCTGAGCATCGATCACCCCACTATAGATTCTGCACTAAACCTGGCCTACTGTGTGTTTCATGGCCTCTAACCCCATCTTGTCGCCAAGGCTGTTGTGATCAAGGAGGTCACATTTGGGCCTGTCCATTCACTCTGCACTCTGACCAGGGCCAATGAGCTATGCTCTCCTGGGCTACCTCTGCATCGAGGCTGTACAATGGTCCCCACTTGTCACCTCTGTCCTTATCTGCCTGAGAACGAAGGGGGGCTACCAAAGCAGATGCTGAGGCCACAGTATCCCTTTGTATATTACCACTTCCCTCGGTGCCTCTTCAGGAGGAATGTGGTTTGAACCCTACACCTTTTGTTTAATCCCCTCTATATGAGTCTTATAGGTCTATAAGCTTGGAGATCAAAGTGAGTCTTTGAATAGCTGCAAGAATCCGGGAAGGTGGAGGGTAGCTAAGATTGTCTCTTGGCCATAACGTAGTCTAGGATTTTGGGGAGTGTCTTTTTTTCTTCTTCTGAGTTTGTACAGGCAACCCAGGGCCCTTCAGGCAGGTGACATAAACCAGCCTGGGCTCTGCGTAGCCCCCCGGAGCATCCCAGAGTGGAAGAGGCTGACCCAATGAAAGCCTGATGTACCCTCTGTTGATGCAACTACTTCCTGCCCTGAGAATGGAATTTTAGACCTATGCTGGGGCTGCAACCAGTGGCCCTTAGTTCCCTCATGTACAACTGGGAGCTCATCTCCCTGCAACAATGGACCCAGCTCGGCAGGATCTGGGTGCATGGTGGTAAGAACGGGGTCAGATAGAAGACAAGCCGTAAGTGCTTTTGGTTAACGAGATGCCAACTTGTTCATTGTGGAGAGGTGAGCAAGACCCATGTGGAGCTGAGGCTGGTTTGGAGTCCTGGTGTACAAAACTGCCCAAGCAATAATCAATGAAGGGGGATCCCCAATGGTCTGTACCCTATGCTATACTCCCTATGGGAGTAGTTGACATCTACTCCCAACTTTTGATTTTTCTAGGATTTTCTTTCTGTCTACTTTAACGTGTGGGGAGTTCTTCCTGAATAGTCTCTATTTCGTCCAATGACTAGAGAGAGAAGAGGAGAGAACCGTGTTACTCCGGAATAGTGGAGAAGGAAGCAGAGAACACAGTGGAAGAGAAATGGGGTCATGAAGGCACCAGGAAATGGGGTGCAGGCAGAGTACCTCCTTCCCCACAGCTTCCTCTCCTCGGCAGCCTTGACTTAACAGCCCGAGGTGTGGGCCACTAGAGAAGAGCTTTAATGCACTAACATCTTAAACCTGATATTCTGGGAGTCAATGCTGTGAAGAGGACATGCCACTGGGGGCTGGGGCTCGTGATTATCATGTGACTCTCAGGTGCCGCACACCCAACTGTAACCAACCTGCCTCTTTAGGTGCCCTGTCCTGGTGGCTCCAACAGCCTGGCCTTTAGCTGCCCCATCTTAGACGACCCCTGTCCAAGGCCCTACAGGAAAGGCATGGCCGGTTACTGGTGGGAAGATCCAAAGCCAGCTAAGTTTTGGGAGGGGTGAGCTAACCCAGTCTGCCTGAAGTGGTGCTTTTCTCTGAGGAGAGCTGACTGGGACCCAATGTCAGTGGGAATCACACACCAAGCCCTGCAGGAGTCTTGGGAAGACACATCTGCCCTCCTTCTAGTCCAGACTCAGGCACTGAGATAGTGCACAGGGAGCTGAGCTCTGGCCCTCCTGGAGTCCATAGGGATCCGTGCCTGGCAAAGGGCTCTGGCAGCCTCTTGCCAGAACCATCCCCTGCCAAAGATTCTGGCAGTGAATGAGTGCTTGGAAATGGAGGAGTGAGCCGAGGTCCCTGCCCCAGCGGGACTCCCAGGAGCCACAACCACAGGCAGCTGGTGGGCTCTGCATAGGGTCCCGAGAGTCCATGACCCAACTGCTGACTTTGCAGGCCTGGTTCAGGATGTGGGGATGTGGGCCCTCGTGTGGGGCAGTCAGCAGGCTACTGGGGCATCCTTTAGTAAAAGTGTTGCTGGAGCCTTCGGTGTAAGCAGCAGGTGAGAACCATCCCGCAGATCTGCCAATGGAGAGAACAGAGAGCAAAGGCGTGAGAACCCCGTAGGCTGAGTGCTAGGAGTTGGTTGCTCACACTGGAGTGATCTACACCCCTTCGGACCCTACCCATCTGGAAGGGTCTGCTTTTCTCACAGGACCCCAGGAGAGGTGGCCAGGAAAAGCTCTGACTTCTGTGCTAGAATGGGCTTGAATCACGAGCCTGGTTACATGACACATTTCAATCCTGTGGGTCTGGGTCCTTCCCAGAACCCACCCGGTCTGGGCTACTGACCTGTAGACCCAGAGGTTCTCTCTAGACAGATCTGCTCATCTGGTTCTTCTGTGATGATGGTCCCACTCACACCAGAGCTGTCCACAGCATCTCTGCTTCCTGCTCCAGAACCAAACCAAAGCCCTCCACAATTCCGGGAGAAGCACTCAGGGTTCCTATGAGTGAGCGTGGGGGACTCTGGCATCCTGCCTTCCAGTACCCCTACTGGGCCCACGGGCTGAACAAGGACACAGAGGGTTCCACCTGCCCAGTTTCCCCTTTGGTCCCCATTTTCAAATTACAGAGGACTTGTATTCTCCACCCCATGTTCTTTGCTCTCCCACTCCTGAAGCTGCCCCTTCACCCTATCCTCCTTCTCACCCAGGGGTGTCTTGAGGACAAGGAGATGGGTTGTGTCAGAACAAGGTGCCCCATTACTGTCATCCTGATCCTGATGGTGACAGTGTAGTTACTTGGTCTCCATTCTGTGTGTAGGACAGGAGCCCCGAGTAGCAGTCACACAACGGTCACGTGGCACAGGTTTGAAAGCGAGTGTCTCTATGTAGGGGATTATCCTGTCTTTCCTTGGCTTATTCTACAGACCTGGCCTGGGTACCAGTGGAGCTCCAGCCAGAGTAGGACTAGACCCATGAAGATGAGCATAGGCTGAGACAGTTGCCTGTTTGTCAGGTTATCTTCTGGTCATCAAGGACAGGTTTATCTCTTCACTTTGCTCCCCACTCTCCGGCCACAGGCACAGCAGGGTCAATAGCTGAGGTTATACATGCTGCTTTCCGGTTTAGTCTCAGTGCTAAGAGTCTGGCTAATCCACCTGGGGACTCAGGCTCAGAAGCCCACAGGCGACTTAAGAGGTTATCTCCCCTCCACCAGCTTTAAGCAGGCACAGGCACAGTGATCCACAGACGTGCGCCCAGGGGTTGTGGCACGTTCCTGTCTCCATCTCATGGTTGGGTGCTTTCCCCATGGGCTCTCCGGGTCTTTCTCATGCACACAAAGGGGCAGGTGGGAGGAACCTCTTGGTCTGGTCTATGTGTGTTGTAGGCTGTATGTATCCACTTCTACTCGGCATGCAATTAACTCTAGATGGTCCTGTAGGAGCTGAACTCTCTGGCCTGCATCATGTATTCGAGATGGATCCTTCAACAGTCATAGCAAGTGCACGGGGGTAGGCACTCTCATCAAAACATGTCCATGCAAAGATGCATGTGCCTACATACTTCACCCTGAACTCTGTGGAAGGATACACTTATTAATGTGTGCACAGGTCTACACATGCATGCATACACGCACACATTCCTAACCTGAATTCTGTAGGATACACTTATTAATGTGTGCAACAGGTCCACACATGCATGCATACACGCACACATTCCTCACCTGAATTCTGTAGGATACACTTATTAATGTGTGCACAGGTCTACACATGCATGCATACACGCACACATTCCTCACCCTTAACTGTACAATGTGATACACACACATGCACATGCACACACAGTCATGTGTGCATACACATCTGCCCTGAAGTGCACAGGGTAAAGGCCAGTAGCCCACTAGGTCCCTAATGAGTACCAGTTTCTCCTTTTGACAGAGGTCACAGAGAAGCCAGCATGGATGGTCCAAGCAGCCAGCATGGTAGCATGAAACAACAGAGAAGTTCCTGGAGAGAGCGAAACATAGCCGAGGGTAGCCTATCTCCTGAGTTTGGCTCCTGCTACCAACTCCACTTGCGCAGGACATAGGGCTCCCTTGGGGAGCTGCTCGGAACAGTACTTGGCTGCACGTGGGTGTTTTTAACAGGGAGGTGCCTCCTCTGTGTGCAAGGACAGCCCCCAAAGATTCCTGGGCTACTATAACCTTTTTCAAGTTTCCCAGTTAGAATATTCTATAAATTGCTTTCTAAGATTATGCCACAGTGGAAAGCCACCCACAAGAGAGGAAGCTGGTGGAGAAGAAAGAACACCAGGAATAGGAGGGAGGCCTGGCGGGCTCTGCCACAGTGGCTGTGTGATCTTCAGTGAGCGACTTTCCATCTCTCCACTAGTTAGTCATATTCAATGTAGATGAATAAGACGGGCCCAGCAGCCCTCTCTGGCCTGGGTGAGCACACGTTTGGTGACCTTACAGGACCCGCAGTGTATGGAGTCCCACGGCGAGGCTACGACAAGCCCAAAAATGCTAGTCAGAGGGGCCAGTGTGTGCCCAGAGGACAACCTCTCTGAGGGGAGGGGCTCCTCCGTCTAGCACCCCTGCCACTCAGCTCCTGTTCCAGCTTGCGGTCCTCGAGACAGCCCTCTGTGAAGGCCACCGCTGGGCCGTCCCATCTGCGTTCAGAGGCTTCTGTGGGCCTCTTTGTAAATGCTACCCACAGTTCCCACCCTGCTGCTAAGATTCCCAGGGAAAGTCCCCATGTGACTTTCTTCTCCCACATCTGAACTCCTCCACACCTTATCTCTAGCTTCAGTTATCTTCTTTAGAGTCCCTGAAATCTGAGGAAGTTGGAAGATATACTGAGATCTGGGGGCCACCTTGGTCATTGGATGTACGTGTATTGGAGCATAGCCCCGGATCTTGGGTGGGTTCAAAATATGCTGAGGGGTTCTACAATGTGGCCAAGGTGATAATTTCTCCTGAGCACACATGCCACAGTGTAAGTACATCATTTTCCGGAGATGTACATCTTGGCTTACATGTCCAGGAGGCAGTGATGGACAGGCCACCAGACACCTGGCTGAGATTAGAGTGACAGCCTTGTACTCTTGCCTAGTTTCCAGAGTTCACAGAGCATCTGTCTAAGGAGGCTGGTCAGTGAGCTGGGAACCTTACCAGAATCTCTGGACCATAGAAGCATAAGGTTGCTAAGGGATGGGACAGAGAAGCAGAGTCTACCCTGTAGAAGAAACCATACATGTACTTCAGGGTCATGAGAGCAAGGAGTGGTGGGCTGTTTCAATGCCAGCAGCTCCTGCCTTCTGTGCCTAACAGACCAGTCTCCTAGGTAACAATGCCCACTGATGGCTGCTTTTTAAAAAATTGTCCAGTCTCTCTATCCTACTGATAAGAAAACCAAGGGACACCATCTCAGGATGATATCCTGACCTTGGTGCTTGCGCGCGCGCGCGCGCGCGCGCGTGTGTGTGTGTGTGTGTGTGCGCGCGTGCATGTATGTTCGTGTGCATGTGTGTAGGGACATGGTGTCTGCTCTGTCTGGAAGAAACACTACTCTTCTGGCGAAGAAGGGCTGATTTGGGCCCTTTCTCTAGGCTGCCTGGAAGACTGGGTAGATTAATGTCCATATCCGGCCAGTAGAGGGCACTCTAACCGAGGTTTGGCCATTACCACCTCAGCTTCTCTCACAAGTGAGAAACCTGGGCAAGGGGTGAGATGCAGAGTCATAGCAGCGGGAGGTGTCATACCTGCAGGAATATTGCCTGCCCAGTGGCCTGGCGCTTGGACATTAGACTTACACAGCAGCACTGAACTGCTCTGACTTTGAACTCTAAGCATTTGCTGCCCTGTCCCTGGTCCTCGGGTTCATTACCTTTGGCTATAGTTTCTGCAGAGGCCAGGAAGACGTGGACAGAGGTGGACCAGGCCTGGTCAGTGTCTTTCTAGGGAAGTCCCTTAAAAACCTGTATGACAGGGAACCCCAGTGAGCCAGAAGCTGGAGTGATGGGTAATCCCTGCCTGGTCCCAGCAGCAACTCTGGGTTCAGTACAAGGGAAATGCAAGGGCTATGTAGTGTCCCTGGGCCCCCTAGTCTAGCAGCAAGGAGGCCAAGGAGTCAGTGGGGAGTTTTTGAGAGATAATGGACCTGTGTGGAAATAAAAGCTATGAGCATCTTTTATGGGCACCTGCATCTGCTCGGCAACAAGGCCCACGGTTTGGATGCATGACCGACCACCACAGGAGTCAGCGGCGGTTTCATTTTATGGACCACTGAGCCTCAGAGATGAAATAACTCATCCTAGGTCATGCGGTCCTGCTCATCAGCAGAACCAAGAAGGTCCTCCTCTGAGAGGCTGGGGAGTTTCTTCCCAGCACGTGAGGTGGCATATGGCCCTCCAGTCTGCCTGGAAGGGGAGTGACACATGGTCCAGAGAAGCCCTAAGCAGCGAGCCTCCTCAAGCCAGGTGACATTAACATCCCATGCATTTCTTTCCCACAGGCTTTGTGGGGTAACACACTTGGGAAAGCCAAGGGCCAAAGCTGGGAGCTGTGGCTGTAGGTTTACGTGGGAGACCTGTATGTAGTGCTTTTGGGTCTCAGTTCTCTGATCCAGGAAGTGTGGAGCATGCTCTGTCCACCTGGCTTGGGTCTGGAATGAGAATGCATTAGGACAAAGGCTCTGAGACTGCAGAAAATCAGATAAAGCCAGCTCACACCTATCTACAGAGGCAAGTGTGGACCAGGCACCCTGTGTGGGCCGTGTGCTCTTCTCTGCATCCCTGGCTCTTATGTAGGCAACATGAGAATGAGGAAATGAGCCTCATTTTGCAGCTGAAGTTGAAAGACAAAGAAGGTAAGCTGTGACTCAAGGCCACACTGAGCCAGAGCCAGACTGGAACCCCAGTGTCTGGTGGTTCAGCCGCTTCCCTTCTTGGGATGCCACTTTATAGCACTCGGGTGGGAGGTGCATGGCAGAGCAGCAGGATGCCTAGGTCCTTCTAGAAGGGCAGCCCCCACACAGCTCCCACCATTGGAAGGAAGCAGGAGTATACATACATGAGGGAGGAAGTGCTTTCTGTGCCCCCTCAGCCTGAGGATTCTCTCCCGGCGCCTCTCCTAAGGCCCCTTCTTGTACAATATTATTTTAGGATGTGCTACATTTGTTTATATTCTGGAATATTTGTTTAATGATACAAAGATGTGTTGCATTCGTCTATGTTGCCTTTGTTTAACTCTGTGAAGCTGTATTACTTTGCCTGTCTAAAACACCTGATTGGTCTAATAAAGAGCTGAATGGCCAATAGCAAGTCAGGAGAAAGGATAGGCAGGGCTGGCAGGCAGAGAGATTCAATAGGAGAAATCTGGAAAAAGAGATCTAATCTAGGAGCAAGAGGAGGAGGATTTCAAGGACCAGCCACCCAGCTTCACAGCAAGCCATGGAGTAAGCAGAAAAGAAAGATATGCAGAAATAGAGAAAGGTAAAAGCCCAGAGGCAAAAGATAGATAGGATAATTTAAGTTAAGAAAAGCTGGCTAGCAACACACCAAGCTAAGGCTGGGCATTTGTAAGAATAATCCTTTGTGTGATTTATTTGGGAACTGGGTGGAGGGCCCCCCCAAAAGAGTAAAAAACAACCAATAGCAGTTCCTTGATTGGAGCAAAGGAGGGGACCGATGCTCATTTCTTGGATGGAGGTTAGAGGAGGGGATGTAGGGAGAGGCATTGAGGGTAGAGTGTAGCTTTGCCCATCCTCAGGGAGATGGGCGTATCTTCCTGGAAGTAACATGTACACACATGGAATGATGTCAGGTACATGCATGCATATGTGCACAGGCAACTTAAGCACACAGTGCACACACCCTATATCATGTCCGCACAGACACATGCAGCCAGTCATAGACGTTCACAAACTCAGCAAGCTGTGCTGAGCACACAGGGCACATGCTTCATACCTGATCCCACACTCAGGTCAAGTTGTTCAGGACTCTCTGGGGAATGAGACCGACAGAGTGATTCATCTTTGGTCGCCAAGGGAAAGGGAGGGGACAAGGGTAGGGCAGGACATGAGCAAGATGTCAGCTACTTCCCCCAAGACAGGGGTCTGAGACCTCAGCTGAAGGGAGACATCCCCTGCTCCACTTACCTGAAGACAGGCCACCCCAATGCCCACTGCGCCCATGAGCAGCAGGTGGTCAGCCAGGAACTGCTCCAGCTTCGCCATGCAGCCTCCCTGCAAGGTGGAGGTGGGTTACTCAGGCCTTAGCCCAGCAACAGGCAGGGGGAGATGAGTGACTGTCATCCTGTGTGCTGCTGAGACTGGGGGATGCCAGCCTTGGAATTTCTCCTGGCTGTTTTGAGAGCCATGGTGTCTGAGACTTCCATGTTAGTTCTTAGTCCTCTGTCAGAACTCAGAGTGCCCCCGGGCTCTGTGATCTCAGGCCAAAGCTTGGATTTTTACTTTCCCACACCTGCCTACTGAGATGGACTTTCTGGGGGTCCTCCCCTAACCCCTGGATGACCTCTGCACTTACCTCTACCTTGTAGATGTTGGAGGGGTGGGCCCGCTGGCCGCAGTGCGCCACCACAGTTTTGCAGCAGCTGTCGGGAACCCGGCGCCCCTGGGCTTCCTGGGACAAGATGTATGTACTGTGTTGCCAGTCGGCTGAGCTGTTGCTGCCACAGCATTTGAACTGAGAGGAGGAGATGAAGCTGGGGTGAGGAGGTCGGTGTGGTGCTCCCGACCCTGTGGTCCAGGACCGGTATTCAGGTTCTCCTCTGGGATTTCCCTGTCCCCTTGGAGAAGGATAGGGTCTGTCTGGGACCTTTCTCTGCAGGACACCTGTTAGCTCCCTCGAGCGAAGTATTCTAGGGGTAGGGATTATCTGTGAGATTGAAGGGCAGACAGATGTGGGGCTTTCACAGTTGTGAAGTTGGCTGTCATTAGGGTGTACAGCCACGGTCCAGAGCAGGAGGAGGGGATCCCAAGGGCGATGTTCCCTGGTCATTTAGGAGGTAGGACTTGGGGACAGGGATCTAACTTGCCAGAGGTTTCAGGATTCCCATTTGGGTGTTGAAGTTCAGAACTCCGAGACAAGAGGGGCGTGGAGGGTGTCCCAGAGGCCAGGTCAGCACCGACCACAGAGACTGATGTGAATGCCAAGTACAGCCCAGCAGGCCTGCACTTTACTACATTCAGAGTGAGTCAAAGAACAGATGCTGGCCACTCCTCCCCTCTGTAAGTCATGGCACTGAGATCCTACGACCGTGCCCAGGATCATGGCACAGCTGCACTGAGCCTGTCTCTTGGGTACAGGTGCAGGGACATTCGATTCAAACGTTAGTCACCTCCATGCCAGGAGTGAGGCTGAGGACCTGGCTCTTAGCTTGCCATTGACTTTCCTTGAGAGGGGCACAGTGGAGGCAGGGGAAGCAGTTTGTCTGGGGTCAGCAAACACCTGTAAGTGTGCACAGGGAGCCCCGCACATCACTGTGCACGCTGAACAGGCTCACAACATGAGAGAGCACCCGTAGGGCACGCTCACCATAACAGCGAGACTGGAGCACACACATGACATGACAGCTGAGGCAGAACATGTGCACAATGTAACAGCTACAGCACAGAGAGCTTGACCGCGACATATCACGCCCAGAGCACACATATAATATAACAGCGTGACAAGAGCATGACCACAGCCAATGACAGCACACACAGAGCAGCCACTGGGGAGGGCTGTGCTTAGAGTCACACGCAGTTGTACGTTATCTCTCTCTCCTCTCTCTCTCTCTCTCTCTCTCTCTGTGCGGGTGCTCCGAGCGCTTATAAAATGGGGAAAATAACCTCTGCGGTGGGGGTGTGTAAGGATGATCAGAGCAGGTCCTTGGACAGCACTCAGCATTTGCACAGAGCCAGCAGTGTGTCGTTGTGTGTCGTCGTGTGTCGTCGTGTGTCATTGTGTGAGGAATGGTCCATGTACACACATGTCATTTACACACATGTGGCCCAGATGTGGTCCTAGCTCTGATCCACCACTGTCTCAGGCTCAGTGCTGAGCTGGGACACTAACTACCCCAGCTCAGGAGAGGCCTGTGTTACACACGTTGACGCCATGGTCAGTGGCAGGCTTTACTTTTGCCTGTTTGCCTCCCTCCCACTTAGGCAAACCACGCCCTCCTCTGACCCTACTTCCCCTACTGTCTAATCTGAGGTGCCTTGGGAAAACTGCCTGGGGTAACCTATTGTCTGCAGTCCCATGAGTGAGACCCCAGCCAAGGCTCCTGCCCTACCCTTTGTCTCACATGGCTCCTTACATGTGGGACTCAGTAGGTACATGCTGCTTGCACAGGTGACCAACAGTGTGGGTGGCCCTGTCCCAGCTACTGGGTTAAGCACACGGGGACATGACTGCATATTTCATGTGTACCTATGTATATACACATGACCCTAGCCATTTTCTCTGGGATCTGCTGTGTCTTGCAAACAAGACTTTGTCTTGTCCCTCATGGGCTGTTCAATGGCTCACAATCAGAAAATTCTTCCCTGCTCTGGGCCATGGTGGCCTGGCAGAGAACACTGGAGCCTTGGGTCCATCTCTCCGAGGAAGAATAAAATTGGTTCATAGACAGGAGATGAGGGTAACTATCTGCCCCAGTAGATCTAAACTGGAAGGCAGCAGGGATGGGGTTTGGACAGAGTGGAAAGGGTTACAGGGGGAAGCCAGGGCTCATTGAGTACTTTCCAGGGTGTCACATCTAAAGGCGATCACCATCACTGCATCCCACCACTGTACAGCTTAGTTAGGGATGTGCGACAGGAGATCAGAGAGGGTAAGTCAGTTGTCCCGGGGTCACACAGACTGGGAGAGACAGAGGCAAGGTCTCTGTGAGGCTTACATCCTGCTGCAGCCGGTCCACCGAGGCTGTGATCTCTGCGGCCCTTGGCTGCCCGTAGTGTTCAATCAGGGTGCTGTTCAGGTGCTGCTTCAGCTCCTCACTCAGCTGAGGAGGGGACAAGAAGCGTGTCAGCAGACACCCACCCCCCACCTTCCTCTAGGACTCAGATGTCTCCGAATTCTCAGTGTTGTGAGAGGACATGAAGGCAAGGTGTGAAGGGCAGAGCTGACAGGGGCTGAAGATGTCACCGCTCATGCCGTGTCCCATGGGAGTTGCCTTCAACTTGCTGTGGATTTGAACTTTGATTACAAGATGAGGTTCGCTATGTGGGCACTTGGGACCCTAGGCAACAGTTTGCACGTTGGCTTCAAAGGACCTGCTTATTGGGACTCCCTGTCTATTCCAGCCCAATGTGACCCTGTTCTTGCCTTCAAATCCTGAACCGGAAGCTGTAAGCATGGGAAGAGAGAGATTGACTCTGACTCTCACCCGTTGAGGCAGGCAGGGCCTACTCCAGTCTTTACAATTGGTGAGTCTGCATTTGGCCCTTTCTAATCCCTTCTCAATGGCTGTCTTAGCAAGTGGGTTCCTTGTTTAGGGATCCCTGGAGTCTGCATTTGGCCCTTTCTGATCCCTTCTCAATGGCTGTCTTAGCAAGTGGGTTCCTTGTTTAGGGATCCCTGGAGGGAGAAGAATGAACTAGCCTCCCTGAGAGACTCTCAACCAGGCTCTCCCATGGAATCCAACAGTACCAACAGAGGCAGAGAGATCTACCGAATGGGACAAGAAATGGGTGCAGAAGATTACCAGCCCAGGAAACGGGACTACCTATCTAGACCTCTGCCTCAGACGCTAGGCCAGCACGAACCCCAGCATCTTGCTGTGAATCCCTCAGGCACCATCTGAAAACCTCAACAGGGCCTTGTACTTACCCTCTGGTAGTACACATGTGCCAGGACCCCTGCCACCAGCTCCACGAGGAAGATGGCCAGCAACAGGCAGAAATACTAGGAGCAAGAAGAGGAACGGTCATCCTGGGAACCAGCGCTCCCCTGTAACAAAAGCCTCGGCAAAGAAGTGGGAGGTGATGGTGATACCTGCCGGGACTCCTATTGCCCCAATCCTCCTCTTTTTTTAAAATCCACATTCTGGACATGACAGCCCCTGCTGGCTACCACTCACTCCTTTGCTCTGGTCTACAGACAGCCCAAGAATCCAACTATCACCCAGGCTTGAGTAGACATTGGGTGGATGCCAAATGCCAGGCCCTGTGGATAAGATACTACTGGCTTGTGTGTGTGTGGGGGGGGCAATATGAAGTTATCAGAGCACTGTGTTGTCGGTGTTTCTGTGGGGTAACCCCAGAGGCTCCTGATGTGGCGGGGAGGCAGAGTAGGCTTTGGGGAGGTGGTGGCACCTGCGGCACCTCTCTGACAGGGATACAGAGGCACCTGCCAGGCAGAGAAGGGGAGAAGCATGCTCCAGGCAGGAGAAGAGCAACAGAAGAGCATTTGAGTTTCGACCACAGCAAACACCCTGGTGGCTGGAAAGGAGAGCTAGACTGGTGTTGTAAGGAGGCCGCTTGTTTGTTTCTCAGTCGCCAAGACTCCCCAAATAATCACACAGAAACTATATTATTTAAATCGCTGCTTGGCCTATTAGCTCTAGCTTCTTATTTGCTAACTCTTACATATTAATTTAACCCATCTCCATTGATCTGTGTATCACTGCAAGGTCATGGCCTCCCAGCAAAGTTTCAGCATGTCTGTCTCCGGCAATGGCTCCATGGCTTCTCTCTGGCTCTACCCTTCTTTCTCCATGTATTCAGTTTAGTTTTTCCCACCTAGTTCTGTTCTACCCTATCAGGCCAAGCCAGTTTCTTTATTAACCAATGGTATTCACAGCATACAGAGGGGAATCCCACATCAGACTGGGCCCAGGAGCTAAGACCCTGGAGAAGGCAAAGTCCCTGGATGGTGATTTGAGTCATCTCTTTCAGCCCCAGTGTTCCTCTCTAGTATGTCTGCCCTTTTGGCTCAATGTTGTCCTGCATTCCTCTTACCTACTTCCCATCCTTCAGAGCTTTTCCCAGGGCTTTTGGCTGCTCTCGCCATGTCTGCCTCTCCCAGGTTTCTCGGTGCCAGCCCTGAGCCCTGAGCTTCAAAGCATACAGATGTGCACTTCCATCCTGGCCCCCACCTGGCTGTGAACTGTAAGCAGCACTCGGGAGCCTTGTGGGAGCCAATGGGTCAGGCCCATGTGGTCTGGGAGAGGGATGGGGACATAGAGGGAAAACAGACCACAGGCACCAAAGGGACAAGGAACAGAGGAGAAGGTAGAGAGAACAGAGTGAAAGGAGAAAGAGAGAGAGAGAGAGAGAGAGAGAGAGAGAGAGAGAGAGAGGAAGAAGGAGGAGGAGGAGGAGGAGGAAGAGGAGGAGGAGGAAGAGGAAGAGGAGGAGGAGAACCATGAAGAGCATTTCACCAGGCAGTGGTGGTGCACAGCTTTAATCCCAGCACTTGGGAGGCAGAAGCAGGCAAATTTTTGTGAGTTTGAGGCCAGCCTGGTCTACAGAGCGAGTTCCAGGGAAGGTTTCAAAGCTACACAGAGAAACCCTGTCTGGAAAAACCAAAGAAGAAGGGGAGAAGGAGGAAAGGAAGAAGAAGAAGGGGGAGAAGGAGAGGAAGAGGAAGAAAGCGAAGAAGAAGAAGAAGAAGAAGAAGAAGAAGAAGAAGAAGAAGAAGAAGAAGAAGAAGAAGAAGAAGAAGAAGAAGAAGAAGAAGAGGAGGAGGAGGAGCATTTCCCTTCTTCCCAGAGCTTACATCTGGCCACAACAGGGCAGCAGCCAACGTGTATTGGGATCACAGGTTTGGGGAGGCCAACTATGGGTGCCATCCGAGATACCAGATTCATGAAGTAGGGAAAGGCATGCGGACAGGAGGAGACAGCTATCATGGGTCCTTAGGAGGGCAATACAGAGCCTGTAGACTTTGCCTGACCTTAAGTCTGAACCCCTAAGAGAGGGAGATTACATGGGTATGGCTTGGGAGTGGGAGTGGGATTTCTTTTAACTCCTATGGGAAAAGCCTGGACAAAGCTGCCCTTTAAATTAACACACAGCTCTCAGTAATATCATTGCCTCCCTTTCTTTCAGACTCTCCAATGCTGAGACTTGATTTGCATATGTGTCCTTAGGCACTCTGGGATGCAAAGAAGAAGACCGGAGAAAGTTATTCACTGGCCAAGAGGCCAGGGATGGGACCCAGAAGCAGAAGCATGAGAGGGGCTTGACCCTGCTTGTCTGGAAGGTCACATCTGCACATGAAACTACTCGGCCTGACCTAAGCGAGGGTCAGGAGGCTGGAGGGATGCCCTGGTGTTGTGTAACTACCTCCTTCAGACTGAACCATTCTCTCATGGTGCAAAGACGCTACAAGATTCCTAGACCTCTGCCCAAGGTTACATAAGCAGGAAACAACTGCTGGAGAGAGGGATGCTGGGGTGGAGCTGACCGCAAGCTGTCCAAGGAGCACGGGGACATCTGTGCCTCATCTGTGCTGGGTGGGCTTTCCAGCCAGAAAGCTCCCTTTCCATCACCCACGCTCCTGTAAGGAACACCAACACTGGCTCACCAAGCTGGACTTGAGTGGACTCATTCCTTCAGTCTGTTGTTGGTGCCTTATGCAGGGTGACCAGGTATGCCCACTTCTCAGAAAAGGGCATTTAATCCCTGGGAAAACTCTGCTCTCTGAAGCACTGGGTCCCTCTGCTTGCTCTTGGTGACCTTATGGTGTACTGCCATAAGGACGGCAAAGGAATGGCATCTGCCTGAGTTCTGGGGATCTGAATGAACAACTCTGATCCCCACGCTCACACAGCAAACCCTGTATTTCCTGGAGCCATGTCCCCAGTCCCCTTTATAGTTCATTAGTGGAACAGTTTTAACTAGAAGCAAAGTTGGACACTTTCTGAAGTGATAGATCTGTGAGGAATCTGGGGTTGCACAGTATTCCCTAAAACAAACCAGTATATTTTATAATGAGAGGCCCTGCAGGAAGCATGCAGAAATACGTCTCCCTGGGACATTAGCGTGATTAATTAGAAACAGTCTTCAGCTGGACTCACCCGGCACTGGGACAATTTCTAGGTCAGAGTCTCAGGGACAAATGACACAGGGCCGCAGTTCAGCACCTATTTTGCCATCTTTGTGGTCAGTTCTAAGAACTTCATAAAATTGGCATTTCAGATTTTCTTTGTTGCACAGACCCTGCCACAAAGATGGAAGCTTGCCAAAGCGCTCCCCTCTTGTCCCCGTCACCCAGCATCACTCTGCATATGAGAGTAAAACAAAAACAGTTTGCAAGACTTGTCATCAGGTCACTATGCGACCATCAACGTGCTGGTCCAGGAGGGCTGGGACAGGTGGAGATGTCAGGCTATCCTCAGAGCAGTCTGGAAGAAAGAGCAGAATCAAGATATGGCCAAAGTTAAGAGGTAGTGGGAAGCAGCCCACAGAAGATCTCGGCAGCTGAGCGTGGAGAGATTACAGCAGCCGAGGGAGGGAGATTCAGGGACTTCAGACCAAGCCAAACCGGAAAAGTCAGAGCCAGCTGTTTAAGCAGCAAGTGACCTTGGGGCAAATCATTTTCTGACAATTACCCACCAGCTGGAGGCGCTTGGCTATTTGCAGAAGAGAGAGGATGTGGACTTGGGAGCATCAAGTCATTCCTCTAACGAGATGTCACTGTTGGAAGGTCGAAGGTGACCCCTAGCACTCCTGGCACCAGACCAGTACTCACAGACTGGACCAAGAGGCCACAGCCTTGCCTTGCTGGATGCCGGGCCTCCGCCATCCCACCTGGAGCTGTGAGGTTGTACCAGTCGGAAGCTAGCTTGCACAGTCGGTCTGCTGGAGGGACAGGGCACAGACATCACCAGAGCTGGCATGAGGATAGATGCCTGACAGCTTGCGGGGAGACTGAGACCCAGCAGGGAGGGGCTGCTAGACTCTGGGGAGGAAGGAGGTGTTCCAGAGGCACACGAAGGAAGTGTGACAGAGGTCATCCAGAGGACAAGGCTGACTCCTGGGGCCAGAGAGGATCGATCACATGTGTTGGGGGCATTGTGGAAGCAAAACACAGTTCCTATGAGAGGAGCCAATGACAAACGTCTACCAGGTTTCATGTGGGGACTTCCCAGGGTTTCATCTGAATGGGCTGAGTGACAACAGGCTCTAGAATGGGCACAGGGCCTACAGCTGGCTGTGGGGAGAGCAGCAGGCTCCCCATGGGGACCACATAGCTCAGGGAACCCAGAGAATGCTATTGCTGATAGACTAATGCATGGGGACCTGACTAGCCACTAACATTATGGGCCCCTGGAGTGGCTTGGGCTTTCCCATTTTCTTACAGGCTAACAGGGAGGTGGTTAGCATGTGTCTGTCACCTGTGCACAGGGAGAACACGATGTGGGTAGGGCAAAGATGGTGGCAGGGGCCCAGGATGGGGCCACAGCATGACCTCCAGTGGTGAGAATTCTAGGTCAAGACTAATGATGGGGAAGGGGAACTAAGGAAGAGGAATTTCAAACAAGAACAAGAAAGAGGAGATCTTAGGCTCCAGGGGACAGATAGCCCATGGGTTAGGAAAGGTCTAAGGCCTTGGAGGGCAAAGTGTCTGAGAAGAGCTTAAACCCCTTTCATCACAGGGTCCTGTGTTCCTCACTAGACTTCAAACCAATAGCAGGGTCAGATTCCCTTTTCTTGACCCCGCATGGTGTCCAGAAGAGCATGAACGGCAGGAGCAACTGTGCTGTAAGCACCTGTTGAGTTGATACAAAAGTCATGCATTTTCAATTGTTGGCTGCAGAAGTTTGGAGGTGAGCGGTGATGAAGGAAGTTAAGTGGCTGTAAAGCCTCCTCCATAAAAAACCTGCTTCTACAGAACATGCTGCTGGTGGTGGCAGTGAGCGGGCACAGAGAAAGGTGGTCCTGGTTTGGGAGGTGATGGCTCAGAAGGTGGCCTGGCTTGGGACTCCAGGCCTAGCTTGGCTCTGAGATAAAACGCTGTGTGACTGTGGTGAAGTCCCTACCCTTTGGTGTTGTGGAATATTTAACTATGGAAAGATGTGTTACATTTGTTTATACTGTGGAATATTACTTTAACTGTGTAAAGGCATGTTACATTTGCTTCTGCTGCCTTTGTTAATGATGGAAAGACATGATACATTTGTTTCCGCTGCCTTTGTTAACAATGTAAAGACATGTTACATTTGTTTCTGCTGCATTTGTTTAATTATGTAAAGATGCATTACATTTGTTTCACCTTGTTTGCCAGAGGCACCTGATAGGTTTAATAAAAAGCTAAATGGCCAATAACGAGGCAGGAGAGGGATAGGCAGGGCTGTCAGGCAGAGAGAATACATAGGAGGAGAAATCTAGTCTTGAGAGAGAAGAGAGAAGAATGAGAGGAAGTAGAACAGGGAGATGCCCAGGGTCAGTCAGGCAGCCCCCAGCCAGCAGACACAGCGTGGCATATACAGAAAGAAAGGAGAAAAGTCTTGAGGCAAAACATAGATGAAGAGAAACAGGTTAAGTTATAAGAGCTAGCAAGAAATGAGCCTAAGCTAGGTTAAGCATTCACTGGTGAGAGTGGGGTGTTGAGGTCTCCCACTATTAGTGTGTGGGGTTTAATGTACGATTTAAACTTTAGTAGTGTTTCTTTTACATATGAGGCTGCCCTTGTATGAACTGAGATGGTCAGCTGAGATTTCCTCTTGATGGATTCTTCCTGTGACAAATATGAAATGTCCTTCTTTGTCTCTTTTGATTGATTTTAGTTTGAAATCTATTTTGTTAGATATTAGAATAGCTACACCCGCTTGTTTCTTAGGTCCATTTGATTGGAAACTTTTTTCCCAACCCTTTACTCTGAAGTGATGTCTGTCTTTGAGGTTGAGGTGTGTTTCTTGTACGCAGCAGAAGGATGAATTCTGTTTTTGTATCCAATCTGTTAGCCTGTGTTTTTTTATAGGTGAGTCGAGTAAGGGATATTAATGACCAGTGATTGCTAGTTCCTGTTATTTTAGTTTTCATTGTTGGTGATATTATTATGTATTCCCCCACCCTTTGGGTTTTGCTGCTGTGAGATCATCTATTGTCTGTGTTTTTGTGGATGTAGCTGACTTCCTGGGATTGGTGTTTTCCTTCTAGTACTTTGTGTAGGCCTGGGTTTATGGCTAGGCATTGGTTGAATGAGGTTCTGTCATGGAATATCTTGTTTTGTCCATCTATGGTGATTGAAAGTTTTGCTGGGTATAGTAATCTGGGCTGGCATCCATGGTCTTTTAATATTTGCATAATGCTTGACCAGGACCTTGGGCTTTCATTGTTTCCATTGAGAAGTCAGGTGCAATTCTGATAGGTGTGCCTTTATATGTTACTTGGCCTTTTTCCTTAGCAGCTCTTAATAGTCTTCCTTTATTCTGTATGCTTAACTAGCAAGAAGTTTCAATGTCATGATTTAAGAGCTGGTTAGTGGCCCAAAAGAAAAAGCCTGGTACATGTTGGGTCTTCTGCATGAGATGAGAGCTGAGATGGGAGGGATGTATTTGTGCAGCATGCTCTTCTGGCCAGGGAGGGTCAGACAGGGCCTCCTTCCTCCCTTGTGCATCCTGCTGTTATGTACAACGTTCCACAGTAGCTCCAGCTAGCTCCTCTCTGTTGGTGAGCAGGTCTTGTGTTCTTGCTTTGGGATCAGGCTGTCTTTGGGATGTAACAATCTCTACCCTGGTGGGTCAAGTGTATAAGCTTGTTGCAACTAGAGGGGCTGAGGCTGCTGGCTGCAAATGGAAAGCTATGCATTTTAATCAGCTTCATGTGTTATTATACGATGGTGCAGCTCCCAGACCTCTAGTTTCCGGGATGTTCATTTCAACTGATGGAATATCCCTTAAACCTCAATGCTTAAGGCACTGACCACTGGCAGTTATCATGAAGGCTTTCCCACAGTCAAGTCCAGGACTTGGAATGAAGGGAATAAGTCAAATATCTGCTACCACCTCTCCTGGTCCCAAGGTAGAAGGAGCTTCAGCCTCAAGGCCTGTTGCCATGTTTCTGACCCTGAAAGGAAGGCAATCTTTCTCTCTTGTGTAGCTATTTTCTCCAAATTGAGGGCTTCCCTCCAAAGGGGCAGGCTGACTCATTAGAGCCTGGAAGCTCAGGGAATTTACAGGGATCAGAAGACTCGAAAAGATTCGCAAGGTCATTCCCCAAGGTTATAAAAATAATATTTGTGAGGGAGAGGTGGCCCCTCAGTGGAATTGCCTGAGAGTTACGGGGAGTCCTAGCACGCAGTTGTTTCCAGCTGCCATCCATATTGGGACAGATGCTTTAGTGAAGCAGCTCCCTGAGGGAGGGTTACCCGTGTTTCAGTAAGTTACAGGGAGCCCAGAAACATAGCTGTTTTGAGCTAGCATCCACTGCTTCCACAAAGTAGACTTGGGTGGATTTATTTCTTTGGTGTGTCACTGATGCCCATTTGGAGTGAAGAGATGCTTGTCTCTCTAGGAAAAGTAACACCTGACTGTGCCTGCTTCCCAGGGTGGGTGTGTGAAAACTCAGTAGCTTGAACAGAGACAAGTGGGGGGAAGGGGTGTGGTTCTGTAAATGACCCCTTCTCTCCACTGGCTGCCTCTTCCCAGATGATCTCCCCTGGGCTGTTTTCTGCAGCCTGGTGCACGGGCTCAGTAATGAGGAGCGGGCACCCAAAGAGGGAGCTCTCTTTCAGGTTTGCCCAGCATGCAGCTGTGTGTAGGGTGTGCACTGCTGCTGCCCATGTAACAATGGCACATGGAGAGATGGGTAGGTAGGAGAGAGGGCTTCTTGCAGAGTCCGGCCAAAGACCGAGGGGAGGCGACAGGAACCTGGCTACAAGATCTAGACACAACCAAGGGCTTTCTCACACTATCAGAAGTAATGGCAGAAGTAAGCAACACTCCTGGGTTGATGCACACTTGGCTGGGAAGGAAACCTGAAAGTGTCTAATACCCATTGAGAGACTATGTGGGTCAGTACAGGGACAGAGGTGTCATAAAAGCTCTCCACTAGGCGGTCTCACGGGCCAGAGGGAAGCCATGGCTTGACACCCGACTCTTCTCTCCTCTGTTGTCACCCCCTTCTCCTTCCTCCCTCCTTTCATGGCTCACATGACCACCTGTCCAACCATCAACCCACCTTTAAGACCAAGTTCTTTTTTTTTTTAAGATTTATTTATTATGCACAGTGTTCTGCCTGCATGTATGCCTGCAGGCCAAAAGAGGGCACCAGATCTCACTACAGATGGTTCTGAGCCACCATGCGGTTGCTGGGAATTGAACTCAGGACCTCTGGAAGAGCAGTCAGTGCTCTTTACCGCTAAGCCATCTCTCCAGCCCCCATAAGACCAAATTTTCCAGGATCCCCAAGTACAGTCTGACTGTCTCTTGGTCTAGATGGCTTTTCCAGCAGGGAGCCAGAGTCCAAAGATGGTTGTGCAGGAAAAATGTAGAAACTGCAAAGTCAGTGCCTTCCACTTGCAGGTACTTCTTATGTTCCTTTGAGCTTCAGGGCAGTCAACAGCTTTGTCATTTTGGGATGAGAGGCTGGGGCCCAAGAGCTGTTAGACATGTCGGTTTGATGTGTCTGCTTCATCAGAGATCAGCATCATAGCCATCAAACACCTCTTGTTTCCATGAGCATCCAAAACCGTACTAGTGATTTCCCTGGCTCGGTGTCACTATTCACTGAGAACAGGCAATGTATGTGTGTGTGTATGTGTGTGTGTGTCTGTTCACATGTGTGCATGAGCATGTGCTGTATACAAACACAGCTGCTGAGACTTAAGTCTCCACCAGTAGGCTCACATGCAACATGGTCTGGAATCTTCTTTCTTGTGTTTCTGCCCTGCCTATTAAAGCAGCGAGGACTAAAGTGGACCAAGGATAGGTAGAGCACCCAGAGTTACCCACTCCCTGGCTCTCTGTCTTTTTGATCATTGAACTATAAGTAGTTTAACCAAGAAGTTAACGTTAGCGCTTCCTTGAACTAACACAAGCAGTTTTAAATCCCAGATTTGGCCTAAAGAGATGGGTAGGTTGCCTTAGAAGTATTCTCTTTTTCTGGAGATGACTGCCTCGCCTTTATTCTTCCCCACCACCCCGTGTTAACTTCCTTGTGAAATCTTGAATCGGATGAAGGCGGTAGGAAGCCCTAAAGGAGAAACACAGCGGGTCCAGTTCCACACAAAAAGAAAAGGGAAAAGATGAAAGACAGGCATTGGAATGATGGGCATCCAAGTTGGATCGCAGTAGGGGTGGGAGTGGCCTTGAGCATCCCCAGGAAATGCCTTGAGAGGGGGCTGCCTGCTCTACCAAGGCTTGCTATTCCTCCCTCATGTACTGTTCATCCTGGCAAATCTGCCACCCCTAAAAGTCACTATCCTAAGAAGGAGTCACTGCTTGAGGACAAGAATAGCTTATCCTTTCGGACGCCGAGGCAGCGATGGGCTTTGCATGAGAACTCTGCAGAGGGAAAAGGGATGGATTTTAAATTATTCACACCAGGGCTTCTATTTTAGCTAAGACTACAGGAGAGAGACAGATAATTCAGGCCATCTGAGCCGAGAGCTGATGACCAGGGCCCATGCCACCCAGATCAAAGGAGGGGCCTATTTTTAGCGTTTGGAATGTGGGCCCCGCAAAGTTTTCTATCTTCAGCCAAACGGAGATCGTGATGGACGGCTCAGACTAAACTGGGCCTTTGTCAGGAGCTCTTTTATTTTTAGGGAGGGGGTGGATGGAAAAAAGTAAGTTCTAGAACCCAGTTCTGAAAACCACGGACCCAGAGTCACAACGTTTCCTTCTGGGCTTCTGAGGCTTTGTTAGCCAGCAGGACAAAGTCTAGAATTCAGGGCAGATAGATCTGGGCTGGGACTCAAAAGCAGCTTTTACGCAGCTTGCCCACCTTGCTGTGTAACCTCCAACCGGGAGGAGCCACCCAGCTTCTCCTGGTCACCGTAGTAACCCCATTGTGTGGTGGTAATGAGGAAGGATAAGGTCCAGGGAAGCCATGTTATGTAAAGATCATAAAACCATGGCTCTAAGCAACACATCATAGCAAAACTCCTTTGAGAAGGGACCCAAATTAGCAGCTATTCTTAGGGCTGCTACTCACAGAGTGTGCACAACTCGGGTGAGCACACAGCCTCCATAGAAGCTACAATAGCAGGGCATTTGGAGGGTACTGGGACCCAGCCCCCACAGCCTGGCTGTGTTCTCCCTTGTGACTCCCTGGGTTGTCTTGCTGCTACTCTGCTTGATAGTACTTTAGTCTTTGATCTGATCCCCAAGGGTCTCATTCCCAACAGAGATGGAGAGCATTTCCCTGATCAGCACAAACGCCCCAAAGAGCAGACCTCACGAGGACTGCACAGACACCCAGAATCCAGACAGCTGGGCTTGCTAAGAAAGACCTCAGATTGAAATGGGATTAGTTTTCAATGAAGGAAACCCTCACAGTGGCCTGTTGGAATGAGCCCTCCCTCTCTTAAGCCCCAGCACACTTTCCTATCAGCTCCTTCCTAGAGACATTACTCTCTCTGTCTTTCCTAGCCAGAGACACTTGCCTGGGCCAAGGAACTGTGGTGAAGTCTGGTAGCGCCTTATCTACTGCCTAGACAGGCTGTCTTCTCCACCTATTTGCCTCCTAGCTAGGCCCAAGTTCATGTCCTTTTCATGACTCAGGACAGCTGTTGTCTTTCCCAATGAAAAAGCAAAGAACGAGGGTGATTTCTGGGGTCTTTCCCCTGGAAGTTTGGTCCCTGATTCACTCCAAAATGGAGCTACTGGCCATGTGGCCAGTGCTGCAAGGGTGCCACAGAGAGCATGCTGTCTGGTGAGAACGGGTGGCTCTGTAATGTGTGGGTACGCGATACCTGAAGGGGGCCCTTACATCCCACCTCAGGTGGAGCTCTGAGCAAGTTTCAGAATGTGTTGATAAAGGAGGTTAAGAATGTGTGTGTGTGTGTGTGTGTGTGTGTGTGTGCATGCACATGTGTGCACTTGTGCAAGTGCACACAGCTGCCCACACACATGCAGTCATAGGTGGACAGGGAGCCTGCCCCATTTTCTGGAGATGTCGCGCTTCTGTTTAGCTTTCTGGGTAGATTCTAGCCCTGACTGTGGAACCATCAGGCTTAGGGGAAGTATAGGGGAGTCCTGAGTGCTGGGTTCACAGTCACCCTTCCCCATCTCTAGGCCTAGCTCCTCATCAGTAAGAAAGAATGAATCTTGCCTCTCTGGGCATAGGAGGTGTGCAATGTCAGAGTACAGGAAATGGGCCATTTGCCCCTAGCTATAGCTGTGCGTTGTATTTTCTCACGGCCTCAAACTCCCCTCCCCCCAATTGTGAGCATCCCAGTAACTAGTGACCAGGTAGATCAGAGAGATAAGACTAGGCCTACCATAAATTTCCCTTCCCAGCTTCCCCTAACTCTGACTTGCTGATATTCAAAATCAACCCTCGACATCCCTCTGGCCTCTCTTTGTGTGTTCCAAACCTCCCTGACAGGTCGATTGCTTCCGGCCTCCTACCTGCTTGGCTGAGCCTGTTCCCTTCATGCATCTCCCAGTGACCCCTCTCTAGGCAGATCACTTCACCTGTACCTGCTCCCCAGCTCCTGTCAAGTGCACATCACGAGTCTGAGCAGCTCCGTGGGCATGTGAGGCCTGAGCGAGTTAGCATGCGCTAGTGCCGGGAACAGTGCAGATGGCAGTGCCTTCGCGGGGTTGGTGGAGTGTGAGGAGCAGCAGGCGGTGTGCTCAGTGAACAGTGGCCATCTGTGTCGTCAGCAAGCTGCGCCTAGTCAGCAGAGACTGTTTCCCAAGGCTGCTGGGGACACCTCACCCCCAAGATGGATGGCTGAGTCAGAAGCTGGGTCCTCAAGGGACAGTGTCTGCATTCTTTCTCATTCTGTCAAGAGGGTGTCCTGGTCTCCCCACCAGAAGGTTCCTCCTCTGTTTCTTGTTCCCCGAGATGCCCTATAAGGCAGAATCCACAGTAGGAAGGAAGGAGGCATGGGGCTCAGCAGGATGCTCTACTGGGACAGGTTCCAGAGGTCAGGACAATGGCTTGCCTAGACCCTTAGACCTCTCAGAGTCCAGCAGGACATAGACCCACAAACTGGTAAAGGAAAGAGGTCTTTCTCTGGGCCTGATAGCCCATCCCATCAGCCCTTAATAGTAAGACACAGCTATTTATGTGGCGTCTGCATGGCATTTGCTATTGTAAGTAGCTAACAAGGACTTCTAAAGAGATGGAGTGTGGATACAGACTACACATGAATACTGCGTCTTTCTGTATAAGGCCCTTGAGCATCCCCCAGCTCTGGGTATGTGTGTGGAGGACAGGATGTGGGGGCATTTCTCAGAACCTATCCCTATGAGCTTCAAGAGAGGACCATGCTCTTGCCACACTGCCTGAGGGACAGCCAGGCAGGCTGTGGCTGCTTCCCAGCACCTCTGCCCACTGCTAGAGAGAGGCTCAGAGTGTCCACCCGGAAGGTTGGTCCCCCGTGGAACTTTACCCTACATATCACCTTGTACCCTGCCAGCACCCTGGTTCCAGAGTAAAATGAAGAGATCCCACAAAACGGGAGCACCATCCAGCTGGGCCTGCACGGAGCAGCTTTCATATCCAGGCCAAAAACTAGGTCGCCGTTTTGAGAGCTGCTGCAGGGGCCAGGCCTCAGGCTCCCCACAGCAGCCCCTACCTCCCACTCCGGAGGATGAGTGCAAGACAGAGCAGCATGGTCTTCGGAGGATATTGGGGGGCGGGGGGGGGCGGGGTGGAAACAGGGAGCTCAAGAGCCCTGCAGAGCTACTTCCCGTCGCCTGATTTCTCTTTGAAATTTATTTTGCAGCTTAGGTTTTCTTGCAAAGCCCAGGCATTTGTCAGTTTTCCTGTTTTTTCTCTTTTGAACTTTAGCCTTGGTCCTCTGAAGTGGGCACAGAGAGGCCTCTAGGTTATGAGGAGTCAGCCACAGCCAAAGGGTACTGGGTGTGTGGGCCCAAGGTGGTCTTGGCCTCAGAGTCCCTGCTGGGTCTTCCTTGGCCTCTTTCTTGGCCCTGAGGAGCTGCTATGGGTGTCTCCCCAGACCCCCAGGAAGACACATCATGGAGCCCATGATGCCTACAAATGCTAGCCATGAAATAAATATTCTTTACAAATGATCAAATCTGTTAAGCCTGATTAAGCCTTTCCACAGAACTGCTAAGAGTACATGTTAAATACCATACAGGGACATAGCTAAAGAAAGAAAAATCTGGAAATCTATCAGATCTTTCAACAAACCCAGAGATAGACTTCAGAGATGAATCAACACATGGGCCTAATTAAACAAGCTTAAAAAGAAATACCGCTTTATGAATCAGTTGGGGGGATCAGAAGCTCCCTCGTTATTTCATAACGTCAAGGACTGAATATTGATTGCTTTCCTCTGTGGTGAAGGACCCTTAGGCTTGAGAGTCGTATGCTGAAACACAGATGCCAGTGTCTGGAGCCGCTTCACCCGAGTGCAGAACACGGGAAGGGTGTGCACCAGACAACGGTGACCATGAAAGGACAATGGTGCGCTCTAGGTGGTGGGGCAGAGAGGGTCCCTTTAGTATATCTGTGAAAACTGCTTGTTAAAGTCTAGAGGGGGAGGAGGAAGAGATGGGGATGTGGGGGACAAAGGGAAGGGGGAGGGAAAAGGGGAGAAAGGAAAAGACGGAGGAGGAAGAAGGGGCAGAAGAAGAAAGAGGAGAAAGAGATGATTTGGGGAGGAAGAAGATGAGGAGTAAAAGGGAGAAAGAGAAATAAGAAGAAGGGAGGGAAGAGGGAGAAGGGGAGGAAGAAGAGGAAGAATCAAGACCCTAGAAACCGCGTGGTAATGCTAAGGCTGACCTCCTGGCTCAGGTCCCACGTCTCTGGAGCATATAGCCTTCACAGCCCCCACAGCAGGCTCCCTGCTCTGGCTCCCCAGGATCCTCAGCGCCATACTTAGGTTGGCAAGCCCAACCTGAGAGACACGGGTGATGCTTCCCTGCCCCCACAGTGCACAGGCCTACACTCACTCTCCATGGAAGAACACTCCTGTGGAGGGACAATCCCCACAGAGAGACAGAAAGACACTCACCGCGGAGAGACAACTCTTCTGCTCCCGGATGATGGCCCCGAAGCCCAGGAAGCCGGTTGTCATGACAAGAGCACCAGCAAAGATGAGGATGTAGGCAGAGGCAGCAAATGTGCTCGAGGCCAAGATGCTGAGGTAGCCACTCTTCTCCACCAGTGTCCAGATACCCACAGCCATGACAGCTGCCCCACCGACCTGCAGAGACAAAAGGGAGATCAGGTGGCACCTGAAGCTTTGCCAACTGCCGCCTGTCTAGTGCCCATTGGGCACCAGACCCTCTTCAGGCACCTTGTCAATTAGTCTTCCTAAGGGTCTAAAGGAAGAATCTCTCTGTTAGCTTATAAACAAGCAAATCGAGGCTTCAGGTGCTCAGTGAACTTGCCAGCCCCCCCCCCCCCACCTCACATGCAGAGAGATTTCAGATCTAAGTTTAGTCCAAATTTATGCTTCTTACTGACCATGGATAAAGATCCTTTGCCCTCCCCATACCATTCTTGGTGCTTTTTTTCGCAGAGTGCTCCTTGGTCTCTCCCAAATCGTCCCAGAGGGCCCTCATGCTTCACATGCTCACTTTTGGATAGTGGGTGAAGAAACAGGTTCACTGGGGAAAGGTACCCTGCCTGAGGTCTTGTTTCAGGATGGACAGATTCAGGAGGGATGGAGAGCTAGGATGTGTCCCCAGTGCCTGCTCTTTGGAAAGGTGTTCCCATTCCTCAGATCCCTGCAAAGGATTGGGAGGCAGCTGAGATTCCCTCATTGGCATATTCCAGTTTGATCCAGAGATGGGGCCGGACAGGAACCTGCTCACTTGCTGGTCTGAGAGCTGCTTCTGAGGAAGAGTGTCATGGAGCACAGCCAGGATGTCAGCCTCCAGGGATTAGGAGGCCGAAGAGCCATCTTGGTGGGTGCGATGCTTAACTAGAATGTTATTATACGCCACACATGCACCTAGATGCCACATACGGAAGACGAAGACCGTTTGCCCAGGACTCAGACTTCTGAACGGCTCTGCTGCCTGATCCTGGGAAGGTCAACTTCTCCCTGCCCCTTGTCTTCAGGTCCCCATGGACTCTATTCCTGATAGATAGTGGAGCCTTCCTTAGAGGTCTTAGTATGGTCAAAGGCAGAGAAGAGAAGCCTGCTCCTACCCCACTCTATCTCTGCCCACACCTGGATGCTAATCCCCGTGAAAGGCTCCTCATCTGTACCATGGTGACTCCGTGGTCACTTCTCCACTCTCTGTTCTGTGCAGTCACAGACCTCAGTGGAGCAAAGCCTGGGCGCTCTTCTTAGCAATTCACACACACCAGGCACCTACCTCGTGTGATTGGCATGTACTCTGTCAATTTCTTGTCTAAACATTACAACCATCCTGGGAGGATGGGGAAGGGTTTATCATCTCTGCCTAGCAGATGAGGAAGAAAACCGAGGCCTGCAGTAAGGCCAGGATGACACCATTAGTTTCAGAGCTGATTCAGGGCCAGGTCTTCTGAGGACAGAGGCAGGACTGTCCTTGGATCCCACGGAGTGGGTGTGCCTGCTCCTCCGCTTCTGCTGTTCGAATGGATGATTCCTTCCGAGAACTCTTTTCTCTCCGCTGGTACCTCCAAGTGAGAGAAGCCAGCATGAGGGCACCGCACAGGGCCACAGCCATGCTGCTAAATGGAACTGGAGAGGCTGACGCTCCCACCATTGTGCGATGCATGCTGGCCCCCTTCCGGTTTTCCCTCTCTAAACTCAGGGCATATCTCCTGATGAATGGCACCTTACACTATACTGGGCAGCATATTTTCTTGGTGGAACAAACAAAAACAACAACAGCCAAAAATGATGTTTGGAGTCAGGAATCCCGGGACACGGCAGACTTTTAGAGTCCCTGTGGGTGGAACTCATCTATGGGCCACACAATTTCTGTGAACAAAGGGTTTCCTGAGTCTGGGTGGATGGAACCAAATAACAGATGTGGCTGACTGACTAATGGCTACCCCTGTCAGTCAGCTTCCACGACCACTGGGAACTTTGAGTAAAATATTACCCCCACAATTCCCTTATATAACTGTATTGTCTGGCAAGTTTGCGTGAGGCTCTCGACTTTGAATGATTGGTTCAGAAATGGCCCTTTAATCTCTTTGGTCCTCAGTTCTTCCGCCTTTCAAGTTGAGGGAGCCTTATTAGCTTGGTGGTTTTAATCTACAGCTACTAAAGACCCCTTGAGTTACTTTCTTCCAAGGATCTTATGTATTGAGGTCTTTGCCTAACAAACACAGCGCATTAACTAAGAAGTAACTAATTTTGCCTTCTCTTTCCTCTCTCCTTCAAAACAAATTGTCTAAAGGCGTAGGATACTGCCGAGCAGAGATTCTGAATATTACGAGACAGTTAATGTGACCATGATGAGTTATAATGCTATTTAAGAACTGGAAAACATGGTATTTAACGGGTGCAATCTCTGTAAGGAAAAGACACACATTTTCTATTAGGCAGGCTAACTCTGAATCCCTACTCTTTCCCAAGCAGGGAGTAACCTGAGCCTTCTTATCTTGAACCCTCAGAAGGATAGGCTCAGATTGGTCTGGGGATAGTTAATCTGTTGGGGCACAAGAATTCACTCAGAATCTGATAGAAAGAATCACTTAGCACACAAAATGATGCATTTGGGTCGGACTGAAGTCTGCTCATCCACCATGGTCAAGACACACATCCAGGTAAGTCTCCAAGTTTTCTCCATGTCTTCAGAGTTGTGGCTATATAACCACCTGGGGAGTCATGAAAACCCAGGGCTGGAACCCAGGCCAATTAGCACCTCTGGGAGTAAGACCCAGGCAGGGACATTTGGAGAATCACAGCTCAGGTCCAAGCGTCCTGACTTTCTCTTCCCAGTAGGTGGCGCTGTGTGAAGCCCTGCAGAACACAAGCTGGCCCTTTTCCTGGGAGCAGCTGCCCCAGGGCTAGAGCAGAGCACTTTGTCCCAGCACTGTCAGATCTTGCTAAGCAGCGGTCCTTAGGCAAGCTGGGTCTCCAGCCACAACACAGGGTCTGGGAGAGATCTGGAGGGACATCCTGGCCTGATCAAGGTCTAGAAGACAAGCTCACACTAGGTCTGAAGACCTGAAGAAAACAAGAGACTAGTCTGAATCAATGGGCCTGGGACCTCAAGGTCCCCCTCCCCAGAGAGTTCTGTATAGTAGAGAAGGTAGTCACTGAGGGATCAGTACTATAGCTAGCCATGAGAAAGGAAATAAGAGGGTCTTAAGTCCTTCAGGGACTTTGATTTCTTGTGTGTGATTTGGTCACCTCTGAACAAGAGGTAAAAATGCTCACTCAGTGTTGGGATGGGTTACCAGAAGGTGTCACGGGGTGGGGGCAGAAGCCAGAAAGTCTGGGCCGAGTTCTTTTGGCTGTGCCATTAACTGTGTGATAGTGGGACACCAACTTCTTTAAGTCCTGGTGTCTTTATCTGCAGATTGGGCCACTGGGCAGGGGCGGTGGGGGAGGGGCACTGACCCCAGAACCCACTTTCCCAGCCATTTGCATCAAGTCGGGTCTATAGTATTCAGTTCCTCATAGGACAGAGCTGGTCTTCTGTCAGATAGTAACTGAATTTCTCAGGCATAGCCGGTCACCAACGGGTCAGAAAATTTGTGTGATCCAGGGCACTTGGCTAACCTGAGCAGCCATCCTTTAGCCTGACAAGACTAAAGTAGAGACTTGGAGGAAAGCAGGCAGAGGGTGTGAGAGCAACTGCAAGACTTTTCTCCGTCAGGATTTCACAGGTAGGGTTTCTCTGCTGGGGACGCAGGAAGGACTGTGGGGCCTCAGGGAGGAAGCCTTGGGCAGAATGTTCTGCCCTCCGTGCTGGGCAGCCCATGGCATGGAAGGCAGGAAACATACAGGGTGATGGCATATGGGGCGTGCGTGCATGCATGCATTCATGCGTGCGTGTGCGTGCGTGCGTGCGTGCATGTGTGTGTGTGTGTGTGTGTGTGTCAGGGGCAGAGAAGGGTTGCTTACTACCTGCTCTGTGGCATTCTGGAAAGGTTTGTGGTTAGGCAGCAAGGTTGACCCATTCAGGACTGTGCTCCTCATTCATGAATGACCCCTGGACAGCCTTTTCAATGGTACCCTCACTCATGTACCCAGCAGCCCTTGCAAGGGTGCTGCTGCTGTTTCTCTGGGATGTTTGCTTGCTGTTAGGCCACCTCCCTGTCCTTGCTGCACTGTCTACCTTGGCTCCTGTCCCAGGTCATCCTCCAGCTCTTGCTCTACCCAGGGGTGGACCAGGCTACTTACCGATCTGTACAACTGACCCCAGACCAGAGCCTCAGGCCGGGACTCTCCTGCATGGCCTGGAGGCCTTTAAATGTCTGCCCTCACTTTCCTTCCTCTGTGATCTGGCTTTAATGGCCATGTAGGAAATGTTCACTCTTTTTTTTTTTTTAAAAAAAAACTCTATTATTTTTAAATCTTTGTATGTGTGGTGTGGTGCATGTTTGGGGTGTGTAGAGAACGGTATGTGTGAGAGTCTGCCTCTACAGCATGTGTGGAGGCAGGAGGCTAGCCTCGGGTTTTGGTCCTCCTCTTCCACTTAGCTGACTCTGCTGAGACAGGGTCTTTTGTTTGTCACTGCATACACAAGGCTAACTTGCCCGCTAGCATTTGGGATTTCCCAGCCTTTGTCTTCCTCTTGATGTAAGAGTGATGGTATCGCAGACTGTGCTCTGCTGTGATTGGCTTTACATGGCTTCCGGGGGTCTGAACTCAGGTCCTCATCCTGCATGCTTGCCATCCCCTGATCCATCTTCTAAGTCCATGACTGCCTCTCTTGAAGCCACTGTCGGTGCCTCTGACTGTGAACTTGGGCAAGGTGACAGGGTCTGGGTGCCTGGTACAGAGGTGGGTCTGTATCCAGGCACACTGGACTGCCGTTCATCTGGTTACCGTTTCTCATCTCTCTCTCTCTCTCCCATCCCTCTTACACTATCCTCTTTATCCCACGGAACGTCTTCCAAGCCCATCACAAGTGTGTACCTACTTCTAGCTTTGCAGGAGAGTTCTAGCTCCTTCCTCTGGTAGCTCTCTGCCCATCCCCTCCTGGCATGCAGAAGCTCCACCCATGGTGTGCCCATGTCAGCTGGACTTTCCCCAGCCTACTAGGGAGCTCCCAGAAAGGCCCAAGGGAGTGCTGATATATAACGTAAGATCCATGCTTTATCATTGTCTTTTCACCAATGCCCACTGAAAACTCTTAGGGCCAAGCCTGCCCCTGCCCTCATGTCACTGGAGGTGACTGGGTGGAGAGACCCTGACTCTGATTACCACAGTCTAGGTTGGAAAGGAGAAGTAACCTGAGGTTGGAACCAGGCTGAGGAGACAACTGGGATGCCTGGTCTGAACCAAGCTTCATCTCCTTGGCTGCTTGGGTCTCTTTCTCTCGGGTTTGAGGGGCCACGCCAAGATGGAATCCAGGGCCTTGCATACGCTAGGCAGGTGCTCTACCTCCAGTCCGATATATCCCAGTTAGGCCACCTTTAAGGCACGCATCCCCACTCCCCTCACTGCAGAGGGATCTCCAGCAACAGCTTCAGTTCTTACAGCACTGGTTGAACCCAGGGCACACAGGAAGTCATTGGTACTCCAGGACCGCTTGAGCTTGGAGCCTCCTAGTTGTAGAGGGACAGACACTTCTCAAACACCAGGTAGGCAGGCTCCTCTCCTACCTCTGCCCAGGTGCAGGTCCTATTGGCTGTTTGTTGGCTCTGGACCAGTTCTGCGGGAGCGACTTTGTAAGGGTGGGCTTGTTTCGTGCAGGCCCAGGGTGGTTTCCTACCTGCAGCTCCTCACAGCTGCGTGGTTTTAAATATGAAGAAATGAACGAACGTCTTGCTGAGCCTCTCATCTTGAGCCGCATCTGCCCCTTGAGTGCAAACTCTCACAGTACACAGAGGGTTGGAGCTGCAGGGTCACAAACCGCCTCACCTTCCAAAGAAGCCGGAAGAAACCTGGTTTGGAGTCAGCCGTACCCAACACCAGCAAATGGTTCATCCCCCCATCAGCAGCAAGCCTCGTGCGTGTTTCTATAGTTACGGTCCTCACAGGAGGGTTCTTCACTCACTACACTGAATAGCTCCCCTTTAGCCTCTTGATTCATCGTCATCTTCCCCGGTATCCCAGGGAGATCTAGAGTGAGGGTGGATGCTGTTAGGGAAGGAAGAGAAGAAAGGAGGGAGGAAGGAAAAGAGAAAAAAAAAGTAAGACAGGAAGGGAGGGAGGGAAGAAGGGAGGGAAGGGGGATGGAGAAAGGGAAAATAAAAAGGAAATTTCATATTCTAGAGGGAGGAATTTGGCCCAAACAGAAGCGACATTTCTGTGCTCACACAACTAGAGAGACCACACCAGGAATTTTACTGTCCCATTGGATGATGCCGTATTGTGACTTGTGAACAAACTCACCCCAAATAGGGCCTTGACACCAGACCCAAGAGGCAAATCCTGCAATACCCTCAAACAGCTGCTTCACTGAAAAGTCCTGCCAGTGTGCAGGAGATGGCTTCCCCAATGCTGCCTAGGTGAAGCCCCCTTCAGTTAGCTTTCCACCCTCCTGGACTCCAGAACCTGAGGCCACGTGGAGCTGGGCAGGAGTAAGTGGTTAGATCTCAAGTGAGGGTCTGCTGAGGGGATGTTCTCCAACCTTCCCTGAAGATGGCGCTCAAGTCTCCTATGTTTCTTCAGCTCCTCTTCTCAGCCCTGAGTCTGTCTGTCTCTGTCTCTCTGTCTCTCTCTCTCTCTCTCTCTCTCTCTGTGTGTGTGTGTGTGTGAAGGTGGGCATGCCCACTTGAAGGCCACAGGAGGGCTCCGGATGTCCCAGGCCTCCCTTCTACCCACGTGACGGGATCTCACATTGAACCTGGAGCTAGCCTGCATCAAGCAAGCTCCGTGAGTCTCTTGTTTCCAGCCGGCCTCTCTGACTAGCTTTGTACATAAGCACTGTGTATTTAAACTCAGGTCCTCGTGGTTACACAGCAAGTGTTCTTACCCACTTGGGCATCTACTCAGTCACCTGTGTTCCTTTAAAGAGGTTCCCATTGGTAGCACCAAAGCCCGGGTGGACCCTAAAGGCAGAACAGGCTGTGAGATGAGGCAGCGTTCCCAGGCTCCTCCCATAGCCTGGCAGAGCTTCTGGGAGGTTGGGAACAGTTTGATTATTAACACAGCCAAGCAGCTAATTAAAATAATAAATTAGAGAACAATAAAGGGGTGACAGGAGCTGCGTGAGGAAGCGGGAGGGGGGGGCGCCGAGGGGGAAGGGAGGACGAGGAGAAAAGTGCAGCTTTTCTTTGCCAGCCATGCAGGAAAGCTGGGCATGTGTGCTGTTCAGGGTCACCCAGGAGGTATGTCAATGGTGGCATCAGTGATCCCTGTCTAGACTCATCCCAGGAGGCCTCAGGGGCAGGGTGACGGAAGGGCGGTACCCGAATCCTGCCGGGGTGCGTAGAGTGGGCTCTGTGGGATGTGGGCACTCAGGACTGTGGTCTGCACGTGATAAGGAGAGTGCTATTCACAAAGAGCAAAGTCTCAGGGGGCATCACACCCCGTGCAGGCAAGATTCTCTTCAAAAACAACATTACATCCCTTGTTTTCTACCCAGGTGGCGATGCCAGAAGCTCTAAGCCCAGTGCTAGGAATGGGGAGGAAGCCGCTGAAGAGCTGGCGATCGCCAGCTCATCCCATCCCAGCAGGGCATCAGTACAGACCCTCAACCATGCAAGACATTTCCATAACGGCAAGTTCTAATTCGTACTGTTCAGGCATCCCCCTTTCATGTACGTAACAAAAACATGAGAGTAAGTGATCTGCCTAGAAGCTTGATTGTTGTGGGAAGTTTGAATGAGAAAGTCTCCCATTGGCTCGCATGTTTGAATGATTTAGTTGGTGCAACTATTTAGGAAGGATTAGGAGGTGTGGCCTTGTTGGAAGAGATGTGTCACTGGGGGTGGGTTTTGAGGTTTCAAAAGCCCACCCGTTCCCAGTTAGCTCTTTCTGCTCCCTGTGTAGGGATCAGGATGTAAGCACCCAGCTCCTGCTCTAGAACTATGCCTGCTTGCCTGCAGCCATGCTCTCTACTGTGATGGTCATGGACTCACCCTCTGAAACTGTAAGTCCCAAATAAACTTTTTCTTCTATAAGTTGCATTGGTCACATTGTCTCTTCGCAGCAATAAAATAACTAAGACGACTGTCAGTGACTGGCTTGGTGAGCCAGGTCCCCATTACACAATAAGAACACTAGTTACACTGACTACTATGGTTGAATGCAAGGGCACTGGGGTGACCTATGCAGAATCTTTCAGTGCTGGCTGTTATGATCACCATGGTGGCATCCTGGGCTCTTTGCTCCATGCTGGCTTTGGCAGAGCCCTGCAATGAAGACCTAGGCTCAAAAGACACTTTGCATTCATGAAAGAGGGAGTTTGTTTTATTGCACTCCTAGCCTGAATGGCTGGGCCCTGCTCTGTGCCAGCTTCTGTGTTTGGAGGCTAAAGGGGCAACAGGCTGAAAGGGTATGCAAATATAGCCTCTTGCCCATTGCCCTGTCTTATAATTCCTTCAGGAAGGCAGAAATTGTGGTGACCCCAGGGTGGGAGGCGTGCAGACACTGCCTTGTCTTATGACTGGGGTTCAGGTAAGTCACAACAATTAGACTTCGGAGTGTCTCAAATAGGAAGGAACCTTTTCTGTGGAGAAGGAGTTCATGCTCTGAACATTCCCTCCCTGGTAAATTCAGTTTGAGGGACCTGAGCATCACACTGGATCACAGACTTGTAGGCCTAGAACAGTGAGTAAACATCATTCCTGCTGTTTAATGCCACCCTGACTGTAGACTGTGACGCTTTGTCCTGTCACGCTAGGAGACCAACATAGTCAGACATGGGTCATTAATGTTTTTATGCTTGTCTGTCTTTTGGAGATTATCTGGAGTAGGCACAGGAGACTTTCATGGTCAAGAAAAAAGTCTTACAAAGAAAAGTTTGACCCAGGCATGGTGGCACACGCATGCCATCCCAGCTAAAGCTAAGAGGATTGTCACAATGTGTCTGAGGACAGCCTGGGTTACAGGATGAAACCCTGTCACAAAACAAAACAACAACAAACCTTAAAATATCCAAAAAAGGAAGAAAAGGGGAGGGGGAGGGAGTGAGGTTGCTTGCTCTGCAGGAACTCTAAGTGCCCTAACTGATTTATCTGTGGTCAGATCTCTACATGTAGCCCAGTCCTCCATCCTAGGGCACAGCGTAATTTTCCAGGAGCTGTACCCCTGGGCCTCCCTGTTCCAGAAAACTCTTTCCTGGGAAGATCAAAGCCAAAGTCATTTTAGTTTTTGTTCCCAGAAACTTTACGAAATGTATTTAAGCAAACACTGTGTCCTTTATTTTAACAGATAGTATTTGATGCGGCCAGTTCTCCTGATGCTTTGAAACCACTCTGAGCTTGGAACCAGTGTGGCCCTATGGTCTCCCTGTGTTTCTGAGATGGGGCTGGGGAGTAGGTTTTGCTTTGTTTTGTTTTTCTGGTACCTGGAGCCCAGCCCTGCTGAGATGTTGATTCGGGGGGTGGGGGGTGCTTTTTCAGGTTGAGAGGCTAGAGTTAATCTCCCAACTCCAGCTAGGGAAACAGACTCAGAAATGCCACAGCATCCACTGCTGCCGGGGTCCCTGTCGACAGCAAACCTTCCCTCTTAGTCTTTCCCACAGCCAGTGAGGCCACAAAACAAAACACACAGTCAACAAACACCGGATGTGATGGTGAGCCCCTGTAAGACCCGCAGCTGGGATACTGAGGCAAGAGGATCACCAGTTCAAAGCCGTCCTGGACTGCACAGTGAGACACCATCTTAACAAATGAATCAGGGTAATATGCAGCCTCTCTACAGGCCCTCTGGGGGTCGATGGCATTGTGTTCTTAATTAAATAGGTAATCCCCACTGGGAGACAGAGGCCACAATGCTGTGGGAAACCTGTGTCAAATGCCATAGAGACCGTCCATGTCACAGTGCAGCTCTGAGACCATGGCCGGCAAGGCCAGTGGATTTCAGTGGGAAGGGGACATCATTTTGGCAGTCAGGATCGCACGGACATGGTGTTCTGGAGACAGGGACGATGGATGAGGTTGCACACACAGTTCGGACTGGGTATGCTCAGACGGACTCCATGAAAGCTGCAGCCGTCACAGCCAGGGCAGGGCTCACTCTGAGAGCAGGGCAGGACAGGTCCCAGCACGGTTTCTGACTTGGGAAAAGCCAACCTTGGTACAGAGACGCCAAAGTGAGCGCAGCCATAGTGCAGGTGTGGGGAGGGGCGTGCCACAGCCTCCACTTACCCAGAAGAAGAAGTTGAAGATGAAGAGCAGGTACTTCAGGTGGGCCAACAGCCAGTCCTCCTGCTCCGTCTTGCAGTGTGCCATGGCAGCTGGGCCTGTGGAGGACACGAGCATGCTGGGTAGGGGCACCACAGCGATCCCTGACGTTCCCGCCCCAGCACCCACAGTGGCTTCACCAGTCCGTGTTCCCCAGTGGGTTTGAGACTTAGGCTCTGGCTGTACATGTGCAGCGTGGACCCCAGATGAAGACTACAACCTATGGAAGGGGGATCCGGGTGGAATTTTCTAGACATTTGGATCTCAGTTTTGTTATATGACACAGTGTTCAGAATCCTTTGTCTCTCCACGTCTTACTACCATTGCAGGACATATTTTCTTGTCACATGCTTGCACACATGCTCATACTTGCTCGTGCATGCCCACACACTTGGCAGAGCTGCAGCTCTGAGCAGAATCTCTGCATGGGTCTCTGTGTACAGGTATCTGTCTGGAAGGGACCTTGATGTTTGCATAGGCCATCTCACCTGTTCCCAACTCCCCAGCTCCCAAGAGAGGAAGCAGGTCCAGCTGGCTAGTGACTCTGCCAAAAGTTGGGGGGGCTCTGTATGCTGACTGCTAGCTTCAAGTCCTCACTGTGTGCTGTGGGCAAGCCCACGCCCTCCCACCCTGAGGCCTCATCTGTAGGGGCAGAGATGACGCTCTGCTGCAGGACCCTCAGGAAGATCGGTGAGAGCCTCCTCGTCCAGGGTCTAATAAGGTTTTGCACGTAGTGTGTGCTCAGTAAATGAGAGTCCCATTCCATCCTCCCAGATGCCCCATCTCTGGCTCAACGCCACCTTGCCTTGTTCTGACACCTGGATGGATGACCCCCGGAACTGTGAAGTCAGTGGGGCTCCAGAAGGCCTGCTGAGCTCTTTGCTTCTCCGTAGGTACACACCTCAGCAGGTTGTCTCTGCGCCTGGGTTGTGAGGGGTTACTTAACCTCTCTGTGCAACATCACCCAGTGAGGAGGCTTATCCAGAAGACAGCAGGGGAGGTACACTCGCTCTGTTCTCTTGGAAGAGAATCTCTCCCTTTTAGCTGGCGACTTTGCCACCTGGAGTGGTGCTGCTCCAACCCAGCCTCTCTGTGAGGTATGGTCAGGGTTAGCCCCTGGCAGGCAAACGGTGTGTGAGCAGCAGGGGCAAAATGGTTTCTTGAAGGTGTTTTCTGTGGGGCAGGGGCTTCCCTTCCACTTGGAAAGAATGGGGACCAATTTCTAGAGGTCAATGAGGTCAACTTGTTTCAATTCTGGGCCGGCTTGTTTCATTGGCTTTGGAGGTTTTCAGCGGACTCCTGCGCTGATACGAGGTCTGCTAGACTCTCCTTATTTTCAGGCTGTATGTTTTTCAGAGATGGTGTGGAGCACACACGGATTTGGAGCTGTGACTTCGTTCTGATAGAGCAATCCCTTTGCCACTGATAAGCCCCGTTCTTTACCTCCGACAAAGTCAGTCACATCCTAAGAGTGAAAAAGGCTGCGTCTCTCTTTCCCTTGCCCTGGCTGCTTGGCATGCTGATGCTATGGCTGGACTTCAAGCAGCTACTTTGTGCTCCAAACCATGAACCATGGGGTGAAAAGGGCAGTGCCACATGTTCAAAGAACCCGGGGCTCTGATAATTTTGGAGTGGTTACACTGTCCCTGGGCAGGTCACCTCCACCAGACTTGGGGTTTCTTTGAACCACACATCTGCTACTTCTCTGCTCTGGTGGGACAAAGAGTGAACACTGAGGCGTGTGCCAGCCCGTGCCAGCCAGTGCCAGCTGTGCTGCAGCTGGGCTGTGGTCAGAGCATCATGTTGGCTGTGGCCATCGAACATCTCATGTATGCATTTGCCTGTGTGTTTCATTCTTATACATATATACATATGGATATTTGCTTATACATTTTATTTGTGTATCTCATGCATATGGATATTTGCTTTGCATTTCCTTCATGCTGCACGTGGTGGGGGATACTAATCACGGGCTAATTTTGCCTCTGCTGAAAACCATAATGATTAGGAGGAGGGGTTCTAGTGAGATCCACCTATGCCCAGGGGACTGTCGGTGTCCCTTCTGGTGTATGAGAAGGTGTATGGGAAGGATAGTGGTGCAAGGCTCAGGACTGAAAGTCCGTAGAGAGCAGTGGTCCCGGCATGGTCATTGCATGTAAGTTCAGGAGCTTGGGAGTGTGTCCAGGAATGTTCAGCGGGTAGTCCCACATTTCCCAGAGTTCTCTAGTGAGGGTAGAAATATGCATCTGGCACTGGAGTCCAATGTGGAGAAGGCATCCGAATAGAGGACAGGAGACAGAGTATGACTGGGCACCGTGGATAGCCCCTGTGCAGATCCCGGGCACCGTGAATAGCCCCTGTGCAGATCCTGGGCACAGTGGATAGCCCCTGTGCAGATCCTGGGCACAGTGGATAGCCCCTGTGCAGATCCTGGGTACAGTGGATAGCCCCTGTGCAGATCCTGGGCACAGGACCATTAGAGAGGCATACATGGATCTAATATACATGAGAAGTAGAAAAAGACAAGATCTTGTGAGTAAATTGGGAGCATAGGGACCATGGGAGAGGGTTGAAGCGGGGGGAGAGGCAGGGAGGGTAGCAGAGAAAAATGTAGAGCTCAATAAAATCACTTTAAAAAAAGAAAAAGACAGGGCTTTTGAGGCCTGGACCAGGAAGGTATGACATCATTCTGCTTCAAGATGCTGCTGATCTCAGGATCTCCCCTTGCCTCAGTCCTGGCAGCCAGGGACAGTCGGGCATCACCCAGGTGTGGTGGGGATGAGGCAGTGTGGGCACATCCTCCCATGCAACACACATCTAAGACAGTTTCCACCGAAACACTGAAACCTTTTCACTGGTCCCTGGGAGCAGTGGCTTCAGGCACCATTCATGGGTCAGAGTGTTGATGGAGGAACAAGGCTGGATTCAGGGGTTGCTGAGGTCACAAGCACGCTACAGGCCTTCTCAGAAAAGCAAGAGCAGATGCCTGGGTGGTGATGTCATGTTCTGGACCTTTCCTGAGGACTGGATATATAATGTCACCAGCTTTGAGGCTTGGGGACTCCAGTCTCTCTGCTGCAAGCTCCACCTTCTATGCCTAGGATACAGTCTCAGAGAGTTCAGAAGAGGAGAGGCCTTAGAAGGAGCCCAGATGGACTTGCTGTCCTGGCGAGCCAGGTATGGTTCTGACAAGGCCGAGAAGCTAGGAGTACAGGACTCTCAGTGATTCCAGAGCTGGGAGCTGGAGGGCAGCTGGAAGCATCTCTCTCTCTCTCTCTCTCTCCTCTCTCTCTCTCTCTCTCTCTCTCTCTCTCTCTCTCTCTCTCTCTCTCTCTCTCTCTCCCCCCTTTCTCCCCCTCCCTGTCTGTGTGTGTGTGCGTATGTGTGTATGTGTGTGTGTGTGTGTATTTGTGTGTAGGTCAGAGGACAGCTTTAGGTATAGATATTCACTTTCTACATTTTTTGAGACAAGGGCACTGATTCACAGCTGCTGGCCCTTGAACGTCCAGCAATCCTCCTGCCTCTGCCTCCCACTTGTCAGTGTGACCATGGCAAGATTACGGGCCCATGTGCTACCCTCTTACATCGTGGGTTATGAACTCAGGTCACCAGGCTTTCATGGCAAGCCCTTTAGCTACTGAGCTTCTTTGAGAACTGAAGCCAAGCCTGGGTGGCAGGAGGAGCCAGAGGTCATGCTGCTGCTTTGTAGTCTACAGAAGGTGTCCATTCCTGATGGACAGTTCTGACTGAGGGCTAGAGAGGGAGGCAAAGCCCCTGTGTGCCCCTAATTTGCCGTTCAGTCCCCTGGTGGGAATATTGAGGGTGAGCCCTGGCACAGCAGTGTGTCTTGACCTGCCCCCTGTAGCTCTAATTTTGGTTTCTTGCAGATTCCTTCAGATTGGTGGTCTCCAGTGAGAGCTAAGAACATCATGTCTGTCCTGGGAACACACTGTAGTTGGTTCTGTAGGAGGCACCATGCCGTGTATTACAAAGGAACCAGCTGTGTTCACAGAATTGGCTGGAGGGAACCACATCCTTGTCCCTGGCTGCCTGAGCTGGAGGTTTGGAATCCTGTGGTTGTGAGCCCCGCTGTAAGGTATGTGCAGAGTCTCTGGGGAGGCTCTACTTTGTCAGTATGTCGGGGTCAGCTACTGCACACACGTGGATGGATGTGGGCCACTGTTTGGATTAAACTCAGGGCTGATGGCTAACTAGAGTCCCAGGGTTGGTGCTGTAGGCAGGCCTTGAGTTAAGGTCCTGGCAGGAAGAATTTCTAGCGTTTCTGTACAGAGCAAAGTTTTCACAAGTGCAGGATTGGCCTTTTCTCCTTTCTATTTTTGGCCTCATTTGCAGCATCAGCATGCATTATATACAGTAGTCCACCCTCTGCCCTGTCTTTAGCTATGTGCTCCCATCAGGTTCCACATGCAACACACACACACACACACACACACACACACACACACACACACACACACACATACACACGAGTTTTCTCAGGTTCTGTTTGCTGTTACCGTCTGCTAAGCGGTTCTGACTTTTTCCCCCTTTTAAAAATTGCAGTCTGATCTTCAAATCGGGAACTTCCCATACACATGACAAGACTGGTGTGTAAACAAACACAGCAGCCACACTGATCATTGGGTGTGAACACCAGTTGTCACTCAGCACTGTGATCCTTGGCAAGTCAAATGACCTCCAGGCCTCAGCTTCCTGCCTTGCATATTGGAGGTGATGCTGGGCCAATTCTGCCTTCTTTGGACTGGAGAATTTGCAAGAATTTTATGTCCTAACATGTTCAAAGGACCATTTATTCCAGAGCTCAGTAACCTTCCTCAGTGAAGGACAGTGGAAAGTGGGTGGTGTGTCAACTTCGTTTGCTGTGACAAAATGCCAGAGAAGCTAACTGAAAGGAGGAAGAGCTTAATTTAGCTCATGGTTTCGGAGGTTTCCAGGCACAGGCGCTGCAAAGCTGGTTGTAGCCTGGGCAACCTGCAGTCAGGACTCCAGCAGGGTTACCCACATGGCTTCGGCCATCACAGTGGGCATGAGCTCGTCCAGTTCAGATGGCAGTATCTGTCTTGCTGCTTGTACCACCTTCCCCAGCCCCTGTGACTTCAGGAAGGCAGGCTTAAGGAGACCTGGGTTCTGGCTACAATCTTGGGTCTAACTTTTTCTGTGATGCCAAGCTGCAGTTTTTCTGTGCATTGAACTACAAGGATGACCTCCCTGTCTCGGTCAGGCGAGGTGTCCTTCTCAAGTCCTTTGTCCACACAGTCATCTGAGAGCATGTCTGCATCCCAGATGGAGGTTCCCAGCAACAGTCAAGGCTGTCACACACACACACCACAGTGGTTGCTACTCTGAGTACTTCATAAGTATATCTCTTTAAGGCTCACAGATATCCCGCGAGATGGGCCTCAGAACCACCTCCTGCCACAAGAGGCAGAAAGGGCCACAGAGGTTATACAGAGGCCACACAGTAAGCTAAGGGTGGTCAGGCAGTCTTATCAGGTGACATTTCCTGAGTGCCCACACAACATCCCTGTTTATACGTATTGTGTCTGGAACAATGCCAGCTGATACCTATTGTCTGCTAATGTAATTATTAAGAGTGTTCTGTGGATAGGTGATGCTAACTGCAGGCTCATCACCACTATGTCAGGCCACCTGTCTGCAATCTTTTTTACTCTCTAAACCTCTGTATCTTCCCATTCCACCCTTTCCACCTCAGTGGGTTTTCCAACTGCGCATTGCTCTAAAATCCATGGTCATCAAGCCCCTTTAGTGAACCCCAAGTTGAAACCCTCAACGCTAGTCATAGTTGAAACTGGAACCCAGTCCTGGATGCTGAGCACTGAGTAGGGTGTAGGATGTGTGGGCATCAATTGGTGTTGAAGGAAAGATGGAACCATTGGGCAGATCCACTGCGGAATTTCCTGACAGGTCTCAAACTTCTTGAGAGTTACTCGGATAGTTCTCTGTCTTCTCCCCCAGGCCCCCAGGGAAGTAGAGCTGAAGACCATGGAGGGGAGAGAAGAACATCTTGTACCTGGCTTCTGTGACCCATGCCTGTGATGTGGGAGGGTCTTCTGTTTTGAGTTGATTTCATTGATTAATAAAGAAACTGACTTGGCCCTTTGATAGGACAGAAAATTAGGTAGGCGGAGTAAACTGAACAGAATGCTGGGAGGAAGTGAGGCAATTGACATGCCTCTCCTCTCTGGGTCAGATGTGATGGAGCCAGCCACCAGGTCAGACATGCTGAATCTTTCCTGGTAAGACACCACCTTGTGGTGCTGCACAGATTATTAGAAATGTGTTAAGCAAGATATGAGAGTTAGCCAAGAAGAGGATAGAACTAACGGACCAGGCAGTGTTTAAAAGAATACAGTTTCTGTGTTTTTATTTCCGGGGCTAAGCTAGCTGTGCAGGAGCCCGGCGGGACAAAAAGCAGGCCTGCTCGCCTAATCACTACATGCCTGTGCTGTGCACAGTGAGAGTTCCTGCGCAGATGGCTTTGTGCAGCCAGGACTTCCTGGGACAGCCTTACCCAGGTCAGCTGTGGGGACTCTTGCTTTCTTCTTGGGTATTCTCTGCCCTTTCCACAACATTCTCTTTCTCCTCACTGTTTTATCCTCAGATGAGAAATTCAGACTTATGCCCGCCACACATCAAAGTAGACAGCCCTTTTAAACTGATCCTGACAAGACTCCCTGGGAACAGGGCATTTCCCATCCCACAAATGGGAAACATCGTAAGAAAGAACAACACTTCCTGAGCCAGACCGCTGAGGAACCATGGCTAGAGCCAGGCAGCTGACAAACCTTGAAAATGGACGTACAGTCATCCCTCTGCTTCAGTTTCTGAACCCTCTCTATCTGGCCTTTGTTATAGTCCTTAAGCTGTATCCACAGCTGAACCTGGGGAAACCTAGGATCTCGAAGGCTTTATCACCAGGGGCACTCAATATGGATTACACCAAGGGCTCCCCATCTGTCTTCCACCCCCTGCCCATCCTTCTGTATCCTAATGTTAGAGATATACTGTGCTCATGGAACCTAAACAGTTCAGGATGTCCATAAATGCCAAACCCAAGGGAAGTAGGTCATCCTACCTTCAGCTCCGGGATGTATGGTTTCTTTAGTTTATAGCCTAGGGAACTAAGGGCCTGAGAAGCCACACAGACTGCCTGGCCAGGGGCCCTCCTGTTTCAGGTACAGGACAGCAGCTTCCCAGGCTGAGGGTGTCAGTGAGTGAGGTTGGACCACACCTTCTGTTTTATATGCAGGGTAGATCCAGTATCAAGTCTGGGTGACGTCGAGGCAGGCCTCTCAGGTTTGTAGAGAAAGAACTCGGGTCTTGAATCTGAGAACTCAGAAACCCTTCTTTCAAGCCCCTCAGACTAGAATGAGGTTTCAGATGACCCATTTAGGATAAGCTTAATGGCTACAGGAAGACCCAAGAGCTTGGGGTGTCGAATTCATCAAGGGAGTGAGACAGATCCCACAGTCCCATCATCCAACTCTGGAAAGAGAGAGCCCCATCATGGCTCATGTGCATGGCTTCTCATGGAATTGTGCAGTGTGCAGCCCATACAGCTGTGAGATTAGCAAGCTGCCCACCTTCCTTCAGTGTCTCACTTCCAATTAGCCAGCATTGCTCTACACTACCCATCATTCCCTGCTGAACATAGGCACCCCCTTTCCGACTTTTTCACGGAAGTTGCCAAGCAGAGGCTGGACAATATAATCATGGTGAATGGAGTCTAAGACTTGTACTGCGCAATCTCAAGAAAGATTGGAAACAGCTGGGGTTGGTGTATTTGACAAAACAAACAAACAGCAGCACCAAAGTGAAAAGAGAAGACCACAGATTCCTTCCAGCTGGGGCTGGTAAGTGGTTGTCTTTCTTCCAGAGGTGGGTGGTGGCATCAAACTTACTCATGTTTAAGTCACAAGATGGCCTAGGCTTCCCATGGTCTAGAAGTTGCTCCCCCTTCTCCCATTATGGACGGTGTATGGTTGCCCAACCACAGCACCCTAGATCAAACATATGGAGATATAGAGTGGATGTATGTTGTGATCTTAAAGTTGGACAGGTGCAGTGGAATTGCCTTTCCATTCTAGATACATGGGAGACAATTCTTTGTTTTCAAGCGATTGCCTGCTGGGTTCTGGTTCAGAAGCTCAGCACTTTTTTTTTCTCACTGGATTACCTCTCTGGGAGTCAGTCTTTTCTGGTTAATATCTCTCTCACAAAGAAGAAATGAAATTCTACTGTAGCTCTGCTTCTAGATGCAAGGAACTCGACCTCCATTAGAAACAGTGAGGGCAATGGGGTGAGTTCAGGTATAAGGCTCCAAGCTGGATCTACTCACAGTGCTCCCTGCATCTCAAGTCTCCTGTGTGCTCCCAGGCCTGCTTCCCTCTAGTATTTGATGAAGTATCACTCTTCTTGTGGCTATGACAAAATATCGGACAAAAGGAACTTACAAAGGAAGGGTAATTTTGGTTTGAATTTCAAAGGATAGACTCCATCATGGTGAGAAAGACGTGGTGGCATCAGTGTGAGGTGGTTGGTCACACTATAACCATAATCATAAGGCAGAGAGAGAGAGAGAGAGAGAGAGAGAGAGAGAGAGAGAGAGAGAGAGAGACAGACAGACACAGAGAGAGAGACAGAGAGAGAGAGAGAGAGAGAGAGAGACAGAGAGAGAGAGAGAGAGAGAGAGACAGAGAGCGTCTCGTGTTCAACTGGCTTCTTCCTCCTTTCATCTTTATTCATCCCAGGGCTTCAGTCCATTGGGTGGTGCTGTCCACGTTCAGAGTGCATCTCCCCTCATCAGTTAAGCCTCTCTGGAAACGCCCTCAAAGACACACCCAGATAAGTGTCTCCTAGGTGATTATAAACCCAGCCATACAGACAGTGAAGATTAAGCCTCCTTCACCCCTGAGGTCAGAGGTCATTCTCTCATCCAGACACACTGAACTCACTGCTGTCTGATGGTCACCACTCTGTGATTCCCAAAGTCACTTCTAGTAGCCAAGGCAGTGGATTTTCAGTCTCCTCTAAGAAAGTGAGACACGGGCACACCTCATTCCCCACCCACTCACTTTCTTATGTGCTGGGGATGGAGCCCAGAGCTTCACGAGTTCTGGACTTGCTCTTTAAGCCACTGAGCCACAACCCTGACCACACCTTCTCTGAAACACTCTCCATGGTGACCACTGATATGGCCTGTGTTGGCTTAAATAAGAATGACCCCATAGGAACATACATTAGGATGCTTAGTTGGCAGAGTGGCACTATTTGAGAAAAGTTAGTAGGATTAGGAGGTGTGGCCTTGTTGAAGTAGGCATGACTTTGTTGGAGGAAATATGCCCCTGGGGGGGGACTGTGAGGTTTCAAAAGCCAGTGCCAGCAGACCCAGTATCTGCTGACTACCTGCTCTCTTTACATCAAGATATGCAGGTCTCAGACACTGCTCCAGTGCCTGTCTATGTGCGGCCACGCTCCCTGCTGTGATGGTAATGGACGAAGCCTCTGAAGCTATAAGCAAGCCCCCAATTAAATGCTTCTTTTTAATAAGAGTCGCCTTGGCCATGGTATCACTTCCTAGCAGTAGAACAGTGGCTAAGAACCGGCCTCACCGGTTTCATGATCCCGTTTTCTCTCGCATCTTCTTGTCCATCTCCAATGAGCCTTGGTTGCCATGGTTTGAAGATGGCCCCAATGCTCGTGCATTAGAAGCATAATCCTCAGTACAGCAGACAAGGACCAGACAAGAGCCTGTTAATGGTGTTCTCACAGGGCAGGCTAATTTTCTCCTGTGGCTTTGTTAGAAAACAAAACGGGGCTTCCTCTGGATCATCTCCTCTTACCCTCTGCCTGTGGCTTGAGAGGACATAGCATAAAGGCCGCCTCCAGAAGCCATCGTTGCACCCTAGAGCTTTCTGCCTTCCAGAATCATGGCTAAATACCTTTCTGTTCGGGGAAATTAAGGAACAGCTATCTGAGCCTGCTGAAACCCAGGCTCACCCAGGGCCACAGCGGTTTATGATAGCCATTTCTACTGCTACCCCTCTATCCCTTAGACGTCCTCGCAAAAGAACCCTCCACCTGCCTGTTCCTTGTTCATCCCTCATCCTCAGTCCCGACCCAGCGCCTCGCTTTGCATCTTGGGAATCCGTCATTCCATTCCTTTCAGGCCCTGCCTCGGGCCTCTCCTCGCTTAGCATGGGGGAAGTTATTTATATATCCATTTCCCCCGAGATTAGATAATTAGTCTATTAATTCGCCAAATGTCTAAGGTCCCCATATGTGTGCACATGCGGTAGGTGGTAGAGACTGAAAAGAATTAATGAGGCAGTCTCTGACCTCCAAACACTCAGAGCTGGGGCAACAAGCAAAGTAATAGCACTTCAGCGGAGTGTGTGAAGTTCAAGGCCAAGATGTACTTGCAAGGCGCTGAGGAGGGGGGGTTTGGCAATGGCTTATGGGAGAAGGGGCTGGACAAGAATGCATACCAGGCTCAAGGCTTTGACCTAGATTTTAAAAGCAATAAGGATCTGTCTCCTCTGGTCCAGGGGTAGGAAGTTAAGTTAAACAAACTCACGTGGCCCTCAGAGTCCGGTGGAAGGAGCAGTCATTTGAATGAGTTCTGAAAATACAGTCACCTGAAGGGACCGTCAGGCATATATATATGACATCCTGTGGCTCTGCTGGACGTAGCGGAGAGCCCACCAGTGGCTGCCAGCCAAGCCTAGTGTAACCACATTAGTCCCCAGCAACTGTTCCAGGCTGGCATGTGTAGATCCAGCCAGGGAAGTGGAGGAAACTTAGGATGAGAAGTCAAACCCCTGACCCCCACCCAGAGAAACTGCTGCACAGCAGACTGAATTTTCACATTCCAAGCCTCAACCATACTTCAGAAAGCTCAGGGACCTTGCTGTAGAGTGAGCACTCTTAACAAAGGCAGCCTAATTATAGTGACAATAGAGCTTATGCTTCCCCCATTCAGAGATATGCCTGTATTATAATTTCCCTGATTGTCTCCACTGGAAGGAGCTAAATGTCTTCAGAAGAAAGGCTATTCCTTTCCTAGTCCAGGCTGGGTGGGGTTCAAGGCCCCATACCTGCAGGAGCTGCTTGCTTCTTTCTTCGGGTGAAGTTTGGGATGTGTGTGCTCCTGGACCCCAGGAGAGTGAAGGGACTGAGGGAAGTCCTCACTTCATGGGATTACTAAAGAAAGGGACTCCTATGGGGCCGCTTGGAAGTCCACTGACTCTCAGCAGGATGGGGTGGGCAAGCAGAAGCCCTGGTGTCAGGGGTTCCTTCTGTTCTGTACTGGCTGACAAGTGAACCGGATGTTATCCCTTTCTGTGCCTCAGTTTCTTTACCTGTACACGACAAAGTTGGTGTTCTGGGAGTGTATTCTTTAAATAACTTTTTCAGTAACTTCAAATATAAAATCGTAAGTCAAGTGGAGCTCTGCTGGCGGAAGAGGGGTGTTGAGCACCTCTCCAAGATATGCTTCTCCCGTTACTATTTCCTCCTCTCCCACTTATACCAAAGCTGAGACCACAGCACAACCTCACCTCTAGGACTCTGAGATCATGCCTTTTAATTCCCTAATGAATATGATAATTGTACAGTTATCCAAGGTTAAAACTACCCCTGGAGCAGCACAAACTGAAGGGGACCTGTGAGGTCACCTGCGAAGCCTTCCATGTTGCAGACGGTCCAGCTGCTACTGCTTTCTCTGGGCCCCAGCCACACCCACCTTGCCTATTTTCATGGTGATAAAATCCACACAATATTAAATTTACCGCAGTGACAATTTTAACACATGCAATCCAGTGACGTTAAACACATTCATAACATTGTATAGCTATCACCTTCTTATATATCTAGAACTTTCTCATCACCTACAGTGGAAACCCCTTACCCTGAAGTACTCCCTCTTCTTCTCCTCCCACAGTCTTTGGAGTTCTCTGTTCCTGTCGTGATCTTCTTACTTTGACTATTTCCTAAGCACAACATCCCATGTCCTATGGTTTAAATTGCACCTCGCTTCTCTTACCGTAAAAATTTCAGGACACTTCTGAACAGGGACCCCCTGTGCTCAGCCCTCAGTTCAGACCCCAGCAACAGAGGGTTAGGGATGGATGCTGGCCCAATTCCCTTTCCCAAATGCAGCTTCTGGATGGACCCACACTCTTGCCACAGCTTCTGGACCCTGTCCTCAGCCAAGGGCGCTGAGTGGATTGACTCTTAGGACCTCAAGCTCTGAGTCTGTGTAACCACAGCCGTTGGGCACCATTTCAGTTGTTTCTGGGCTATTCTTTCAAGTGCAGTTTGCACGAAAGCATCAGAGGCGAGGTGTTCCTGTTGTCTCCCCAAACCCTGCAGCAGGTGTCAACACCTCTTAGAAAGTTACCAGACTCAATTCTCCCAGTTTCAGCACAGCAAGAAGAGGCCCCAGTTTCTGCATTCTGTGCACTACGGGGAGGAGGGGGGGCTGCCCCTCAGGCTTTCATTATGTGTAGGCTCTTCCCTGCTTAAGGGTGCTTATAACTTGCCGGCTGTGAATTAGATGGGCACACACTCCCTTCTAGGTGATGGGAATTGGACCAAGTGTCCCAATGATACAGAAACTCATTTTTCTTACCAGACAGGGGGTTTGTAAAATTTTTCATTTGCTTTCCAAATAGTGTCTGTATTATGTCTTGAATAAAGCACTATGGCTTTGTGGTGAACCTCAAGAGCATTCTTTCCTAGGAGCTACAAGCACGCGTGCATGTGTGTGTGGACAATGTCACTACTGATTGTCTGGGTTCTGAGGAATTCCACAGAGACAAAGGTTGGAAGGCTCCCCCACCTGACATTAAGGGCCACTGACAATCTTCTCCTTTTAGGGACATAGACAAACTTGCCCATTCCAAAGAGAACAGCAATGTTTCAGGGCCAGGACCAGACCTGGCAGGTTCAGGGATGCTGCCAGGGGCAGGGTTGCCTGTGCAGTCAGGGATACCAGGAGTCCAGCTTCCTGATTCGGTGATGTCTCCCCACACCACAGATTTATTGGTCCGTGTGTCTGTGTGTGCAAATGCAAGAACAGTCTTGTGTGTAAATTTCAATTTGAGTGTTCACTTTGGAACTCAGATGTGAATCTTCTGGGCCTTAAGTCCAGAAGGTGACGTGAGTCATTGAGGTGAGTGTGGAGGCTGCTAAGGCTCCTGGTCAATGAGCCATAGGTGTTCCATCTCAAGTCATTGCAAACATATTTTTTAGGGATTTGATAACCCCTAAGAAAAGTATTTCAATCCCCTTACAGGTGAGCCAAGCGCACAGATATGTAGGTGGAAGCTTCTGTCCCGCCTGGTTCCACAATAAACACACAGAAACTATATTATTTGCAATACTGTTTGGCCAATGGCTTAAGCATATTTTTAGCTTGCTCTTATATCCTAAACAAATAAACCCATCTCCATTAATCTGTGCACCACCACGAGGTCGTGGTCTACTAGCAAAGTTTCAGTGCATCTGTCTCCAGCGGCAGCTACATGGCTTCTCCTGACACTACTTACTCTCTCCTCAATCATTTTAGAACTTCCGCCTTGCCCTGCTCTGATAAGCAACTGGCCGAAGCAGATTTATTCATTAACCAATAAAAGCAACACATAGAGAGACTTCCCACACCACAGAAGCTTGTCTTTTTAAAAGATATTTGACTTCTCTGGACAAGGAAATAACACATTCTCCTGGCCACTAGACAGTGCAATCACAGGCACCCTAACTCTTCCTCAAAGCAAATGACTTCAGAACACCCTGACTGTTGCCTATATCAATCCCCCAATCAAGTGCAACTCACCGTCCCTGCATCATCACCACCCACTCTTCTAAGGTTTAGGGAGTTACCTGAATGTTTCAGGTGAAGAAGAAGCCCCCTGTTTATTTTCCATTTGCTACCTTGTAGGAGGTACTAACTGCTCAATGCTGGAGTTCAAATACAGCTTCTAAACTCCCCTGAAATAATTCACATGCATAGAGGACATGCATGTGGGAAAATAGGCCTGTCCACTGGTGGAGAGATTCTATTCTTCTTCCATGGGAAGGACAGAGTCCTGCTTTCATCCTCCAACAATGTAGCATATGAATCATTTATATGATGATGTGTATGAGTATCCTTAGTATTGAATAAAGAAACATACCAAGAAAGTGAGAGTAACCCAGTAAGGCAATTTCTGCTAGTAAAAATAGCATGCTTCAACTCAAACTAGGCTAGAAGAGGCCCTCTGTCTTCTCCATAACTGTGGTGGTCTGAGTAGGAATGGCTTCCTTAGACTCACGTGTTTGAATGCTTGGCCCCTAGGGAGTGGCATTATTAGGAGGTGTATATTTGTTAGAGTAGGTGTGGCCTTGTTGGAGGAAGTTTGTCACTGTCTGGGCGGGCTTTCAGATCTCAGTTACCCAAGCTAGGCCTAGTGTGTCACTCACTTGCGCTGCCTGTGGATCAAGCGGTAGAACTCTCAGCTGCCTTTCCAGCACCATGTCTGCCTGCAGGCTGCTATGCTGCCTGCCATGACCATAATGGACTGAACCTCTGAACTGTAAGCCAGCCCCAATTAATGTTACCCTTTATAAGAGTTGCTGTGGTCATGGTGTCTCTTCACAGCAATAAAACCCAAACTAGGATTCTAGCACAGGTGGTCCGTGTCACACCTTATTGGTCGGATCTTGAAGGTGTAAGGAGTAACAGAGCTCAGAAATGTCTATTGGCTGGGCACATAGGCATACCACAAGATGAGAGATATCTAGGCAGTGTTGGTCCTTGGTAGGCTACCTGTCTTTGGCAGAAACAATCTTTTCTTACAAGTATAATCATCATAGCCCTCAAAGTCAGTGTTTGTTTAGTTTATGGGTTTTGTTATTTTGTTTGCTTTTTGTCTTTTGAGACAAAATCTTCCTATGTAGCCCAAGCTGGCCTTGAATTTGCTTGCCTCATCCAGAGGGCCGGGATTCTAATCCATCTCACAGATTCCTCATCACCACGTCTGATATTTAAAGTGCTGCTATCATCCCCATTTCACAGATGGGGCCATGGCTTGCACACGGAATGACCCATAGGCCCATGTGTTTGAACACTTGGTGCCCAGATGGCAGCACTGTTTGAAGGATCATAGAACCTTTGGGGTGGGAAGAATGTAACAAGTGTGGGTCACTGGGGAACCTTTAAGGGTTACAGCCTAGTCCTACTTCGTGCCTGAGCTCTCGGCTTCTTGTCTGTGCTCCACTGGCAGGGACAGGAGAATTTGCTGCTGTCTTCATGGTCATGCTAGGCTATGCCCTTTGAAACATGAGTCAAAATGGACTCTTTCCCCTTAAGCCTTAGCTGTCAGGTAGTTAATTTAAGATGTAATAGTTAATTAATAAGAAGCCTGAGCTAATAGGTCAAGCAATGTTGCAATTAATATAGTTTCTGTGCGATTATTCGGGTCTGGGCAGTTAGGAATGAACGAGGAGTCTCTGCTTACACCTCTGTTATATTCCTAGTTCCTGGAGACCATAAGTCTTCAAGAGAGGCTGTGGGAAAAGGTAGGAGGAGGCTTCTGGAAGGCAGCTGTACCCCACAGGTGTGCTTGAGGAGTAGGCAGTGTCTTAGCTACTCTTCTATTGCTGTGAAGAGACACCGTGGCCAAGGCAACTCAGAAAAGAAAGCATTTAGTTGGGGCCAGGCTACAGTTTTAGAGGGTTGGTCCATGGTCATCATGCAGCAAGCAGGAAGGTATGGTTGGTGCTGGAGTAGCAGCTGAGAGCTTTCTATCCTGTTCCTTAGGCAGAGAGAGAGAGAGAGAGAGAGAGAGAGAGAGAGAGAGAGAGAGAGAGAGAGAGAGAGAGAGTGGGTTTTTGAAATCTCAAAGCTCACCTCCAGTGATATGAATCTTCTAACAAAGCCACAAGGCCACACGTCCTAACTGGGGACCAAGTGTTCAAACATATGGGGGCCATTCTCATTCAAATCACAACAGGTGACAGGGACCAGGGAAGATGCCCCAAGGGAGATGAAGGCAGGTCTGTGCACAATTCACAGACCGCCATCTTTCCCACCTGAGCCACAATCTACAGCAGTCGCCTTCCTCATCCATGCCCTTGTGATCACAAAGCTGTCTTCCACCTACTCCGCTGTGGTCACCAGACATGTAGGAACTCAAGTCCTCTGCCACGCTTTCCCTCTGTCCTCAGCCATCCACACACTTCACTAGAAGAGATCACTTCTCAGATCTACAAGTGAGAAAATTAAATAATTGCACAGTGGGGTCAGGGGACACACAGGTCACACAGGAGGAAGAGCAGAACCAGGATGGGCCTGCCTCTATGTGCTCCAGGTGTGCAGGTATGCCTGTGTGTGTGTGCATGCATGTGTAAGTGTGTATGTGTGTGTGTGTGTGTGTGCGTGTGTAAGTGTGTGTGTGTGATATGGTTTCCATCTCTTCTGTTTTTTTCATCTCTTCCTGGGAGTGAGGTTAAATAGCAGCAACCAGAACTTAGAAGGAAGCAGCTGTGTCTCCGTGGATTCCTTGGGATCCAGAAGTTCAAGGCTCATGGTAGACACTTGATGAATACATAGAATACATGTGTGCTATACAGGTCACCTCCCCAGTTTTATCTGCCTTGTTGTGTGGTATTTTATCTGAACCTAGAAGCCCACAAGGATCAACTAGACCAGGACCAGGTACAAGCAGCAAAGTTGGCAGCCCAAAGGAATTCACGGAACATTCCAGTTCTCTTTGGTCAACTCCCCCTCTCTCAAACCACCCAGAATGAAATAATGTCACCCCGTTCTCCACTGCAAGCATGGCTAGTGTTCTCCCAAGGAGTTTGGGAGAGGCTGCCTTGCTGGTAAGTCTATTCTGTTGGGGGCTGGGGTGGCGTTGGAGGTAGCAGTCACATTGTCACATGCCATTTTGATTTTAGGAAGAGAGAGTATGAGCGAGTGCTTTATCTCAAGTGAGATTTGAGGCACCAGGAAGCATGCTGATGTACCTGCAGGCCAGATTCCTTCCCACGGCTGGTTCTGAGTTCAGAGATGGCTCTCCCTCCACTGCCCACTGCTCAGAGAAAGTGATTATAAGTGGGCATCTAGTAGAGTTGGGGTGATCGGGACAGTGTGCCCGGGGAGCATGCTCAGGGAGGGCAACGGCAGATACAGCCACCCTGAATGTGTAGCTCTCAAATATCTGTGAGTAGTTTAGCCACCTCATTGCTGTCCAGTGCTTCCTTTCCGTCTCATGCCCATCCCACATGCCCCTCAATGCTGTATTGTATGCAGAATTATTTTTGTATTGATTATGACTTAACATCCTAGGAACCAAAACCAAGCCTATGATGGATTCCATGACCAGTCCTGGTTTGTGGAATACCCGCTCCGTGGGGGAGGAAGTGTTTTGCCATGTAGTTCCTCTTTAAAGGCTCAATAGTGATGAATGGCTAGTTACAATAGTATGTTTTAACGTGGAGTTGGGACACACGCCCGTAAGCCTCTGGTGCAGTGGTTTTCTAGCTTGTGTGGGAGGACTCCATCTTCAAAGAAAACCTTACCTGGAAGCTGACCTAGAACATACTGCAAACTCTGACTGTTTGTGCTATGTCTAGGGCTTGCCTCCCACACCTACAGGTCCAGAAAGGAAAACATGCCTGAACTCCATGCCCAGTTAACACCCAGAACACAGCACCTACTACGTTTTAGGAAGGGGAAGAGAAGAGGACAAAGATGGCCTCTGCTTTCTTCTCACTTACCCTACAGCAGACAGCAAAGGTCAGTTTAGAATGTGGCCACTGCTGTCAACGGGGCACACTGGGGTATTGGGGTCTAGCTGGTAACTGGCTCTTTCAAATGGGACACCAAGAAAGGCCACAAGGGATGGGCTCACCCTGGAGCCAACATCAGAATGGTACTTGGACATGCCCTGATGTTGGCCAATAGGAGGCAGATCCATAGATCGAAATGACTTTTCTAAAAGCCCAGACAATGCTTAACTCTGGGTTTCTAGGCCCCCATCCCCAGGGTTCTTTCCTTCACAAACATTAACTAAGTAGCCACCACATGAAAAGGTCTCTGTGACAGATGACGTTCAAGGGCCAAAAGCCTCCTGACCATGTCTTGGTGTTGGGTTACTCGCTGTCTGTGTATAAATGCTGAGCTGAAACTCCCCCATCCCCTTACACTGACCCAGGACTGGACTTGGTTCCGAAGTCCCTGTGCCACAGAAGGCACCAAAACCTGTGGGCTTGGGGAACAAACATCTTCACTTCCTACTTTCTGGGGAGCAAACTGTAGGGAGCTAAACAAGATGGCAGATCGAATCACCCACATTCTCCTGGAGGCAGGCTTTTGGCAGAAGTAAGGCTCCCAGGGTATTTGAAGACCATCGAAGCCAGTTTCTTTTCTGTGCTGCCGAAGACATTGATACAGAAACTGTGGGAAGCCTGTCTGTAATTTCCACATTTCCAACTGAGAGTCCAGACGCCAGCTCCAGACAGACACCCCTCTGGTGACCAAGCAGCTGCAGACCACCAGGGCTTTCTCAAGCCGCCAGCTGGCACCTGTGTGCCCAGCACCATCCCCTCGCCTAAAGCCCCATCCCAGGCATCCCCCCCTCCATTGTTCCTCCAGCTATCTAGGAGACATGTAGGACCACGGTTACTCGATAAGCCATGGAACTCTGATAACCTTCCTGGGTAAAGAGCCGTGACACAGTCATGGCAGCTAAATTTTCTATTAAGTCACTTGCCGGGGCCTCTGGTTGCTTCTTCCTGTGCACTCTGAGGTCTAGACCAAGTTAAGATGCCAACCAGCCCTCCTCTCCCATATTTTCCAGCTAGTTCATTCCTGTGAGCACTGTATAATCCACAGGAAACACATACATCCCACAATCATCTTCACTCCTGAGCACAGGAAGCAGTCAGCTGCAGACACAGGGCTCAGCACGTGCCCACAGGTGACAAGGCCTGCCAACTCAGAACTCCATATGCTCTAACGCCCAGCAGGGCCCTGAGGCCTGGTGGATAGCTCAGCCTGGGAAGACAGACTAGACTGCCTGGGAACAATCCCCCAGTGTCCTGGACTCAGCAGCTGCCAGCAGTTAGCAGACCCTGCTTTTCATGGGGTCCTGCAGCCTTGCCTCCGCTAACAAACAAGAGGCAGCCCCTGGCATTTGGGGTGAACAAAGAGGGGGACATTTTCCGGAGGGACAGTTATGTACTGGGTATGCTGCGTGGCCCAGGCTCTATCAGAGGCCCAGCGAGAAGTTAATCATAATAATCCCCAGGCAGAAACGCAAGGCAGACGTTTAGAGTAGTACTGACCTCCCCCAACTACCTCTGCTGACCATAGTGCGACACCTACACAAGCACCCACCACAGGTCCAGTGGCTTCCTGTCCCACCCTCACTCAAGGGCCACTTTCCTGCCCACCGAGTCCCTCTGGGGTCCTGTTGGGGATGGGCAGCTGAGCTGGGGGCGTCCTCTGGGGCATCCCCTTGGTACTTGGTGCCAATCCCACCAGCGGCGTGCTGTCTCCGAAGCCACCTGCACTTACCGGGCCACAACCGCTGGACTGGATGTAGGGAAGGATCGGGATCCTGGAGCGGTGACGGCTGCTGCCCTGGGCACAGCGGTCTGCCCAACCCCGCGCGCTCCCTGCCTCTCTTGCAGCCTGCCGGGCGCCCCTCTCGCAGACTGGCCAGCTGGGACGCGCCCACAGGCCCAGGGAGGGCGGGGACCGGCTGCTCTTTGTTTGGAGCTGGCTTTTTTATTTTTCTTTCTCCAGTTCAGAGCACACGGAGCTCTTGGTCCTGGCAATTGTGCAGAAGTGGCCCCGAGAAACTTGTGGGGTGGGGGTGGGGCGGAGACGGAGAGGCAGCCATCCCAGACCCACCCACTCACTCTAGAATCCCCGTCTCGGACTTAGATTGGTCCTCATGAAGAGGAGGAAATCTCAGGCTCCGGAAAGAAGTAAATCCTTGAGGGGTTCCACGGGGTATCGAGACGAGCCTCTCACTTCTCTCCTTACTCCTGCGACACAAGAACCATCTCTCAAAGTCATGCGGACCATCGTTTTTACCCTCCGTGGAACCAAAGAAAAGCCAGATCCCTTCTTAGACTGGAACACAATGGAAGGGCAGACAGTAGAGGCCCAGTCTTTGCCAGTGGGTGAGGGAGCAGAGTTGCTGACCCCAGCTGCCCAGCAGCGGGGAAGCACCCTGTGTGATCTACAGAGAGGAACACCCGCGCTTAGCCAGCCTTGACTGCAGTGAGCAAGACTTGCTGCTCCTTAGTTATTTTTCTGTCTGCTGTGTCAAAATACCTGGCAAGAACAACTTAAGGAAGGATTTGTTCTGTCTTACAGTGTGAGGGTGCAGTGGGTCACAGACGGCACAGTGACAAGAATAGAGGTGACTGGCCACATTGGGTCTGCAGCCAAGAACCGGAGAGGGATGGATGCTCAGATTGCTTTGCTTTGTTTCTCTTTGTTATCCTGTCCAGATTCCAGTATGGGATAGTGTCACATACATTCCCTCAGTGAAACATCCTCCTAGACACATCCGAAAGTGTGTTTCCTAGGTGATTCTAAAGCCAGTGAAGTTGACAACTGAGTCGCAGAAGGCAGGGAAAGCTCAGCTTACCTGGCTACTGAGGTACCAGCGCCCCCGAAGTACCCAGCTAGCTCCTAAGCATGGGCTATCATAGGGGACATGAGTTGGGACTGCGGTTTGGATGTGTTTTGTCTCCTTCAAAATTCACCCTGAGGGATTGACGAGGTAGCACAATGATTAACAAAGAGTACTGGCTGTTCTCCCAGAAGACCCAGGTTCAATTTCCAGCACCCACATGGCAACTCACAGCTGTCTGTAATTCCAAGATCTGACACTTTAGTAGAGATATATGTGCAGGCAAAACATCAATGCATATAAAATAAAACTCATCCTGAGATTTAGTGCCTAGGGTGGAGTGGTGTGGGACCTTTCAAAGTGCTTGGGTGCTGATGGCTCCTGAAGGGATTAATGCTGCTCTCACAGAACAGGGCTGATTCTCTGGGAAGTCAACTTTTGTGGTCCCACACTGGACTGGTTACACCAGAGAGCAGGTTATACTTATTTCATTTTTATATGTGTGCATGTCCATGTGTGTGGATGTGTTCATGTGTACACAAGTGCATGAATATGTGTGTGTGTGTGTGTGTGTGTGTGTGTGTAGAGCAGAGGTTATTATATAGCATGATGTCCCCCTTTTTTTGAAGGCAATAATTCCCCTCTTTCACTTTCTACCACGCTGTAACAGTGCGAGGCTCTTGCCAGATTTGTCTGTCCATTTTGGGGCTTCTCGAGCTGCCGAACATGAGCTAAATAGACTTCAATTCTTTATATGTTGTTCAGTCTTGGGTATTTTATTGAAGCAGTGGAAGATGGACTAAGATATTGGGACGAAAGGATTTAGAGGAGGTGATGGAGATATCTGTGAGAAATGAACTGGGTATGGGAGTGATGAAAAGATGCAAGTCGAGAGGGTGATAGAGAGCTGTGCAGCAGGAAGAAGAGCTGAGGGAGGGGCTAGAGTATGAGGGAGGGGCCTGCGTGTGAGGGAGGGGCCTGGGGGTGTGAGGGAGGAGCCTAAGTGTGAGTGACGGAGGGGCCTGCATATGGGGGAGGGGCCTGCGTGTGATGAGGGAGGGGCCTGGATGCGAGGGAGGGACCTGGGGTGTGAGGGGGGCCTGGCTGTGAGGGAGGGACCTGAGGTGTGAGGGAGAGGTCTGGGATGCGAGGGAGGGGCCTGGGATGTGAGGGAGGGGCCTGGGATGTGATGGATGGACCTGGGGGTGTGAGGGAGGGGTTAGGGGTGTGAGGGAGGGGCCTGGGGATGGCGTTTGATATGATGGGAACTTTGGAAGTCTGGAAGAGCACCTGGAGTGGGCAAAGCCAATAGGGTTTGAGATTACTCAGAGGAAGGTGCCCATCCGTGTGCTGGAAAAAATGATTCTGAAAGTCTTAGGAGGGGGTGGAAGCAAGTTATGGAGTGATGAGAGAGGGTGAGATGGAAAGAGTGTGGAAAGGAAGAGCAGACAGAGCTGGAGACAAAACCCCGGTCTTCTGAGGAAGGAAACTGACACCATCAAGACAGATGGTGGAGCCAGGCTGCAGCTGCTAGACTGCAGAGCATGGGTGAAGAGGGAGGGTCAGTGCCGGCTCGTTATACAGGGAGAGCTGGGAGCATGGGTGAAGAGGGAGGGTCAGTGCCGGCTCGTTATACAGGGAGAGCTGGGAGCATGGGTGAAGAGGGAGGGTCAGTGCCGGCTCGTTATACAGGGAGAGCTGGGAGCATGGGTGAAGAGGGAGGGTCAGTGCCGGCTCGTTATACAGGGAGAGCTGGGAGCATGGGTGAAGAGGGAGGCCAGTGCCGGCTTGTTATACAGGGAGAGCTGGGAGCATGGGTGAAGAGGAGGGTCAGTGCCGGCTCGTTATACAGGGAGAGCAACAAGGAGGATGCTTAAGAGAGCAGGGTGTAAGGTTCAGCTTGGGAATTAGGACACTTTTGGACACTTTGAGAATAATTACTTAGTACTGACTTGTATAAACCAGCTGGTCATTTGGTATGGTTCGGGGCTTAAACATCCGCCATTGGCTTGAGTGTTAAAGGTTTGGTGCTTTGGGGAGATTTGGAACTTTTAAGAGATGAACCAACCACATAGAAGGTGTCTAGGAACTGGGACAGAGACAGTGCCCTTTCAGGGCTATTAGAAAGCTGGCCTCCTCCCCTTTCTTTGCTTCCTGGCTCCTGTAAGTGAGCAGCCCTGCTCTACCACAAGCCCAGAGCAATGGGGCCAAGCGACTGTGAGCTAAGAGCTTTGAAACCCTGAGCCGAAGGAGACCTTGTCCTCCTGAGAAATCACTCATCTCAGGCATTTTGCCATGGTGATGGAAAGCTGACTGATGCTATAGTCTCAGCAGAAGGAATGGAAGGATCCTGGACCCAACTCGCAGATGCAAGGTTACACAGGCAAGTCTCTTGGTTCCATTCCAGTGGTCTCTGAAGGCCACTCATGTTCCACAGCTTCTGAAAGGAAACCCCCAGTGTAATCCATTCTCTACCTAACTCTGTTTGCTTCTGTCGTAAGGTGTTCCAGGAGTACCTTCTAGTAGACCTTCTGCATGCAGATCTCTCTCTGATGCACAGTATGGCAAGAATAGTTAATGTCAAGCTGGAGAGATGGCTCAGAGGTTAAGAGCACTGTCTGTTCTTCCAGAGGTCCTGAGTTCAATTCCCAGCAACCACATGATAGCTTACAACCATCTGTAATCAGATCTGGTGCCCTCTTCTGGTGGGTAGAGATACATGCAGACAGAACACGGTATATACATAATTAATAAAAAATCTTTTAAAAAGTACATTAAAAAGAAAGATAAAAAAGAATAGTTAATGTCTTAGCTTGTTTTCTGTTGTTGTAACAGAACACTGAAGATGGTGTAGGATATATATATATGAAGTCTGTTTTAACTTCATGGTTTTGGAGGCTGGAAGTCAAAGATGGTGAGGCTTTGTCTGTCTGGCTTTTGGATATAGAGTCATTGAGGAGGGGTTAGTGGTACAAAGACTAAGTTGTGAAAATAGAGGTAAAACACACTGCATGAGCACGAGGAGTAATGGGCAGTTAATAATGTCAGTAGCAAGGCCTGGGCAAGTCTATGAGATGATGGTCCTCAACTTGACATAAAATGAGGAGCAGGGAGAGTCAGAAAGGGTCAGAGAAGCTGGCAGCAAAACTCAAGGTGGACAGGGCTAGGGAGATGCCTCAGTGGTTAAGAGCTCTGGCTGCTGTCCCAGAGGACCTGGGTTCTATTCCCAGCACCCACATGGTGGCTCACAACCATCAATAATTCTAGTCAAGGGGATCTGGTGCCTGTCTTAGAACTAGCTCTTGTAGACCAGGCTGGCCTCGAACTCCCAGAGATCCGCCTGCCTCTGCCTCCCGAGTGCTGGGATTAAAGGCGTGCGTCACCACCACCCGGCGATAATTTACTTTTGAAAGGAGGTTTATTAACCCATGGTTCTAGGGACAGAAATGACATGGTTGTATTTGCTTGCCTTTTGGTGGAGTGTGGGTATAAGAGGGAGGTACCTGCAAAAGAGAAAATGGTCAAGGGAGGGAGGACGTGGTAGCATGGTGATCTCCAAGAAATGGATGCTATTTCTCAAGAAAGACCAAATCCCTCTTGGAGGCCCTGTTGAAAACCCCTCAACACTGGCCATCAGATTGCAGCCTGAGTTGTGGGAAAGTGTGTTCAAGCCACAGGCACTCCTCAACCAACACTGCATGTCTCCACAGTATGAAGAGAGAGACCTTCAAAGGCTCTCATCACAGAAAAGCCAAGCGCTGGGGGTGATGAATGGGCGAGTTCATTAGTTTTATCAAGCCATCCTACATTGCATTAAAAATGATAACATCTCCTTGTAGCCCATAAATGTATGCAATTGTGATCTGTCTGCAAATTCGATATGTAAAACACCAGGCGTGATTCATTTTAACGATGTGTTTTATTTAATGAGATGCATTTAAAATAGTGTCACTTCGCACGTGTTAATATAAAAATTAATAACGTGATCATTTAAACTCTGGCTTATTCCATCTCTCAACTCTGGCGTGCACGGTTGGGGGAGAGGGTAGTACTGGGGGAGGGGACAGACACGGGACTTCAGGTGTGCGGGACAAATGCTACTGCACTGATCAGCAGTCACAGCCCGTGGTGTGCTGGCTGTTTGCATTTCCTGTGCACCTGAGTTCAGACATTGGAGTCCCCAGAGCTTATATGCAGATGGCAGAGCCATTTGAAAGCCAAGTGGAGTGACCCTGGGCAGCACTGACACCTGAGCTCTCCAGGTACGGAATCAAATAATGACTTTGGAATTTAAGTTTAGGTTGAATGAGCAAAAAGACAGACAGACAAACCATTGTCCTTGATGTGCACTCCACACCACCTGCTTTTGCTCAAAGAGTATCCCAGCTGGCCTTGAACTTCTGATCCTCTTCCATCTTTCTCTCAAGTACCGGGATTACAGGCGTATGCTATGGCACTTAGATCTTAATACATCTGGAGAGTTTAACAGCTGTATGTGCCTGAGGGTTGTGGTATCAAAGCAGGCAGGCATGAAACTTGAAACACACACACATATGGGACACACACACACACACACACACACACACAGAGAGAGAGAGAGAGAGAGAGAGAGAGAGAACAGCAGCAGCAGCAATGAGGGATGCAGCCTGTCACCGTTGGCTCTCTGAGTACATACAGACCCTTGGTCTAGCATTCAAGTGCTCACAGGTCAGGAACTGCACAACTTGTATCTCCACCCTGAAGCATCAGCCTATCTTTCAGAACCATTTTCAACCACTACCTAGGAGACTTGCAAGGCAAAGAAGGTTTCCTTGGCAACCCAACTCCTGCCCAGCTGCCAGCCTTGCTTGGTTAAGCTGCTGATATGGCCCCTGAATAGCTCCGTGTAGACTCTTGTCGAGCCATTCTAGGAGAAACAAGTCCTGCACTTGGAAGTGGAGGGAGCAATCCAGATACACATCGCAAACAACTCGCTTGCCTCGGTGACGATCCTTCCTTCTGACTTCACAGAGCAGAAACCGACCTTGGTTTCTTCATCCACAGTGGGAATGGGACTGGATTGCCACTTGTTGGCACCTTCCCCTTTTCCAGGAAGCCTGGGAGTGATAACTGTTGATCAGTGGTGACCAGCTGCATTTCAGCCTGCATTTCACCATGAACTTGGCAGCTAAGGCTGGGCAGTTTTTTTTTCCTTACACCTAATGCTTAGTTTGTAAAGAAATGATGATGGAACTCACGGTGTCGGTGTAATTCCCAGGAGAGTGATGTTACAGTTGAAGCTGGAGTTTTTGAGCGGTATACTTCTGTGACACCAGGGACATTAGTGGCACTAATTAGTACCCGAAATAATTATTGATCTTCATTAGCAGTATCAAGAGCACTGCACAAGTGTCTAATTTCTTGTTGTGCTTTCTTGGCATTCCACATGGAAGACCTCACACACAGCCTGCTTTTCCTCTCAGGAGAATACTCTTTAAAGCAAAACATAGAAAAACACATGTAGATACAGCAAACAAGACAGCGAAGCAAATGTATAAATAACAAACAAAATGATATTTAAATGCATGCAGCTGTGAGTTTTGGGCCCATGGAGAGTACAATGCTAACCCCCTCTCAGTTTCTCTAGGGAACTTTCATTGCCTGCAACCAGGGTATATGCTTTCTGCATCCAGGGTCACGTGCCTGGGAGGGAGGGAGGGAGGGACGGAGGGAGGAAAGGATGGAGGGTTGGAGGAAAGCTCTTGTGTAATTCCCACACATTTTCCTGAAACTGTGTGCTACTGAACATTTTATGTGAGCTCTTTAAAAAGAGGAGGTTTCCAAAAATATTTAAAATGTATTTATTATTCATAAATTTATATGTGAATATAATCTTTTTGGATCATAATGAGCGGTATCTACTTCTGAACATTGTGGGAGAGTTGATCAATATAAAACGTTTAAAAAAGTCCATGGAAATTTTAGCACCAAAGATCGTCGCTGTATTCTCTGAGAAAATATCCTTTTAAAAGTAAATAAATCACATTATAAATTTTATGTGGTTGACAACTTAACAAGTATTTCTTCAGACAAATTCCTAAAAATAGAAAGACAGAAATGATGTGATTTGATTGATAGATTGACTCACAAGTGTGTGTGTAATGTATATATGCATATACACATGTATATTATGTATATATGTGTACATATAAATATATATATATAAATAACAAAAGACAAAACTGTTATCCACTGACAACCACCCATCACTAGAATTAAAGCTATCTGCTGAATAATCAAGCGTGACTAAAAGAACTAAACTAAGTTACATAAATGTCAAAACTGCTAAAGGAAGAATAAAACACAATGCCTAAAAAATCTTCCTTTTAGTCCAACAACAGGAAGAAGACAGAGAAGGGACAACAGGAAAACACAAGCAGGAAGTTCATGCTTGTGAACAAGAGAAGTCAAACACCAACACTTAGGATTAAAATGGCTTCGATTCTGATTGGGTAATGTATTGGCTTGCTTGCCCTTGCTATAACGAAATACCTGAGAGATGCCATATCTAGGGTCACACGAGATGGGGAGATCACAGAGCGTGTTACAAGGAGAATCATTCAGTCATTAGGCAAACTGCTATCGTTTCAATGGAAATACAACAATGGCTGCACACGTCAACTTAAAGGTTCCAGAGGTACTGTCCAGCTGAGCAGCCACTAGTCACTGGGCCTGTCCAGTAGCCACCAGGTTGCTGGGCCCATTAGACAGAATGAGTTCCGATTGAGCTGTGCTTTCGGGATAAAATGCACAGTGAATTTCTGCAAACTGGAACACGTTTTAAAATTTTGGTTGGTATTTTAAAATATTGATTACCTGATGAAAAGGTCATATTTTAGGTATGAGTTAAGTAAAATCTATCCAAATTAACCTCACCATTTTCTTTTTTACAGTGTGTAAAATGGTTACTAGAAACCTAAAACAAGATAGCTCACATTAACTCTCTGCCGAGAATGGGGAAAGAGGGTTTAAATTGACCCAAGAGGGGATGCTGACGAGGTGTGGAGAAGAACGCTTTTTACTTGGAGGTTTTACATTATTTTATATGTGTAACATTATAAATTGATCCATTACCTGACCATAGAACCATCTCAAAAATGTCTAAAAACAGCTCTTCCGTAGGCTGTGGCATCTAACCGCAATGCTTTTTCCCTGACTGAGTGGCCCTTCCTGGTATCTGTTCAAGGACTGTTGCCCTCCAAGGTGGCTTTGGGGAAGGGCCTCTTCAAGGAAAGGTCTGAGGCCTGACCTTGAAGGGAGGGAGCTCTGCCTCCTTTGAGAACCCAGTTACCTGTGGTCGTACATGGCCTGGTGTCTTCAGCTCACAGGATTAGCTTCTGTGTCAAAGGCCATGATAGCAGATTAGTCTCGGAGGAAACCCTGTCTGTGGATTTCTTGTGCTTTATGCAGGGCTGAGGGAGCAGACCCAGCGGCTGGCTGATGTACTGTGACTTATTTAGTTGATGACACTGAGTTCCAAGGCTTTCTCTTTCAATTCAAACTTGGGGGTGCCCTCAGACTATTCTTACCTTGTATAGTTGACTCATATCGTGGCTAGAGGCTTTTTCTTCATTAATCTAGTATTACTTTTACTTTCTAAATAACCAACCTCAGTATTTCTAGCCTGTAGTAGCATCCTTCCATGATTCCCAGCTACAGTGCACATTTATTCTTTTAAAAAAGGATTCATTTTTATTTTTATGTGTCAGTGAGTGTATGCGATAGGAATGCAATGCTTTCAAAGGCCAGAAGAGGGCACTGGACCCCCTGGAGCTAGGGTTACAGGTGGCTGCGAGTTGCCAGATGTGTGCTTATTGCCAACATGTGTGCTGGGAAATAAACCTTTTACCCTGGAAGAGCAGGAAGTGCTCTAACCACTGAGCCATCTCTTCACTCCCTACACATTTATTCTTTTTCTACTATATACTTTCCAGTCTGTGGCAAGATGCCAATTTGGGTACTTATCTTAGAGCCAGTCACTTTCCCTAATAACAGTTTTGGCAGCTCAGGAAGCCCTGAGTGTGTGTGTGTGTCAGTGACAGTACTCAGAAGAACTGTGTGACTGCAAGGAATTTTGTATCATAGAGCTCTCTCATGACAAGGAACGGGGTTTTTGAAATTTCATCTAAAGAGGGATTGGCTTGGTCACTGTTCTATTGCTGTGACAAGACACCATGACCAAGGCAGCTCTTATAACAGAAAGCGTATAACTGGGGACTTGCTTATAAGCTTACAAGAGGCATAGATTATCATCACGGTGGTACACATGGTGCTGGAGAGGTTGCTGAGAGCTTTGTCTTGATCTGTAGGCAGCAAGAAGAGAGAAAGAGACTGGATCTGGCATGGGCTTTTGAAACCCCAAAGCCCACCTTCAGTGACACACTTCCTCCAACAAGGCCACACCTCCTAATCCTTCTAATCCTTTCAAACAGTTTGTCTCCCCGATGATGAAGCATGGGGGCCATTCTTATTTAAACTACCATAGGAGTTTACCTATTTAATGCCCCCTTTCTCTTCTTACCTCTTCTCCTCTTCCTTGCTTAACCAAATGTTCTACCAAGGTCCCTGGTCTCTCTCAACCACGAGTGATGCTGGCTGTGGCCATGCAGCACATAAAGCTCCAGGCTCAGATGTGCCCAGCCCCTCACTGGCCATCCTGCTGTCACAGTCTTGAAATTCCTGTAATTTTGAGCAAAAGGTTCCATTTTGTCATTTTATATCGTATTGTGATAACTGGGTAGCTGGTCCCGAGTAAAGGCTTGTGTCCTGATACAGCTTCAACACACTTAGCTGGCACCATGCCTCGTCTATCCCAGTGAAAAGCTGAAGATGTGGGCGGAGACATAACTATCACAAGCTCTGCCTATGGTGAGGATGTTGGCTCAGTCTGGGAACAAGCGTGGCCGAGGGTGCTCATTGGTGAGATCTGGTCAAATCAGCTCCCGTGGCCATAGTTTCCTGTCCTGGGTTTGCCTCAGCAGGTCACCCAGAACACAAAGCTCATCCTTTCCTCCCTGTTCCTCTAGTTGGCTCCTGTGGCTGGGAATACCCTTAGTGCCCTTGTGGGCATGGGGGTTCCTTCTCAGTTCTCCTTGACCTCAAGGCAGAGCTGGGGCATGCTTTGTTAGACTTCGTTTCTAATATGAGTGAGTGTGTGTGTGTGTGTGTGTGTGTGTGTGAGAGAGAGAGAGAGAGAGAGAGAGAGAGAGAGAGAGAGAGAGAGAGAGAGAGAGTGTTGGAGGGAGGGAGGGACGGAGGGAGGGAGGGAGGGAGGGAGTGTTGGAGGGAGGGAGGGAGGGAGAAAGAGAGACCACGTGCATGCCACGGTGTACATGTGGAGGGCACAGGATACTTGTTTTTTTGTCTCTCATCTTGACACAGGCTCCTTTTGTTGGTTTTTGTTTGTGTGTGCCAGGCCAGCTGGCCCAGGACCTCCCGGAAGTTCTGTTGTTTCCTCATAGGAGTCCCAGAGTCATAGGTGCTCACACTCTGTGTTCAGTTTTTATGTGGGGTCTGGGAATTTGAACTTAGGTCTTCATGTATACATGGCAACTGTTTACCCATAGTTCCATCTTCCTTGCCTTATGTTATAAATTTAATTTGTTTTTTACTAGACCTTGTGTGTGTGTGTGTGTGTGTGTGTGTGTGTGCACGCGCACACATACGCATGTCTGTAATATTTCCCTCTCTCATGCAGCTCACTTGAAGGCTCTAACATACTAAACCCACATTAACCACATCCAGGCTAATTATAACACAATTGTTGCTGCAGTAGGAGCGGGTCTCACAGAGGCTATAAGATGCCCGCTTTGCCATGTTACCCCTCGCTCTTCCAGCTTTCTGTTCTTAAATGTGCCTGTCTCTCTTGCGCGTTTCATTTTCTTCTGTTCCAATCAAGTCAGCTCATGCTGCTTTCCTGGGCCAGGTGACATATTTGGGTGTGTGCTCCACTGAACTAGCCCTGTTAGCATATTCCATAGGAGCCAAGCCGTATCTGAGATCTTGATTGACATTTAGCAGCCCCCTGTGATCAGGATCAGCTGCTCAGGTTGTTAGCTGCACGGGGACTCTGAGCCACAGGGGTAAAGGAGTACTGGTGCTTAGTAGAAGGCAGTACTGGGGCTCAGTGGGCTGCGCCCCCAAACTGTAGCTGCCCAGAAGTGGCATTTTTTTCCTAATTTGTACGGGACTGGCGTTCAAGCTGATGCTCCTGTGGTTCTGGGCACTCTGGGTACCACTGCATGTCAGCAGGGGACTGATGCCGAGCAAAGCCTGGGTTCTACTCGCGTTTCCCCCTTCCTCGCCAGTCCTGGCTCTAATAGAATGCAGAACGAATTGTAAAGTGCCCGGGCGGGCTCTGCTGAAACAGCGCAGCGTGACTTGGCTGCCGTGGAAAGGCGTTTTCCAGTCTTGTCTGCTGGCTCCTAAGCTTGATGTCCAGTACACTGATAGAATGTGGGAGATTTTAACTGTCCTCTCCACTCCCCAGCCTGCTCCAGCCCACCCAAGTCGTACATAGCCCTTCATATCTGTGTATAAGTTTCCAGAAACCCATGGCAGGATTCCAAACTCCCCATCAAGGTCATTGTTATTGAGTGAAGGACTGGGGCCTCTGCGTGGACTCATTCCTTACCAAATCCATGAACTCTGGATCCCTGCTCCATCACTTTCGTAGCACATAGGGGTGAACGTGGCTTTAGAACTGAGGTCTGTGTGACTTTTCTCACTGAAGTGACTAAGAAACTGACAAGAAGCAATGTAAGGGAGGAAGGATCTGTTCCCAGTCATACAGTCCAGCATGGTGGGTGGGAGAGGGAGCACTCCATGATTGGGGAGCACTAAGGTGGTGGGGGAGAACTTGGGTGGTGGAGGAGCATTCAGGTGGTGGGGGAGCACTCAGATGGTGGGGGAGAACTTGGGTGGTGGAGGAGCATTCAGGTGGTGGGGGAGCACTCAGATGGTGGGGGAGAACTTGGGTGGTGGGGGAGCACTCAGGTGGTGGGGGAGCACTCAGATGGTGGGGGAGAACTTGGGTGGTGGAGGAGCATTCAGGTGGTGGGGGAGCATTCAGGTGGTGGGGGAGCACTCAGGTGGTGGGGGAGCACTCAGGTGGTGGGGGAGCACTAAGGTGGTGGGGGAGAACTTGGGTGGTGGAGGAGCATTCAGGTGGTGGGAGGCACTTGGGGTTTTTGTGGGGGAGCACACAGGTGGTGGAGCACTGAGATGATGGGGAGCACTCAGTCACAGAAGTCGTAGTGTGAGAATGTCTGCTTACATCTGAGACAATTAGGAAGCAGTGAAAAAGGCATGCTGAAACTCATCTGACTTTCTACTCCCCTTTCTCCCTTTCTTTAATCCAGAACCCAACACCTCGGGGTGGGTCTTCCATTACCAGTTAAACCTCTTTGAAGACACTCCGTGGATTTCGCCAGGTATGTGTCTCTTAGGTGATCCTAAATCCAGTCGAGTTGGTCATGAAGATTAACCACCACAGACATTCATTGAGAATTTGGAAATCTCAGCCAGGGTAAGTTGATAGAGAGACCCCGTGGTCTAATCTCATTTTTGATCCAGAAGCAGAGACTGAAAGAGGAAGGTGTCGCCAGTTGTCACCATCCACCGATCAAACAGCAGCTGGCACTTCCTTAGGGCTGCCATTCCCATACCACCAATGGCTAAGTATGGTGAGTGGTGTTAATTGTCAACTTGACAGACTCTAGAATCACCCGGGAGATGGATTGCCGGGCATTCCTGAGGGGGGGGGGGTTGCCTTGAACACGTTGATGTGGGAAGACCCAACTGTGGATGGGACCTGCGCTGTGTGAGTGGAGGCAGCGAGCTGGCGATGCTAGCATGCACACATCATTGTTCTCTGTTCTTGGTTACAGTGTGCTGTGACCAACTTGCTTAGGCTCCTTCCTCCGAGACACCAGTGCTCTGAGGGGCTGTAGCCTGGAACTGTGAGCTATAAGGAGCCCTCACTTCCTTACAGGGTATGCTACTAAGGAATCCGGAGAGAAGCTGACACTTGTGTGCTTGCATTTCCTCCTTTCTTTCTGGTCACCGAGGCTCCCCTGCCACATCTGGCCCGTGAGCAGCTCACTGACCTGTTTCCCAGTCCTGTTTTCTGAGATGATGAGCAGAGGCTTGGAAGGATAGCCAGGGGCACCAGAGTTTGGCTCCTTCCCATCCTGCAGTGCCAAGAGCCTTCTCAGCTTTTCTCTGGAGTCAGCATATAACACTGTTTGGATTGTCCTGATAAACAGAACCTTCTGGATGGAGGCTGAGGCAAAGGAGGGTCAATTCAGGGAGAGGACTGAAGAGGAGGCAGGAGAGTCCGAGGGTCAAGTACAGTATTCAGAAGCCAAACCCACCCACTTCCCTCAGCCCCAGAGCTTCCATTGTCTGTCTCGTCTCCTCTTGTGTGGCTTGAAGCCTTGATGGTGACAAGCTGCGGCCAGCACCCAGGCTTTGCAAGGAAGTCTCGGAGGCCTTTGCCCATGGGGTCTGGTAGTGCCACGGCACAGGGGCTGGAGGCCTGATGTCAGGGCTCAGGGATCTTCAGTCTGCTCTCTGTCTCTTTGCTTCTAGTCACCCATGAGTCCCCCTGTCTGCTGGGGGACCTTCCAAGGACATCTGCACAGGACAGTCAACTCTGGAGCTTGCTTAGAGATTCCAGACACGGAGCTTTCTGGAAAGAGGAAGTGATTCCTAGAGGTCATAAATGCGGTGCAACTCCATGTGAAGCTCAAAGCAGGGTTTCTATTCTGCTGCCTGTAGAGAATCAACTAGGAAGGGTTGGCAGACAGGCCCGTCGGGGATGTTTGGGTTAGGTTAACCTCAGGCGGGTTGCTTGGGGAATATCTTCATTAGGTTCATTGAGGTGGGAAAACCCCTCTAAAAGAGCGTGGCACCACTACCCGTGTTTGGGTCCTGCACTGCAGAAAACGGGTGGCGGGGAGGGGAAGATAGCTGGATAGGGACATTCATTTCTCTCTTCTTCCTGACGCAGTGTGACCAGCTTCTCCAAGGTCCTCTCACCCAGGACTTTCCCATCATGATGGGCTGTTTCCCCACTAACCGTGAGCTGAAATAAACCCTCTCTTAAGTGGCTTCTTATCTGGTGACTTGTCACAGCCATGAGAAAAGAGATGAGTCCAACCGCGGAACAGCTCTGTGTGAGTGCATGTTGGATACAAGTTTAAGCCCAATATAAACATGTGGATGGGTTTTACTGATGGTCCAGGCTGGGGATTCCCAAAGAATGAGCCTATTTTCTAAGGATCATGAATTGATGGAGAGCACAAGGTGGTTTAGATTGCGGTATCTGTCTTATTTACTTCACCACATAGTTAATGACCAAGTCACGGACAAAGTAGTTTGTAGTTTAAATTAATCAACCATGCTTTGCCCTTTGCTGATTTCTCAGGGCCTCTGATTTTTCCTCTTTCTTTTGAGGGACTGGGACTGTGTGGAATCTGGCCTTCGAGACCACCCAGTATGGCCCCTCCACCACATGTGAGGCCGGTCTTCCCAGAGGACCAGGGCCTCTGGGGTGGCCGAATCTGTAGCTCCTCTATTTCCTGTGATCACTATAACAACCCTTCTACCCGATGCTGGTGTTGGAGGAGATGCCTACAATTGAAAGTAAATAAAAAGTTTTTGGTCTAAAACTGAGAGCAACACAGAAAGCAATGCTTTTGGAAGCAGGGAGGCTCCAGACAGGCTGGTGTCTCCACTCCTTGCTTAGCAGCTGGATGACTTGACCACTTTCCCAATTTCTATAAGATCCAGCTTTGGCATCTGGGATACAAACATCCCACGCACAGATCTACAGCGAGGCCCTCATGAATTAACGCTTGTGAAGTAGAAGAGCTGCCAACTCCCTTCCCATTGTCTTAGCTGGAGCACAGCGCGCAAGCCTGGGTTCCTGGAGCCAGTCCGCAAACTGTTCCCGCTGAAGTTGGCGGGGAGAGGTGGGAGCTGGGCTCAGCTTGGTGGAGGAAGAACATGGCAATTCATTGGTGAGGAAAGCCAAGCAGTTGCTGGATATTTTGCTCCTGACTCTTCTGGTACACAGGTCTTGTGAAGCGGTTCTGCAGAACTGGGGAGTTGAGAAGCATGCTGTTTGGTTCTCTCCTGGTAAAAGTTGTTTGCATTCCTGCATGGTACAGTGTGTAGTTTTTCCCAAAGGGAAGCCATTGGGAGGCTGGCTTCCCCTGCCCCAGCACAGATCATGTGTGCTTATGTTTGTGTATGGCGTTTTCATACTGTGTGCTGGAGTGTGCACGTGTAAAACACAGGGGCAGACATGATCAGTGGGCCCACTCTGCCTCTCCCTTTCCTTCCTATTACAAGCTTTATTTTAGATTGTATTTTGCAGTGCTGGGGGGAACCCCCCACCTCGCACATGCCAGGGAAGCACTCCTAGGCTGTAAAGTCCCCAGCACTCTCCTGGGGGCCACAGGATATAGGCCTGGGTGGTACAGAAGCAAAAATTTATGAAAACCTTTCTTCCTAACCAAAAAAAGAAAGCGTTGAGCAGAGCAAACCCTGGTGCCGTTCACATTCCTTTCTTCCTCCTGCCTGCAATGCAGATGTGATGCTTTAACAGACGGCAGCCATTCTGCAACCACGGGACCAAGGGTGGGGAAAATTAAAGATTTAGTCTAGCTCCCGGTACAGTTCTGTTTGTCATGGGAAGCATAATCTGTATTGCAAGACACACCGTTGAAGGTCTTTGCTTAATAGGGTCACACAGGTCAGGAAGGAGACCTAGCCTCCTGGGGTGAGGGGCACACTTCACAGGCTCCGTGGTTTTCTTACCCACACATGGCCTTCATCAGATAGTTAAAGGGCAGGATGAATAACGGGACAGTCAGTCACACTGTTAACCCGACCTTCACTCAGGAGGATGCTCGCCGCGACTTGCCAGAACAAGAGATTCCATCCTGTTAGACAGAGTCGGGATCTCAGGGACTAACCACCCTGGTGGCAGCTTTCTCACCCTCATGGGACAGTGTGTTTTCATGTCTCGCTCCTGTGCTGTTCCACAGGACATGAGATCTGATGAGGTGTAGAAGTCCCTGGTGGTCACCTACAGCCCGCCGGCTTTCAGTCCACGGCACCCATGAGTTAGAAGCTATTTTTCATTTCATTTCATTATTATTCTAAAAGATTTATTTCTAGTTTTAGTTTTTCATATATGAAGTTTTGGCCTGCACATATGTCTGGGCGCTGAATGCTTACAATACTCACAGAGGCCAGAAGAGGGCATTGGAACCTTTGGAACTGGGGTTACAGATGGCTGTGAGCTGCCATGTGGGTGCTGGAAACTGAATCCCACTCCTCTGCAAGAACAAGTGCTCTTCAAAGAGCCATCTCTCCAGCCCCTATTTTATTTTAAAATAACATATCTATCTATCTATCTATCTATCTATCTATCTATCTATCTATCTATCTATCTATCTATCTATCTGCACATGTGCACATGACTGCAGTTGCCCACGGCAACCAGAAGAGGGCGTTACAGACAGTAGTGAGCCCCCTGAAGTGGGTACTGGGGACAGAACTCTAGTTCTTTCTTTGCACTATTAACTGTTCAGTCTTCTCTCCAGTCCTATGAGTTGGAAGTTGGTAGAGAAGGAATCCCTGGTCCATGCACCTCTTATCAATGAGTCCCTCTTCCTTTGCTTGTGACCTTTGAGGACAGCTTCCTGGTGACTCAGGGATGGAGGCAGGCTCAGCACCCACATTCACGGTTTGCCATTTCTTACTCTGACTTCCATTTCCTGAAACAAGGAGGTCAAGAACTTGTTAGAAGGGTATGAGCTTTAAGTAAGAGAGAATGGGATTTTCTGGACAAATCAAGGGCCTTGGGAGCAGAGGTAATGGGATGTTAGTGGAACAAACACAGAAGATTGTGTGTGTGAGTGTGTGTGTGTGTGTGTGTGTGTGTGTGTGTGTGTTTGACTTGTAAAATCACTAGAAGGGTAAGTGCCCTTGATGTGTGAATCAAGAAAAGTGGACAGCGTGCAAAGGCCAGGCTACATGGGGTGCAGGGCTATTTTACCAGATGGGGAAGGGACATCTTCCAGGCTGGCCTGGGTGGACTGGGGCTCAAGAGGTCTCGGAGCTCGGGCCACATGGGATACAAAGGTAGGCATGCACAAGGGCAAAAGAACCACTGATTTTTCTTCTCAGGTCTAAGCCAACACAGCAAGTGCTCTTTTCTGAAACCCATTGAGAGGCTGCCTCCTGAGTGGCCCCCTCCTTCCCACCATCCAGTGTGCTGGCTGGAGAACGGGCCTTGAAAAACATTGCTTTTGAATTGCTGCCTCTCACTCTAGCTCCAGCCAGGCTTGGCTTCCCAAACCCAAACTTTCCCGTAAGCAACGTTATTAAGGGACTGCGAACACACAGGAAGCCCTCAGATTGTAAACACATGTGAAACATTGGATCCAATTACCCGGGCTGCGTCAGAGAGGCCCTGTCTGCAGCAAGGAGGGGTGGGAACTTGTGCCTGACGTGGGATGGGTGCGGGCTGGGAGAGATCTCTCGGCCAGCCCTGGGGCAACTTCTTTCGTGCCTTTGCTCGGCAGGTGGAAACCAGGGTACTGGTGATCTTGAAGCCATGTGATGCTGTTGTCCCCTTTGTCCCCTGTCTCTAGGTCCACGCTGCACTGCTGTGGGTTTCATGGCTCCAAACTGGTTGGATTTTTGTTTTTTTTTAATTAAACTTTTAGTGTTGAAGATAAATGGGCATTCGCATGGAATTGTAAGAAACAACACAGCAAGGTTTCATGGATTCTGTATAATGCTGCCTTCAGTGGTAACAAAAACGTAGTACAACCAGACCCATGACCTGGATTCAGTCAAGAAACAGAACCCTTTTGTCTTAGGGATCAGTAACATTGCCTTTCATAGCCACTCCCACTTCTCTCCTCCCTACATCTCCCTGCTTTATCCTTGGCAGCTTTCTGTCGTATGGCCATTTCTGGAAAGCTACGTGTGTAATACCTTCCCGTGACTGTGACAAAATACCCGAGGCAATCAACTTCGGAAGAGAAGAGGTTTCTATTGGCCTCTCCATGGTTGGTGAGTCCTATCGCTTTGAACTCCTGGCAAGGAGCAGCGAGCGGCAAAGGACTCACCTTGTGGAAGGAAAAGAGGGCAGAAGAACAAGGCTACACTCTCAGTGACCAAGGATGCTCCTCATGGTTCCACTTAAAGAGTCTACATTTTCCTAGGAATGCTACTTTGGGAATAAATCGGCATGGGCTCTTGGGGAAAACTGGTCCAAATTTAGCACTCCACAAATGGAACCATATGGTCTATGACCTTCTGAGACTGACTTCTTGTGTAAATGTCACTCATCCCACTTACGGCGTGTGTCAATAGCCCTTTCTTTTGGAGTAGCATTCCAAGGTATGCTGTGGTTTGCTGAGCTATTTACTCATCGACGGGATCAGAGCTGTCTTTAGTTTTGAGCTTTTAAGAACTGCTAAGAATGCTTCACGCAGGTTTTCCCGTGAACACGCATCTTCATTTCTCGGAGATAATGTCCAAGGAACGCCACTGCCAAGCCACACAGTGGTTACACCTTGAAAGAAACTGACGAATGGTCTCTGCAAGCTGCTGTACAGTTTTGCAAGCCCAGCAATTCTGCATAGGGAATCTAACATCTGCATGTCTTCCTGGTTTGGTCTCTTGACAGGCGTGTTTGCTGTGGTGGGTTGAATGAGCTTTTCCCCAGTCACTGGTGAAAGTCTCTGCATGCTCCTCTTTCCCATCTGGGTGGCCTCTAGTGTAATGTTGCTGTATTTTGCCTGCTTTGCAAATGGGGATGCTTTTCTCCTGTTGGATTTTAAGCATTTTTACATCATTTCTTGATACTAGTCCTTTTCAGACAGCGCTTTTCAAATCCTTTCTCTTTTCGCCTTCCTGCCTTCCTCTCTGTTTCCCTCATCCTTTCCTGTCTTCCTCTTCCAGTTCCTGTTCCCCTCTGATTCCTCTTCCTGATGTGCTGGAGTCTTTCAGAAGTGTCTGCTGTGCTCTCAACCATGCATGAGGACCCGAGTTTGGATCCTAGCATCTACACGAAAGCCAGGGTGGTTGTGTGCATCTGTAACCTCAGTGCTGGGAAGGCATAGCCAGTTGGGCTCCTGGAGCTGGCTGCTCAGCCAGTCCAGTCAATCAATGACTTCTGAGTTCAGGGAGAGACGCTGATTCAAAACTAAGCTGAAGAGTGATTGTGTTAGATGCATGGTACCAATCTCTGCACTACAAGTGCAGGTGCATACACATGGATGCACTCTCACCTGCACATGCACACATTTCAAGCAAAAGACACATACACCTCACACACACACATACCACACCTCACACACACACATACCACACCACACACACACCTTACACACACACATACCACACCACACACACACACACCTCACATACATACCACACCACACACACACACACCTCATACACACACATACCACACCACACACACACACACACACCTCACACACACACACCACACCACACACACACCCATACACACCATGGGAGCTGTCTAACATTACTCTTACAGATCTATTTGCCTTTTGGTTCATGCTTTTGGTCTCATGGCGGAGAGCTCTCTTCCTAATCCTAGAGCGGGAAGATTTCTCCCCTGGCCCCTACTAGAAGTTTTACAACTGTACAGAAGAAGCCCGTGGTACATTTCAAGTTAAATTTTATATGGCAAGATGCTCCCCGCCCCCTGAAATTTTCCAGTTGCTCAGAACCATGCATGGAAGAGACTCCCCGCCCTGCATCCAACTCCTTCCATACCCATTTCAAACTCACGCATGTTGCATAGGTTTCTCTGGTTTCTGTAAAGTTGCTCCATGCCTGTCCCGCCAACGGTACCATGTAGTCTCGATGGTTGCAGCTCTCTATTTTGATAGTAAGTCTTAAAATCGTGTAGACTGATTCCTCCCACTTCATTTTTCCATCTGAAAATGGTTTCAGCTATTCTGGTTCCTTTGCCTTTCCATATGAAAAGTAAGCTTGTCTATATTCATAAAAAATTCTTCTGTGATTTTGATGGGATTTATGCTAAACCTGTATATACATCTGAAAGATAATTAACATCTTTCCTCTATTAAGCCTCCCAAACCACAAACACAGCATGTCTCTGTGCTTATTTAGATCTTTGCTTTCTCTTAAGGGAGTCTTACAGCTTTCAGAATACAGATCTGCTGTAATCTGACTGTGTTCTCCCAGGTTGGTTTGCATCTGAAATGCTCTTCACAGGGTCATGTTTTGGGTGCTTGATCCCCCCACCCCCGCCCTGGGGCGGAGTGGGGGAGACTGTGGAGTGAGAAGACAAGGGCTGCTTGCAGGAAGTAGCTGTAGGGGCAGGCCTTTGAAGGTTCAGCCTACAAGAAGTCTGGGTCTGCTGTGAAGTGAGCAGCCTCCATCACGTGCCTCAGTTGCTGTGTTTTCCCCACTGTGATGGGCGGAGGCATTCTGAAGCATGAACCAAGAGAAATTGTTCCTCTCTTAAGGTGTCTATGTTGGGTGTGTGGTTACAGCAATGCAGAAGTGACTAGCACAGATAATATAGTAAATTTGACTCGATTCTCTTTAGGCATTTGGAAACGGTTCATGGAAGAGTTTGGAGGTGTGGTCTAGAGAAACCCTAAGACGCTGCAAGCAGAGCTCAATGGGTGATTCTGGTGGACATTCAAGATGCCAGAACGTGGGCAGGAATGTGGACAGAAAGGACGATGAGGCTTCAGGTGGGAGCAGGGAGTCTATTAAGAATCAAGCTCGTTGCTATTTATATTACACTCTGGCAAAGAAAATGGTTATCTTAGGGCTTCTATTACTTTGATGAGATACCATGAGCAAAGCAACTTGGTAGAAAAGGGTTTATTTGGCTCATACTTCCACAGCACTGTTTATCATTGAAAGGAGTCAGGACAGGAACCTGGAGACAGGAGCTGATGCAGAAGCCATGGAGGGGTTGCTGCTTACTGGCTTGCTCCCCATGACTTTCTCAGCCTCCTTGTTTATAGAACCCAGGACCACCAGCCCACTGATGGCACCACAATGGCTGGGTCCCACATTAATCATTAGAATTGCCAAGAAAATGCCAAGGTCTTGCCTACAGCTTGATTTTATGGAGGCATTTTCTCAATTGAGGCTCCCTCCTCTCAGATTGTGGCAAGTTGACATAAATCTAGCCAGCACGATGACGATGTTCTGCCTGCCACCTGAAAATTTCAGAGAGTGGCCAATTAATTTAATGGGGAAATTTGGAAACAGCGCAGTAGTTAGACTCTAGCAGGATTATATTTGGGCACATTTAGCTAAGTTTACAGTGAGAGTGAGAACAAAAAGCAAGCAGAAAGCTTTGATAAACACACAGTTTGGGAATATATTTAAAGTTGTAGGTAATCAAAGGTAAATAAGAGTTTAGCACCACCAAATAGAAGCCATACACTTTGTCTTAGGGCAATAGGCAGAGTGTCTTCAGGGCACGACCCCTTGGTTCGAAGGCTGGGATATACAAAAGGAAAGCTCTGAAACTTTTTCTTTCAAAAGACTATCACTGAGGTGTCCCCTTTGGAAAAGGACAACCTAGGGGTCCCTTTCCCAGGTTCAGACATGCAGACTCTCTGAGGTTGAGACTGCTGTCTATGGGGTTCTGGCTACATCTTGAGCTGGCAGTAGAACTTGGCAGTATCTATGTGGTGTTAAGATTTTAGGCATGAAGGTTAGCAAGATGGATGAAGCTGTGAGGGTGAAGCCCAAGCCACAGCACAGACCTGAGGATGTTGGAGATAGATGAGAGGAGTGTGGGGTTTCTGCCCAGGACACTGCAGGCATTGAGTAGAGCCAGCCCAAATGGGCTGTGGAGAACAAAAGTGTAAGGAGGTACCCAAACCAATGCACCAGTGGTTCTCTGATGTGGGATGTCCTTCTGTACACTGCGAATATGTTTGCATATTAATAATAAATTATTAAACAGACTTTTGTGGGTTCTCACTCCACCTAACACCTAACATGAGGCTTTCGAATTTCCCTAAGGCCTAACAAGGCTTTAAGAAAGATTCTAAACACACATAAACAGAGCCCAAAACAACTTCCTACTTGTGGCTCTTATACAGGCCATGACAAAAAATGTTGCCATATTCAGGCTTGAGCACAGCAAGGTAGATTCCCACATTGGTACAGAGAGGGGTCTCCAAGCTGCACAGTGCACTGCATGGCAGATATAGCTTTTTCTCATACAGATGAAAAGGGTTGGTGGGTCAGCTGCAGGCTACCAGGTGGCAACATGAACCGTAGAGTGTGTGTGTGTGTGTGTGTGTGTAGGGGGTAAGTGTGATGCCCCTTGGTCCCTCCATCATGTTGGAAAGCCAAACAGGGCAGAGCCAACAGCCAAAGCCATTGTTTTGTTCTAGCTATACCTGATTAGCAGTTCAAAACTCTCCTGGTCAAAAACAGCTTACAGATACTTTATAAGGACAGATTCAGACAAAAAAAGGCCTCTCAATGGGTGGCAATATGTTTGATAAATGTATGTAGGCTTGGGAGAGAGAAGAATGATGTGGGAGTGTCATATATCAATCTGTTGATTTCGTTGGCTAAGTAATAAACAAACTGCTTGGGCTCATAGCTTAGAACATAGGTGGGTGGAGTAAACAGAACAGAATGCTGGGAGGAAGAGGAAGTGAGGTAAGACGCCTCAGACAGAGATGCCATGCTCCCAGCTCCTGGGCAGACACACGCAATGAAGCTCTGACCCAGGATGGACGTAGGCTAGAATCTTCCCGGTAAGACGGGTGCTCACAGATTATTAGAGATGGGTTGATCGGGATATCAGAATTAGCCAGTAAAGGCTAGAGCTAATAGGCCAAGCAGTGTTTAAATGAATACAGTTTGTGTGTTGTTATTTCGGGGCATAAGCTAGCCAGGCGGCCAGGGTGCTGCGAACACAGCCCCACCACTCCTATTACTACAGAAGAAAAGGAATATAGACAGTTATAAAAATAGTTTTAAAAATAAAGTCTTTAAAGAGACAATAAAAGTAATATAAAATAAATAAGCCACATATAGTTGAAAATAGAGTCTAGTTTATGTATATCATTGTTTTCTTTGAGTTTTTGACTATTAATGAGCTAATTACTGAGAGAGATTTGATTATTGAAACTACTAAGTTAAACCAATATATATATTTTAAAGATATCTTAACTTCAAATTTTAAGTCTAAGGATATAATGCTTTGAAAAAGAGGTTCTGATTTTGTTTCCACAGAAGATGAGAAGCTGTGGATTCTTTCCAGATTAACATGATTTGATCTAGCAAGACCCTCTAAAAGGTCTCCAATGGAAATGATGGCCCAGATGATCCAACGTCTACAACAGCTACAAGGTTGCTGGCTGAGATGGATCAACCACACAAAATACCACAATCAGGACTTAACCATAATTCTAAATTTTCTCAAGATCCCCATAAGATTACCAGTGCCCCAATTCAGCAGGAAGTAGTATAAAAAACGTTGCCCAAATTCCCAAAATATTGTTTATAAATGTTTGTTTCATTTCAAGGGGGGTGGTTACAAATGGTTGGTAGTCATAGTCAATCTCTTTCTAAAGAACAAAAGAAGGGGATGATATAGAAATGATGATAAAAAGGTAGATTATTAAGTCTACTTTAATAAAAAAAAAACCCTGTTAATCTCAAACTACTTTATATTGGTGTGGATTTTGGTTTATTTATACAAATTTATGGTCAATTTTGTTACACTGTATATATATATATATATTTCTACTCTTGTTTAAGGTATTATGCTTATGCAGTTCATTTAAAAATGTAATATATTGCCAGGCAGTGGTGGCACATGCGTTTAATCCCAATACTCAGGAGGCAGAAGCAGGTGGGTCTCTGTGAGTTTGAAGCCAGCCTGGGTCTACAAGAGCTAGTTCCAGGACAAGTTCTAAAAATTACATAAAAACCCTGTCTCACAAAAATAAAAACAAAAATGTAATATATAGTTAAAAATACAAATTAATAATCATCTATAATAGTCAAAATTAAAGTCATATTAGTTAGGTTTTCTAGTATATTTCAGATGGATATGTAATCTTCAAACATTTCAAAGCCCTATATAATATGGTATTTAAAATGTTTGAAGAACTTAGATTTTTTATAACAGTGAGACATGTCTGCTCCTGGCAGCACCAATTACTTCAAGAGGATTATGGGCATCAAAGAAGTTCCTTATGGAGTTTGTTTTCAATGTGTCAAGGCTAGCCATTTGGAATAAGAAACTATTCTTGAATGGAGTACTTGACAATATACTGTATAAACTGGACATACAGTGCCCACAGAAAATAACTGCTAAACTTGTCAAAACAAGGTGAGACAGTCCTTCAGATTTCCTGCTTCATGAAAAAGCCTGCCAGACATTCTGCAGTACACAGAAAAAAGTGACTAATGAATTTTGCCGAAATAGGTGGGGCAGTCCTTCAGATCTCCTATTTCACTGAGAAGTCTGCCAGACTAAAGATAGATGCACCAACATTACAGAAGAGCTTTGGGTGACTGTCAAAGGCAACCAGATGTCTCTGACATTTCTAAAGTTTTAGAAGTTGCTTATAATGCACTTCCTGTTTACTTAGGTAATTTTATATCCTCTTGGGGTCTTTGATGGAACTGAAGACTAGATAGTTATAATTATGGTTTTCTTTAATATGATAAAAGACAAATTAGATATAAAACTTTAGACTCACAAAGATAGAGTATTTTCTTTAATTTTGCTAGACATAAATGGACTAAATATTATAACTGTAATTCATTCTTGATATGTGTTTTGTTATATTAATTTCACTATGTTAAAGTTAAAACTTTCCCTTTTAATTAGACAGAAAAGGGGAAATGATATGGGGATGCCCTTCTGTATGCTGCAAATATGTGTTGCTTTTATTGGTTGATGAATTAAACAGTTTTGGTCAATGGTGAGACAAGATAAAGCTAGGCAGGAAATCCAAGCAGAGATACAGGAAGAAAGAAGGCAGAGTTGAGAGAGATGTCAACAGCTGCCAGGGAAGCAAGATGTGAAGTAACAAGCCATGAGCCTCTTGGTAAAATATAGACTAATAGAAATGAGTTAATGTATATGCAAGAGCTAGCTAGTAATAAGCCTGTGACATTGGCCAAACAATTACAATTATTATTAAGCCTTTGAGTGATTATTTTGTAAGTGGTTGTAGGATCAGGTAAAATGCAGAAAGGCCTTGGTTTCAGTTCTCAACCTGTGGGTCATGACCCCCTTGGGGTCAAAAGGACCTAAGATCATCAGAAAACACAGATAATTACAGTACAATTCATTACAGTAGCCAAATTACAGGTATGTAGTAGCAACAAAAACAATTTTATGGTTGGGGGTCACCAGATCATGAGAACTATATTAAAGGGTCACAGCATTAGGAAGGTTGAGAACCACTGTAATGTGCTCTGGATGCCAGATGCAGAGTTAAAGGGTTTGATGTTTCCTGCTCGGTTTCAGCCTCTCTTTGGTCCAATCTTTCCTTGCTATGCTTATTTTCCTCATTTTTAGGATGGGAATGTTTGCCTTCTACCACGGTAGAGTGGAAGTACACAAATTCCTTTGTGATTTCACAGTGGCTTAAAATTTAGACTCTAAGCCTTAGAGGGCACCTTGCATCTCAGAAGAGACTTTAGACGTTGGTCTTCAGAAGTGTCAGGAGTGCCAAGGCTGTGGGGATTCATGAGTTCTTACTGGGTGTGTTTTGCATTTTGAGATGGCTGTGAAATTTTAGAGAACAAAGATGGTATGTTATGGCTTAAAGCTGGAAAGAGCTTATGTTTTTAACCCTTATTCCCCAACTGGTCAGATGATGTTTGTGGAAATGGTAGGGATGGGTGGCTAACAGCAGTTAGTCCCAAGGGGTAGACCTTTCAAGGGTCTACCCAGCATGGGTTCTGGTTCTCTTTGCTTCCTTCCTGGCCCATGGGATGTGAGAATCCTTATTTAGTTAAGTGCATCCACCATGGTGGAGTGAGCTACTTTTTCTTGATATCTCCACTGAAGACTAACCGAAATCCCTTGTAACCTTTCCCCCTTAAGTATGTTTCCCTTGACAACACAAAGTAAACAATGGACCCCTCAATCTAATATGTTAAAACCTGGTTTTCCATAGCAACATAAAGTAAACAATAGACCCCTCAAGTTCCTGTGTTAAAACCTGGCTTGCTATAGCAACGTAAAGTAAACAATAGACCCCTCAAGTTTATATGTTAAAACTGTCTCCCAATGTAATCATCTTAGGAGGTCCCAGAGGCTTCTGGGAGATGACTAGGTCATGACTGGGATCATGGGATGGTTAATCTTGGTTTTCAACTTGACTGGATCTTCATTCAGAGAGAAGAGCTGCTGGAGAATTTTATTAATCAGGTTATTTGAAGTGGGAAGATCCAGTCTCAGTGTGGGTGGTACCTTCCTGTTGGCAGTCCAGATGAAAGGGGCTGGAGGGCCAAGCTTTGCTGTTTGTCTGGCTGCCTTCACCTCTCACCTGTGAGTCAAGTTCACCTACTTCTGTTGCTCTGGCTGCGGCTGCTGCTTTTGCAATCTTTCCCTGGTGTCAGAACCTGGCTTCCATCCCTGACTGAAGACTAGGCTCAGCCTGTCCACTGTGAAGACAGCTTCTGTGGCTACCCAGACTGTATCGTGTATGCAGATCCGATAAACGCCCTCTGAGTCTATTCTGTCGGTCTTCTGAAGAAGCCCGAGTAAAACAGGAATAATAATAACCCGATAAAAAAGGACACAGGGAACTTGTTTACTGTCCCGCATGCGAGGACACAGCCGGAGAATGCCATCTGTGAAGCAGAGAGCAGCTCTTCCAGACACCGAATTGGCTGGTGTTTTGATCTTGACTTCCCAGCCGCCCAGACCATGAAAAATGAATTCCATTCTGGCTGATGAGTTTTACTCCAGCAGCCCAAATGAACAGAGCCAAAGTCCCGACCATGCTTTGTTAATTTACACCCAAATGTTTCCTTTTTCATTTTCTCTGAGTGACTGTAAAGATAGTCCATGCTTTGTTTAGCTGTACACTTCTTCTCCAGGGGTATATAGCAACAACATGCATTTGTTTTGTCACCTGAAGCATTGTTGCAGCCTCTGATTGGCTCTAGGGGTAGAGTTTTGGAAGACATTGAAATCATGTCATATGCAAAGGAGAGGTCTTTCTTTTGTTTTTTCTGTCTAATAACTTTTATCTCTTCTATTTTGGTTGTATTGAAATGTCTGTAGTCTTGTGTTGGAAAGGAAGGGCAAAGGAAACTATTTTTGCTGGGATCTGAACTCCAGTCCTGTGCAAGTGGACTTAAGTGCTCTTAACTGCTGAGCCATCTCTCTGGACCCCGGGCGTGTCTTCTTGATCAGGCTTACTTCTTTTTCATTCTAGCATCTTGTTCTAATCCTGATCTTAGATTGGAAGGGTCCTCGGAGAGGCTGGAAGCACTTTTCCTGGGGAAGGCACTGAAGCCGGCAAAGTGCAGAGCTGTGTTCCTGGCTGGCCCGGGGAGTGATGGATGCAAAGCCTCTTCTAGTTGAATAGTATACACCGAGTTCCCGATTGTTGTCTTTCCTTTCTTTTAAATACAGATGCATTTAGTTTTATTTAATGTGCATGAATGCTTGCCTGCATACATGTCTTCTGTGCATCACATGAGGCCAGAAGAGGGTGTCAGATATCCTGGAACTGGAGTTGCAGTTACCTGTGAGCCTCCAAGTGGGTCCTCTACAAGAGCAGCCTTGCTGATCGTGGAGTTAGTGTGGCAGTTGCTCGTTTTCACTCTAACAAATTACCCAGCAGAAGGAATCTAAGGGAGGAGGGGCTTGTTTGACTCAGGGTTTTAGGGCATCCAGTGTGGGCTTACTAGGCCTGAGTGCTCAGATGGTAAGAAGAGGTGTAGGGGAAAGTGCCCTTCACTTCATGTAAGCTAGGACATAGGCAGCTGGCCGCCATTTTCTCTTGACATTCTGTCAGGGAATCTCTCAGCCTGTGCTTGGATGGTGTCACTAACATTCAAAAGGATTCTCTCTTCCTAAGTGAATCCTCTCTATGACACACCTAGAGGTGGGCCTCACCATCTTCTAGGTGAGTCTTAAGCCCGGCAAGTTGACAATGTAGGCTGCCAGCACAGTGAGAAACGGATGTGAAGAAAGGCTGCCGAGGTGGCCCGAGCTCTGACTCAGAATCCCCTCATGTGTTGCTGCACTTTATCGCTTCCCAGTGAAAGGAGCTGTTCTCGTCATTAGCTCTCATGCATTCCGGGGTGCAGAAAGGCATTCTCTCAAGGCCAGGTGATTCCTCCTAGAGTGTACGGGACCCAGCCCTCACCGAGCTGAGGACTCATGGAGGGAAGGGGAATGTGTGTACGTCTGGTTCTGCATGACTCGGGAGGCTGAGAAACCAAGAGAATGATTCAGCCATATTATTTTCCTTTTCCTCAAAGAAAACTCATTATTAGATCAACAGTTTAACTATTAGGCTATGTCTTAATTATAACCCAGGCTTTACAGTTCTTAGGAAAAGATATGATTAGAACAAAATTAAGATATGGCATCCAGCATCAGTTTCTTACCCAAGCACCATTTTAAATTATGCTGTGTCTAAGCTTTGGTTTCCTTTTGTTTCCCAAGTGATTCCAGGAATTGTGAACCTCTTTCTCTGTGCAAAAATACAGGAACTACGACAGCCACTGTAGGTTTTGGCGTAGACATATTCATTAAGGAAGCAATTCTTGGGACATTACCACTTTACCTATGTTTAGAGTTACTCATAACTGACCTCTGTATTTCTTTTGTCCATTGTTCATCCATCCATCCATCCATCTGTCCATCCATCCACTCATATCTATACACCCACCTATCCACCTACCCATTCAGCTATTCTTTCATTAATCTACCATCATTTAGTGGATATATTTTTAAAAAATATTTTACTAGTATCTTTTTTGCATGTATGGATTCTTTTTTGCCTGCAGGTATGTGCACTGCATGTGTGTCTGGTACTCATGGCGGTCAGAGGAAGGTGTAGACCCTCTGGAAACAGAGTCACAGATGGTTGTGAACTACCATGCAGGTGCTGGAAATGGAACCTGGGTCCTTGGAAGAGTAGACAGAGCTCTTAATGGCTGAGCCATTTCTGCAGCTCCAGTGGATGCTTCTTACTCTAAAAGTACTCTGCTTTCCAGCCTACAGTGCTCAGGAAAGATGTGAAATGGCTTGTCTGGCTTATTGATTATGCATTTCTTCCTTGATAGGTCATGATCCATTCGAGCAAAGACAGAAAAAATCCTTACTGCTCTTCCTGCACCCTAAGAACCTAGCGTAGAGTGAAGTATTTATCCAACCAGTGTTTATGGAGTTATGTTGTCTATTCAATGGATCCATATCCTCTTTTTAAAACAAACATGGCTTTTATCCAGTGAAGCTTCATAGGTTATTTAAAAAGCACGCAGAGACAACACTTGTATCAGAGCATGAAAGAGGATACAAGAGAATTAAACCCACGAGGATATTGCTCCCATAAATAATCAGAGGGCGTCGTCATCATCATGATAAGGTGGGTGGTTTACCCCCACTTCTCCAAGAATTTAATTTACTCTTTATACATTTAATCCTCATTATCCTCTCATAATCCCTTTTTCTCGTTGCCTTCCCTTGCTCCCACAGATGGGAAAACTGAACCCCAGAATAGACGGGTGGCTTGAGACCCCCATGTGGAGTGGGGGAAGCTGTGACACTGGGATGTGACAGGCACTTTAGAGTTCTCCTGTTACTCCCATCATTGTCAGCACATCGTCTCTACCACTAACCCAGCCTTCAGTACGCAGTAAGAGCTTGACATGCATTCTCCTCCCTTCAAATCTGTACTTCAAAATCCCAAACCTATACAGAGTTGTAAGGCTATACAGGGAAGTAGAGAGAGGCAGTGCGCATTTCGTGTGACCCAGTCACAACTCTTCCACTACCGTGGACTGTATGTCCTCAAGTCACACTCACAGAAGGCCTGAGCTGCGTCTAACCGGGTGGTGGCTGCAGGGTGTGAAGGTAGAAGACAGGGGAGCACAAAGATGACCTGGCTGTCCCTGAGGGACTGCGTCACTAGGAATGTTCTAGAATTACTGAAGTCAGCAGAGAGCAAGAGGCTGGAGCAGGTCACAGAGGAGAGCAAGGACCAAAACCATATATATATATATATATAATTTGTGTGATATATATTACACACACACACACACACACACACACACACACACACACAAACAAAAGGGGCTGGAGAGCTGGCCATCTTGCAGAGGACCTGGGTTTGGTTCCCAGAACTCACATGACAGCTCACAAGCGTAGCTCCAGTATTTGCGGAGTTGTATTGTCTATACAATGGAGCCTACTTCCTTTTAAAACAAACATTGCTTTTCTCCATTGAAGCTTTACAGGACATTTAAAAAGCACAGGGAGAAACTGCTTTTATCAAAGCATGAAAGCGGATACAAGAGAGTGAAACACTCTCATATTTCTGTAGTCCTATTTACTACCAATTCAGCCTTCAGTAAGTGGTAACAACTTCATATGAATTTTCTTGCCCTCAAATCTTTATTTCAAAACCACAAAAAAACCCAAAACAAAACAAAACAAACAAAAAAAACAATACAAAGTTGTAAGAGTATACAAGGAAGCAGAGAGATGTGGAGAGTGGGCTAAGTCCACCCACGTTACTGTAACTCCATTTCCAGGGCATCTGATGCCCCCTTCTGACCTCCTTGAGTACCACGCACCAAAGTGATGTACTTACATACGAAACACTCATGTATAAAATGATGAAACAGGTAAGTCTAAAATAAAACTTAAAATATAAAATGAAACACCCAGTTCCAATTTTATACTTAGCTTCATATTTTATTCTTTCTATATATATTACATATGTACACACCGTGCATATTAAATATTGTGTATATGTATATGTACATACTCACGTGCACATGCACATAGTTTCTCTGTAAATTACCTACTCTGTGGTGTATGTAGTACAAATAATTCTGAAACTTGGGAACTCCGAAATCAAAGCCCCACCTGAAGTGGGTGTTGCGTGCGTCTGTCGTCCATGGTGAACTACTAGAAAAGGTGAACTCATCCCCTTGTTGGGGACCCACTCCTGTGAAACTTTTCCTGTTCCCATGATACCTACACTAGTTCATCAGTTTGCAGGAGTCCTTGGGAACTAATCACCTCTGCAGGATCCCCACATCCTCACCCCGCTGCCTTGGGAGAGGCCCTTCGGTTTTAAACCACAGTGATTCTTAGGCAAATTCCAAAGGCTCTCTATTCTCTCTGCCTCCCTTCTTCCCTCTCTTTTATTTTCAGTTCAGAATCTTGCCGCCACATCCCTTCCCCTTTCCTCTAACCTTCTTTAGTTAGACCCCTTTCCAAATCCCCTCCCTGCCTTTCATGGCCCTGAAGTTTCAAAGAACCCAAGTGCCAGCGAGCCCCTCTGTCAAATGTTGTTTGGATTTGTGCAATGCAACCTCGCAGGAAGTGTGAGTGTTCTGTTCTCAGCGTATCACCTCAGGAGGTGTAAAATGTCACTGTGTCCCCTTGTTGAGGATGCTGGGCTCCCTGGGCTAAGGGACTGCTTCCCAGGAGTCTGTATGATGGAGATGTTTTGTTTTGTAGTTAATAAGTGGTCTGTGGAGCGATGTTTGCCGCTGTGTGTCTGGCCTCCATCAGTCACTGTTGGTCTCGGTGCCTACTCACCAGAACTGTGTACACCCAGGTTATCCTCTCACCATAACACAGGCCACATTCTTAGATACACATTATTAGGCGACAGTGATCTCTTCTGGAATATTAGTTTAAGATGTGTTCCATTCATTTATTCTGTGGAATATTTGTTTAATGATGCAAAACTGTGTTGCATGATCTTTTATGCTGTAATTGCTTAACTCTGTAAAGCTGTGTCATTTGCCTGTCTAAAATACCTGGCTGGGAGTAGGCAAAAGAAAGGATAGGTGGGGTTGGCATATAGAGAGGATCAATAGGAGAAGATAAAGAGAGGAGGGAGGAGGGAGGAGCTCGAAAAAGAAAAGGAGAGGAGGACACCAGGGGCCAGCCACCCAGCCATAGCCAGCCACGGAGTAAGAAGGAAAGAAAGATGTAAAGAATAAAGAAAGGGGGAGGCTGGTGGGAGGAGGTGAAAATTTGTTTTTTTTTCTTTTCTTTATCCTCCTTTTATCAATAAAAGAAAATAAAAAAAAAAAAGAATAAAGAAAGGTAAAAACCCCAGAGGCAAAATGTAGAAGAAGAGAAACGTGTTCATTTAAGTTAGAAAAACTGGCTAAAAACAAGCCAAGCTAAGGTAGGACATCTATAAGTAAGAATAAGTCTCTGTGTATTTATTTGGGAGTTGGGTGGCGGACCGAAGAATAAAAATAACAATTAGTTTTCATAGTGTCCACATATAAACACAAGCTAGCAGGGTTGTGACATCACTATGGGACTATAACCTCACTAGTCATCCCTCCTATACGCCCTCCATTGTGCTTCCTACATAGCCCAGACTAGCTTCTACCTCGGGATGCTCCTGTTTCGGCCTCTCCCATGCTGGGGCTACAGGTCTGTGCCACCAAACCCAGCGAAAACATTTTTGTTCTCTTGTGCCGGGAACTGAACCCAGGGTCTTCTCATGTTTGTTAAGTGTTCTTTCACTGTCCTCACCCCCAGACTGCTCTGACTCTTAGGATGAAGAGGGTAAGGCTCCCAGAGCTGGGATTTCCTTTGGTTTTGGCAGTGTTTAATCCTTCTTCTCACTGCTGGGAGCCAGTTTCTCATCTTTTTGCTCCAAGCAAGACAAGAAAAGTATGATATTTGAGATCATATAAGACACAATTTATTTCATCTCTTCAAGCTCTTCTTTCCTATCCCCCAGGTTAATTTCCTCCCCTGAAGTATCATGGCTCTCAATTTGCTCCTCTCTATTGCCTGGAACATGAGGAGTCAATCAAGCATTTGTGCAAAGGCTTCAAGACTATGAACTCCGGCTTGGATTTAATCCCAGGACTCTGCTGGCCAGCGCGACTCTGTGAGTGCTAATGTCACCCAGGGGCTGTGTTCCATTCTCTGCATAACCCAGTCCACAGGAGTAATTGCAGGAAACGTTGTCCTCAGTTGTCCCACAAGGGGAAACCCTTGGGCAATCGAAGGTGTGGACAGGGGACGTATTTTTCTAATAGTATCAAATCTGCCAGCCAAGAATTGGGTGTGAAAGCTGTAACACACTAAACTGGAAGGGCTCTGATAATGTCTGACACTGCCTGCCACCTATTCGGATGGAAAAGCTGCAGGTGGCACAGCTGAGGCCCTGTATGGTGAGCCTGTTGTTCAGAGTTACGGCTGGTGAACCATGGGAACTCGGGCCTCCAGGCGCGCATGCCACATAGGCCCTGTCTGACCCTGACCCAGGACACAAACAGTTCCAGACACTATTCTTCTGTCACATTGTTCTTTCACTCACCATTCCTGGATCAGCCCTGTGAAAGCGTTCCCTTTCTCCCTCCCTTCCTCCTCCTCTCTCCCTCCCTCCCTTTCTCCTTCCTTCTCTTCTTTATTATAACCCCAAATCTAATATCCTACTCTATACCAAATCTTGTTCTAGGCATAGGAGATTGGAGCAAAAGGAAATAGCGCCAGCCTTTAAGTTCCTCTGCTGAGAGGGGGAGAAATGAGTTCCCCTCAGCTTTCACGAGACGCTGACATTTAGACAGCAACATTGAGGACATTCAAGACCCTTCTGTGAAATGGAGCAGCCTTTGCTTGTCATACATGGCCCTTCCTGTATACTTTAAATCTCTCTAAATTACTCATAATCCATAATCCACTGCAAATGCTTGTGAATAGCTCTTAGTTACACTGTACTATTTAGGGAGAAATAATGAGGAAAAAGCCTGTATTAGGTATAGTCATTTTTCTATTTAGATCCACAGTGGTTGAAGCCACAGATATTGAACCCAAGGATACAGTGCTGCACCAAGTGTCAGGCCATAGCCACAGCTGTACTAAGTTCTGGATGCCACTCATTTAGTTTGTGAGTCACAGAAAAGAAAGGATGCTACTCGGGAGCGGACAGAGCAATGTCTCCAAAGGCAAGGGAGACAGGCCATGGGAATATACGGGCATGGTGGATGTGTAAGGAACAAGCCATGGGAATATATGGGCATGGTGGATGTGAGAGGAACAGATCATGGGAATATACGGGCATGGTGGATGTGAGAGGAACAAGCTGTGGGAATATACGGGCATAGTCGATGTGAGAGGAACAAGCCGTGGGAATATACGGGCATAGTGGATGTGAGAGGAACAAGCCGTGGGAATATACGGGCATGGTGGATGTGAGAGGAACAAGCCGTGGGAATATACGGGCATAGTGGATGTGAGAGGAACAGGCCATGGGAATATACGGGCATGGTGGATGTGAGAGGAACAAGCCGTGGGAATATAGGGCATGGTGGATGTGAGAGGAACAAGCCATGGGAATATAGGGCATGGTGGATGTGAGAGGAACAAGCCGTGGGAATATAGGGCATGGTGGATGTGAGAGGAACAAGCCATGGGAATATAGGGCATGGTGGATGTGAGAGGAACAAGCCATGGGAATATAGGGCATGGTGGATGTGAGAGGAACAAGCCATGGGAATATAGGGCATGGTGGATGTGAGAGGAACAAGCCATGGGAATATACGGGCATGGTGGATGTGAGAGGAACAGGCCGTGGGAATATACGGGCATGATGGATGTGAGAGGAACAAGCCGTGGGAATATAGGGCATGGTGGATGTGAGAGGAACAAGCCATGGGAATATACGGGCATGGTGGATGTGTAAGGAACAAGCCGTGGGAATATAGGGCATGGTGGATGTGAGAGGAACAAGCCGTGGGAATATACGGGCATGGTGGATGTGTAAGGAACAAGCCGTGGGAATATACGGGCATGGTGGATGTGAGAGGAACAGGCCATGGGAATATACGGGCATAGTCGATGTGAGAGGAACAAGCCGTGGGAATATACGGGCATAGTCGATGTGAGAGGAACAAGCCGTGGGAATATACGGGCATGGTGGATGTGTAAGGAACAAGCCGTGGGAATATAGGGCATGGTGGATGTGTAAGGAACAAGCCGTGGGAATATACGGGCATGGTGGATGTGAGAGGAACAGGCCGTGGGAATATAGGGCATGGTGGATGTGAGAGGAACAAGCCGTGGGAATATAGGGCATGGTGAATGTACCAGGGGCAGATTTAGATTTCGGTGGTGTTCAGGAGCAGTGCTGTCAGCCGTGGACTCGGGGACTGAGAGAGCTGCTCTTGCTGCCTGCGTTGGAGACTCAGAGCCAATTGTTGCCTCTGTTCGGTTCAAACATTTAGGTGAGAGCTGGAACACTGTCCAAAGCAGTGTGTTCCTGTGCTGGCCTGGTGCGGGAGCCAAGAAAGAAGCAGTGAGGGGCGGGGGAAGCCAGCAGAAGCCAGGCCATAATTGCCTGAGGGCACTAATTGCAGCTGCAGCCACAGGAGGCCCTGTGAGTCTCCTGCCTGCTGGGCCGCACACTACATAATGGCTTCTTAGTTATGGGATCCGCACTAAGCCCAGATCTTATTCTGCACAGGCGGGCAGGGCAGACTATACAGGGCTGATTAAACTGAGGCAGAGGAAGTAACAAGCCCTAGCTGCCTTTTCCCTGTCCCTGCCGCTGGCTGCTGGCCGAGGACACAGTCCAGGCCAATTAGAAAGCTTCTGCTTACCTATGAAGTGACTGGTGGAATGGCTTCATACAGACCAGCTGTGTGCTCTGCTCCCCCCCCCACCCGCAGTGAGACCTGCTCCAACCACAGCGACACTTGGGTGACATCCCACTGCGTGTGTCACATGTTAGATGCTGTTATCAAAGGCTCACGTGGAGCTTAGTCCACCAGAGGAGGGCATTAGTCGGGCTTCTTTTGCTGTGGCAAAACACCATGACCAAAAGCAACTTGGGGGAAAGGGTTCACCTCATCTTACAGTTGTAACCCATTATGAAAAGAAGTCAAAGATGAACTCAAGGCACAAGCCTAGAGGCAGGAACTGATGTGGAGACTGGGGAGGAGCCCTGATTTTTGGTTTGATCCCCACGGCTTGCTCAGTTTGCGTATTTATTTATTTATTTATTTATTTATTTTTTATTTCTATAACTCAGGGGTAGTACCAACTCCAGTGAGGTGGATGCTCCTTTATCAATCATCAATCAATCAATTAAAAAAGTGCCCTATAGACTCGCTTACAAGCCAATCTGATGTGGGGGCATTTTCTCAGTTGAGGTCTCCTCTTCTCAGATGACCCGAACTTGTGTCAAGGGCATACAGTGGTATCAGTGCCCAGAAAGGGGATGGGTGTGTCAGAAAGTTAGGTGGTGTGATTGATCAGTCGTGTCAACTGTCAGCTTGACAGAATCTGGAATCACCTATGAAGCAGTGGGAACTCTCGTCTTAACTGTGGGCGTGGCCACTCCACAGGAAGGGGATCTTGGACTGTATGAAAAGGGGAAAGAGAGCTGAGTTCCAGATTGCCTGTGAACGCCCCTCTCTGGTTTCTGATGGGATCGACACACCCAAGGCTGGGTAACTTAGAAAGAAAAGAGGTTTCGTTCCGTCTTATTTTAATTTAGTTCACATCAGCACAGGGATGGAAATGACAGAGCGAATCTCACCTTTGGCCAGACTGCAGGATTCGGACAGTTTTCATAGGCCAGGCTAGCAAGGGTTAACTTTTCAAAACACCTGGCTGTTCAGTGTTAAGTGGATCTGGGGGAGTGCGGGGAACATGGAGGAGAGTCCGCTCTCTCGTGTTATTTACCTAAAAATAAGGACTCTGTGGGTTTGAGAAGTGGTTTTTAAGAATATGAGAAGTGCTTCATTTCAGAGACAGAAATGGTTGAGGCCCAAGGAGCCAGGACAGAAAGAACTTCAGGTGCCTTGAAAGGAAAGTGGTTTCACACAGCTTAAAGGGATTGGTAACCTGATCCTGGCTTGAATTTCACCGGGGGGGGGGGGGGGGGGGGGGGATATGGGGATGGGGAGACAGGGACGACGTGGCAGGCTGCATTCTGACATCCTGCCCTCAAAGAAGGCTTATGCAATTCCTTTCCCCGTCCCAGGAGGGTCTTAGATCAGCACTTGGAAAAGGAGGAAGGACGTGGGAATAAAGGGCACCCCCCCTCGTCTGTTTTGCCTCTGGTCACCTTGTGAGTCTTTGCAAGCTTGGAGGGGGACTCAGGACCAGTTACCTAAACGTCACTGCACCTGAATTTTTTTTTAAATTATTTATTTATTTATTAAAGATTTCTGTCTCTTCCCCACCACCGCCTCCCATTTCCCTCCCCCTCCTCCAATTAAGTCTCCCCCCAGCCCGAAAAGCAATCAGGGTTCCCTGTCCTGTGGGAAGTTCAAGTGCACCTGAATTTTTTTTCCTTCCCTAAAGTGAATAAAAATAATCCTCCTCCTTCACAGGGTTGTGAGGATTAACTGAGCTAATTCATGTGCAAATACTTAGAACAGTTCCTGGCGAGTATCAAATACTCGATAAATGTTTTGTCTCCCTTTTATTAGCTTTGGAGCCGGTAGCCCCCGCTGTTCTGAAACCATTTCCCATCTGAGCGCTGGCCAAGTGTGGAGGAGCCTGTGGCTAAGGCTTCAAGAGGAGGCAAACATTCCTCAGGCCCTGTTTTCTCTGCTGCAAACACTTGGGAAGGCTCTTCAGCCTTCTCTTTTGCAAACTCACCTGTCTTAGCCTTACCCTGTGTTTAAAATCTTGGAGTTGAGAGGGAAAATTCGTGCTTGGTGATGGCGGGCGGTGGGGACGGATGGACTATGCATCCCTAAGGTAAATGTTCCCAGTAAGGCAGCGCCGTCATTTTTCTGATGCATTTTGAGTTGCAATGAGCCTGTGAGATGATCTCACTGCCCCTGATGCCAGGGCTCAAGTCACTGAGCAGAAAGAATGAAATAGATGCTGAAAACTGTATCCTGTGTCAATCTTCATGCCTCTAGCATGTGGGTGGGGGTTTTATAATTGTTGCTTTGACTCCGGCCCTGTGCAGCTCCTCCTCTGCTGCCCCGGTGGAGTCCTTTTACCCTCCAAGTTCTGCTGGAGCAGGCCCAGCAAGCCTCGCACTGGTGGTTTTGGTCCCCTCTGGAAGAAGGGGGTGGGAGGGGCAGGCTGGTGGCTGGAGGAGAAAAGGGATGCGGATGTGCTAGGGAGCAGGTGATGCAGAGATGGTGAAGTGGCATGGGAGATGGAGTGTTTAAATGTTAAGGGGTGGGTAGAAAATGTACCAAGATATTTTGAGGGCTAAATTTGTTCTGGAAGTTAAATGCATAGATTGCGATGAATCAGAACAAGAGCCACTTAAGATTGTTAAAGCCGCTGGGTTGCCCGGGTGATGTACACACGTTCTGTGGACGGTTTGTTATTAGCAGCCAACATTGACACAGCCCTTCACCTCCTCAAATACAGGTCCACAGAGCCCTGGAGTGTTGGCAATAGCTAGGAGACCAAGACACAAAAAAGGATTTGCTCAAGGCCACAAGCACGGTCTGAGGCAGAGCTGACAGAATCCGGGTCCACTTGGATGGTGTGCTTAGCTGCAGGGGATTTGTTCTTTGCCTGCTTAATTGGCCTCTCATTACCCAGTAAATAAAAGGCTGGTTGACTGTGTCTTTCAGGCTAGGAATAGAAGGGGGAGGGGGAGAAGGGTCCTCACTGACCAGGCAGGAGGGGGTCCCAGAGGCCTGTGTGTTGAAGTTGTTGTGATGTTCGTGTGTCTGTCACAGCCACAGGAGGCTGGCCAACAGCTTCTAAAGCCTTCCTGAGCATCAGTCGTGTAAGCCAGTGTGCTATTGCTATGTGCGGAACGTCACTGCTGATCAGGGATGTTTCTTTCTTGTCGGCTACCATCCTGCATCTCCTGGGTGCCTAAGGATTTCCACCTGTTTACCGTTCGGGTTCTCTCTCTGCTCCCCCCACTGTCTAACCACCACAGCTAACCCTTAGTCTCTCCCGCCCCCTCTCCTTCCCCTCCCATCCATCTGTCCATGTTGGAAATTCAGATCAGGTCCTCTCTTCTCTGAAGACCCTTCCACGCTCTCTGGGGGTTGCAGTTTAAGTGGAGTCCAAACAATCTCACCAGGCCACACGCCTCGGGTCCTTCCATGGGCTCACGCTGCGCCAGGCAGCCAGAGTGCAGACGTGAGGAAAGAGAAGAGGGCAAACTCCGAGGCCGCCTGTGCTGCATGGCTTGTTCTACTATAGGCACATGTTCCCTTCACATGGGCCATTGGAGAAGCAGATAACCTCCATGAAGCTAAACCCAACTTTAAAACTAAACCCACTGTCACTCTACAAAGATGTCCTGATTGGCCAGGTGAAGCACCCTTAGGAGAGGTGAAGGATTTTCCTGGCTGTGGGATACTACTCACGTCACTGAAGATCTGAGGCTATGCCTCTTCACTTCTCTTGTCGTTCCCCACTGACCTCTGTGTGGGAGAACTGTTTGTTTTGGTTGCCTAGCATTTGGGCATCCTTCCTATGATGGCGTCTCCACGGTAGGAGCTGGCGGCCGCGGGCTGTTGGTGGTCATGGTGGGTGGGCGGCTAGGCCAGGAAGCCAGCAAAGGCCCCTGATGGCCCTGGGGTGTTGAGTCAGCTGTCTGTGTGAGACTGGGTCGGACAGTTTTAGATCTGAGGAAGGCAGAGGCAGCAGAAAACGCCACTGCTGGCGCTCACCATGAATTCCAGGTCAGGATCTCCCCATAGGATAAATGTATTTTAATTCTCACTTCGATTTATATCTTGAGATGGGGTCTCACTATGTAATACAGGCTGGATCCAAACTTGTAATCCTGTCTTAGTCTGTCTAGTGTTGGGATTACAGGTGAACACTGCCATGCCTGGCTCAAACTCGGTTTCCTTCCTCTATGTGTCTGGTCAGTCCTGGGAGACGCCATATTTCCTCCCCATAATTCCATTTGTAAGTTGGCCAGAGTCAGATTTTGTGACTAGACCCAAGAGCCTTGGCCCAAATAGTCATTGCTTTATTTGATGGGAGAAGATCTTTAGGTGAGGGCACTTCAGTGAGGTGTGGGCCCAAACCCTTGGAACTAGCCCATAGCATCTACTGCACAAATCTGAAAAGATAGTGGCCCAAGTGAGCAAGCAACCGATCCTATCAAAGCCAGGCACGGCGCTCCACACTCCTGATTCCGCCTCGGGCCCAGCACTTGGAAGGTAAAGTAGGAAGGTATCTGTGAGTTGAAGACCAACCTGGGTCACAGAGCTAGATTCTGTCCCCACAAACCCAGGAGAAAGCCAAATAAAATGAGCCCATATCACACCCCAGGTATTCCACTATGGGGCCGAGAAACTGTGAAGGCTGTGGATGAAGGACAAGGAAAATGTAAGGCACCCTCCTTATCTTCCCAGTAGAGAGCCCGCCAACTCCTCCTCCTCCATGTCTTAAATTTAGCTTAAGAACACGCTTGGTTAAACCAAAATGGGGAAAGGCACATGTCCATTTCGGTAGACTGCTGGCAGAGGCTTCACAGTCATTTCTTGCAGGGGGGCAGGCGCTCAGCTTTCGGAGACCGGTGTCTCTGCAGCCACCTTTATCTTGTGGCCCAGAAGGACAAGACACTCATCCGTCTCACACTGAAGCATGCGTTCCATAGGGCTAGCTCTCCAGCCCTGTTCAGCCTATGCATCCTGTTTGGAAGCTGGCTGGACACTTGTCCTCGAGATGCCCAGCACTGAGAACAAGCACAGGGCTGCCATGAGGCTGCTGTGGCTTTGGCTGTCATCAGTGGTGAGGCCTTTCCCATGGTCCAAGCAGTGCTTCTGACATTTCTGATAGCTTCCAGGCACAAGAGCCAGCAGTGCATCCCTGGGGACAAATGGACCTTGGGGCTTCCACCCTGGCACCCATTTCTCCTTCATCTGGCTGTGGGGAAACTCTTCAGTGTTTAATTCAAACCTCCAAACCAAAAACTATGGTGATGGGAGATGGCTCAGAGAGTAGAGCACTCGTATGTAAGCATGGTCTCTAGTCCAAACTCAGCACCAGCAGAAAAGCTGGCTGTGGCCTCATGTTTTGGTAACCTCGGGAGACACCCCTTAAGGGAATAAGGCAGAAATGATGGGTCAGGACACCCAATGTCCCCCTCGGAACCCTATGTGTACACAGCTATGTGCATCTGTGTACACATACTTCTCACACAGACACCACAGATAGAGACCACACACACACACACACACACGCATGCACGCACACATGGATCTTACACATGCACACTAACACAAACTATAAAAAAGTGTTGTGTTACAGAAAAGCAGAGCCATTAACTTCATGAAGAACTAAGCTGAGTAACCAGAGACCAAGGTCAATGCCACCTCCATGATCGGGCATTTGGAAGGTGTCTATGTGGAAAATGTCGCTGAGCTGTAGCCCAGGGAAGTGGCTTTCTTCTCCTGAGGGGTGGCGGGGTTGGAGAGTTAGAGGTGGTTTGAGCTGGGGCGCTGTTTGCGCGGCATACCTGGAGCTGAGGTGGAGCAGTCCTCCTTAAACTGTGCGGGCCTTGGTTCCCCTCCTCTGGAAATAGGACTAGAAGTTCCCAGAGCTCATCTTTAATTCTAGTGTCTGTTTCTTCAAAGCCTCTGGAGTGCCAGACTGCAGTTCTGGGGCGTGGTCTCAGGTGCTTTCTCCATCAGTCACCACAACAGGCTTTAGGTCCCCAACGGGTCCCAGGAGAAATGCCCCAGTGCCTTTGGATTTATTGGGTGATAAAGAGGTCTAGGAGCAGCAGCTTCCTGGACATTAACTGGCTATCTGCTGCTGTCTCAGGCCCAGCTGATGAGGAACTTGGGATAGTTAGACTGCTTGTGAGTCCCTGTTCTCAGGCCAGCAGAGTGCAAGGCAGTTCAGGAGAACCATTTGATAGATCGCAAAGAAGGAAAAGGAACAAAAGAAGAAAAAAAAAAAACAAGAAGAGAATCAAATCCCTAGAAGCCATCCTGGAAATGCTCTGTTTTAATGATGTAAGTTTATCTGGTTCTATGCATCACGCCACTGAATGGGGAAAGGTCATTGTTTCTTCCAGGCAGAAAGAAAGCTAAACAGGAGAGAGCCTGTTGTTAGGTCCAGGCAGCCTGGGGCAGCCATATTTGCCTTATAGAAGGTTGTTCAGCTAAAACACCGATCTGTTCAAACCACTTAGGCACCTTCATCTTTGTCATCTTGGGAAAAAGAGAAAGAAAAAAAATCATTATGTTGCCTAATTAACGCCTATGAGTGAATCAGACTACAGGCTTGTGGGCAGGGACACACCTAGTGATGTCTGCTGCTTCTTCCATCTCTGCCTTTCCTCCCCCAGCCCGGCAGATACTGGTACCCACAGTACTGTTCCAGTAACAGTGATGTGCAGGGACTATCTGCCCACGTTTCTGTAGACATCTCCTCGCCCCTACGCCAGGAAACCCTTCCTTGCAGAGGGCAGACATATGACCCCCTTCTACCTCCAAACATCTCAAGCCTCTGAAATCACCATCACCCTGACTGTTCTCATGGGCATGTCCCACTGGACACAAAGTTGGGCAGTGTGGCCACTGAGTGACCCACAGAACCATGCCTGGATCTCTGTTTTCATGTCTGGACTCTTACCAAGGCCCTGGCATTAGAGTTACCACTGATTTTTCTGCCATCCTCCTAACCGTAGGGTTACTTCGGTAATCATGTGGTCTAATGTGTTGGAAAGAGCATGGATTTGGGGGTGCTACAGGAAGGAGTTCTGCATGCACAACATGGGGGCATAGCCATTTAGTTGTGTATCTTCAGCAGATATACCTTTCCTATACTTTAACCCCAGGTCTACAAAATGGAGAAAATACTGATTACACACTACTTAGGGTGCTATAGAACTTACTCAGTGGCTGAGCACTTACCTTGAGAGCTCGTAGATCCTCATATACCCTTGGCCAAACAGTGGGCCTCTTTTGTTAGGAAAGGTTGTCCTCTTCCATCGAGTGCAGCTTGAAAGAGGAACACACAAGCCATGGAAGAGGAAGGGGACACCTCCTTAGCTCGGCAAATCAGTCACATTAATCCTAATGGTTGGCAGGGTGACAGCTATAACAGTTGAGTAGCCCTTATTGCGCCCTGATCTCTTAGAGTACTCGTCTAGCACACAAGGCCCTGAGTTCTGTTCCCTAGAACAGCAAGAAACAAAGCAAGACACCTCTTGGGGTTTTCCGGCAGTGAGTAAGCGCCATGGTGTTTCCTCAAGACGCCTACTAAGAAGGCATAAGTAGCTATCCCAAAATTGGTTCATTTCTTTCCTATACCTTTGTCTGCTCCTCCCTCTTTTGAACTTGTCAAATAACATAATTTAAAAACTTCTATCTAGCCTTCCACTCTGACACTAAGAACCGTAGCCAGCACACTTGAAGGCAGGTTTTGAACTCCGGAACAGAGCATTGGTTGATTGATTCATTTACCCAATATTTCTGTAGATCACAGCACTGAGAGCTGCTGGGAAAATAGAAAAGGGACAAGGTGTTTACGTTCTAATTGGGCGAGCAACCAATATGGTGCCAGAAGCATTGAAGAGAAACAGGGCCCATTGCCTCTAGGGAGAGGAGGAACAAGAGGAGGCAGTGGCAAGGCAGGGAAGCTTCAGAGCTCAAGCTGCTGTCCTAGGGAGAGGACTGCCTGTCGTGGATTGATTTGGAAGCCACCGAATGGGTAGCCTTGCACAGAAGGGGGCTGTAGCTTGTTGTCTGTGAAATATCCACTAGTCTGCATTTCAGAGACTGGGCAGGAGCAGGTAAGAGTGGAGGCTGCCAGATCAGTTGGGGAGATTGCAGCCACTGGTCATGGAGCTCTTGTCAACTGCAGTGGCAGTCACCTCAAAGGGAGTCAGTGGCCACCTCAGAGGGGGTCAGGTAGGTAAAAGGTTCAAAGAAAAGTACCCTGTGGAAGATGTCCAGAGGCAGATGTCCAGGGTCACAAAGCCCCTATGAAGGAGTGCTGAAGAAGTCAGGGCCAAGAGGCCACACAGGGCAAGGTGGAGTTGAAGACTTGGGGGTTAGTAGGCAGGAGAGGCCTGGGGACCACGATAACCCACCAGAGAACGAACAGTGTCTGGAGACACGGCATGGCTCACCTCCGTGTACTGGATCACCCTGTGGATCTCAGTTTTGTCTATGAGGAAAGAAAGACCTCCCAAGTAACTTTAGAGAATCCTCATGGGATTGTCTATATGAAAAAATCCATGGAAAGATACTGAGGACAGAAACAGTTCTGTGGGAGGCAATGGAGACTAGAGACTCCTGCCAGGGAAACATGCTGGCTATGGGCAGCCAGTGTCATAAAACACTGCTTGGTAGATGGCTGCCATCACAGTGTAACTTGGAGCTTTGGAACAGACCCACCTCTGAGAAGGGAGGCAACCTGGGGCTTTGTTGCCCTGTCCCAGGAAAAGAGCAGCTACTGGGCCTCTCAGCCCAATCTGTGTGTCACATGGCCTTTGGTTTTTTTTTTCCTACGAACTGTCAGACTGCCAGAAACACAGCAGTGAGAAAGTGGGTTCTTCTTCTTCCAGTTTGTCAAAAGTCTAGAAGATTCCCTTTCCTTTGCCATTTTCTGTTCTCTGATTTCTTTTGGAGTACAGGGAAACCTCAAGGGTCAGGTTATAACATGGCTAGAAAGAGAAGCAGAAAAGCTGATCAAGGCTACTGTGGTGAGGGGGGTCTACCTGTGGCCACAGAGTTCTCATCTTTAGAACGTGGCAGCATCATCCAGCTTGGCTATATCTAGCTCCAAAGGGGACCATGGTTGGCAGGTAGAAGGAGCCATCTCACTTACAGAAGAAACAGCTAACAAGCTGAGATGCTAGTCCCTGTCCCCCAGGCCACTGAAGATGCCAAGCAAAGCTGCTGGGTTTGGGGGATTCAGAGGATCTGAGTCTGGAGAGGATAGAAACTTCAGGTAGAAAGGATAAAGAGCATGCACAGAGATGAGCCCAGGCGGAGGGAAGCAGGGACCTTCCACACGAGTCAGGACCCTTTCTTGTCCTCCTGCAAAGAAGAGTGGCTCTGCAAAAAGAGGAATACTCCACGCGCTGGACGTAGGTCAGCGTCAAGACAGGGCGAAGTGAGCAAACTGAAGCAACGACAAGAGGAACAGGCTGAGTCCTTGTACCAGCTTGGGTTTCCGTGATAAACTACCCTGACAAAGGCAATTTACAGAAGGAAGTGTCGACCTTGGCTCATAGGGTGCTGCCCATCCTGGTGGCAAAGTCAAGGCAGCAGCAGCTGAAGTGGCTGGGCACTGCCTCTGAAGTTTGGAAGGAGGGTGGGGAACACTTGAGCTCAGCTAGCCTTCCCCTTTTGCTTCCTCAGTTAACCTAATCTAGGTAACCTCTGCGCATGCTTGCTCAGGGCCTAACTAATCCAAACCGTGCTTACAGGTGTACCTGGAGGCTAACACTGGGACACTAACCTGTTACCTTCTTCTATTTTGATTCTTCCCCAAGCCCAGGAGAAAGTGATTTGAGAAAGAGAAGCACCTAACCGGGAGATTTCTTGAGAGTGGGACTCCTATGAGCCAGAACAAAAACACGTCTGAGCCCAGGTTGCCCTGCTGGAGGCTCTGCCCTGAGACAAGGACCTCACCACTAGACACAGCTGTGGAAACCCAGAAGTACACCTTTACCTATGGCTGTCACTGGCCACGTGACCCATAGGGAAGGAGCTGGCTGTTGAACAGACAGTGTTGGGAGAAATAGCAGTGACCCCAGGGAGCGGATAAGGATTCGGAACAAACGTAGTAGCTTCAAAGAAACACACCAGGACGGGAAGCAGGAAGCAGAAAGAGTAAGCCCTTTTGAAGAGCCATCAGCTTAGGCGGAAGTCTCAGCACCTGCGTGGGACAGAGGAGCGAATGGCACCAAGAACACTTTGAAGGTAGAGTTTGGTCTCCTAGGGGACTAGAGGGGAGACATGAGGGTTATGTGTAAGATGGTGACAGGGAAGAACACAAATGCCAAGATCCATGAAAGACGTCTCAGAAGAAGAGATATAGATGTGTATAATGATGAAATATTTTTTTGTAAAAAAGTAAAGATCCATATAAGACTTCACATTGGATGAGGCCATTTAAAAAAAAAATCTTTCTAGGTACCACTATGATAAAACTTAGGGATATGAACCTGGAGAAAGAAAAGGCAAACTACTCATTCACCCCAAAAAACCAAACCAAAACAACAAAAACCTTTCCAAAATTAATCAACTAATCAACAGACAGAAAACCAAACAATGGGCTAAAGGGATAGCTCAGTGGTTAAGAGTACTGACTGCTCATGCAGAGGCCCCGCTTCTGTTCCCAGCACCCACACTGCACCTCACAACCACCTTCCATAATTCCAGTTCTAGGGGGACCCAACACCTTCTTCTGAACCTCTGAGGGCACTGGGTTCACATGTGGTGCAAGTATGCACTCACTCGCGCGCACACACACACACACACACACACACACACACACACAGGCAAACATCCATACACAAAAAATAAAGCTTAACAAACTCCAACCTAACCAAACTCTTGGCAGGCTCTGATCATGCTCGTCTGTAGTCCAGCACTTGGGAGAGTGAGGCAGGGGGTTTGAGAGTTCAAGGTCAGTGGGAGCTCCACAATGAGACCTTGCCTCAAAAAACAAAACAACGAACAAACAGCAAAAAATCCCCAAGTAAACAAAACCAAAACCAGTCAAAGATCTACAGGAAGCAAACCTCTATTAAGCTACCCCGGTAATGGGGGTAAAGGGAGCCTCAAGAGTCTTGAATCACAATGGTTTAGCCAAACTAAAGCGAGGCATTTGCAAAGTGTCCAGGAATAAACGACAAAGAGACGGAATGGAGTCTTGGAAAGGAGAGGGACTGGCCCACACAACAGATTAGAAAGTGAGAGAATATCATAAAGAAGGCAGAACCTTTTAAACCCCTTTATGATTTGGAGAATATATACAGTATACATAATGTCGAGAAATGGGAAATGAGTACAGCACAGTGCTGTAAAGAATTGAAACTAAGACCATGCTTTATGCCCCAGACAGAAGGTCCATGTGTGCAGTCTGGACAGGACATTCTCACCAGACTTGAGGAGTCAAAACATTTCAGAAAATAGGAAGAGGACTCTGCCCATCGCATTTTATGGTGTTGGCTGATACTTGGTTTAGGATAAGGCAGCAACAGAAAATTATAGTTTACCTAATATGGATTTCCTAATTAAATGTTAACTCCCTGAATCCAGGAACATACTTTAAGGTATAGAATGGACAGGTAGATTAACTCTAGAAGTAAATTCATGAGCAATTAAGTGTCACTCAAAATCATGAACTCTATTAAAGAAATGGCCGTGCAGCTGGGGACTCTTAAATTTGATATAATTTGCTGTGAATATGTATATTAACAGGGAGTCCACTGGTGATCTTATTTTATGATCTGGAACAAGACAGAGTACTGAGAAAGGACAGTTACTTTTTGTTGTTGTTGTTGTTTGTTTTTCAAAGGAGGTTTCTCTGTAGCTTTAGAGCCTGTCCTGGAACTAGCTCTTGTAGACCAGGCTGGCCTTGAACTCACAGAGATCCGTCTGCCTCTGCCTCCCGAGTGCTGGGATTAAAGGTGTGCACCCCCACCCAGCTTCAGAGTTACTTTCTAATATACTATACAGTTTCTTTCAGACATAGGAAATCCAACAGAATTAAGAGAGAAACCCCTAGAATAAAATCTCAGCCTAGAGAATCACTTATAAAAAATTCAAGTGTTCTTTACAGCCAACTAGAATGAAGAATAGGAGAAACAGGTACTACTTTTAGGGCTAAAAAAAAACTATGATATTTTTCCTTGGGAAAAGTCTGGCAAAGAATGTGAAAGACATTTAGTAACAAAATTCTAGCTTTTATTAAAGGTGATATGACTTAGGACTATGTTCGTTACAAAATGGGAAATGGAAGTCTTTCCCAAACGAATCTGCTAACGAGGGCTATTTTAAGAAGGATAAATTACAGAGTATGAGGGTCTGTCAGGCTGGCTTAGCAAACAGTGAGGAGTTGATTCTATGTGTGTGTGTGTGTTGCCTGCATGTATGTATGTGCACCGTGTGTGCAGTGCCCGTGGAAGACAGAAGGCAGCACTGGATCACCTGAGGATGGATGTCAGCTGCCACATGGGTGCTGGGCGCTGAACCCAGGTCCTCTGCAAGAGCAGTAAGTGCTCTTAACCACTGAGCCATCTCTCCAGCCCCTTAGCAAGGACTGTAAATTTGTATGACCTAAGAGAGGTCCGTTGACTTCTGGGACAATCTTTAAGAAGTAGAAATGAGATTCTCCTGCCACCCTCTGTGATACGCCGCAGTGTGGAGGTATGCTGGTGGCATGGCCATTAGGGAAGGTTAGGCAAGGTGACATTCTCTGCTCTCCAGAGGTGAATGGGAAAGGTGAAAGTGATATTGAGGGGAGGGGGGGTGTTGTTATTGTTATCAGTGGTGATGGTGGTGTATCTCTCTCCCCCTCTGAGTGTGGGGGTGGGACATAATAAAATGCAACGAAATGATCTATAATAAAGGGCCAAGGTGACAGGTTGGTAGATATGAAGGTATTTCAATGTTAAAGGCTAAAAACTGGGTGTTGCAGTAATCCTTGTAATCCAGCTACTTGAAAGTTGATTCAAGAAGATCCAAAGGTTAAAGTCTACCTGGGCTACAGAGTGAGTTCAAGACCAGCCTGGACAACTTAGAGAGACCCTGTCTCAAAATACAAAAAGAGGACAGAGATATATTTCCGTGATAGAGCAACTCCCTAGCATGCATACTCTATTACCTAGTACTGTGATGAAAAACCAGGTTAAACAAACATGACAGCAACAAGAAAATTGACATGGAGGTTTCTAGAACACAGCAGCAACTAACACGAATCACGAAGGAAAAAGAGAGGACACTGATTAGAAAAGTCAGGAGAGCGGCATGAACTCCTAGGAACCCAACATACGCACAGAGAGATGCTCAACCTCACCAGTGACCAGAGAACGGAAACTAAACAAGATGCCCTGTCTCAGCCACCTGATTACCAGCCTTGGAAGACAAGCTGCTCCCAAGCAATGACAATGACAAGGAAAGCTAGGGTTCTCAGGACAGCTGGCGGAACTCCCGCCAAAGCAGCCCAGGAAGGACAGATGTTCTTCCCAGGGAAGTTGCTAGGTGGCTAGGGCTGTTGCTATGCCAGAGAGCAGCTGCTTCACCATTTGGAATTATTCAGTCCCATTATCGAGCGAATGACCCAGAGGAATTCACCTAGCAAGGATGCCCACAACACACTGCATGAGGTTATGGAAAGTTGCCTAACCAACACTCCCGTCTTCAGCAGGGAAATGCAAAAGCAGTAATACGGTTAGCCTGGAGGTTTGCTTGTTCTATCACTCACTGTGAGTCAGGCATTTCTCAGAGTTCTTTATACATAAAATCCCATTAATCCTGCAGTCTAAGCATGCTTGCTGTCTCATGATCCGTGTTAGGAACCCGAGACACAACACGATCCAACAGTTTGTTCAAGATCACACAGTCTAGGGAGTGGCAGAGCTGATGCAATGGGCTTGCTTAGAGTAGAATACAGTCCCCTCTCCTCATCCGTACTATTGCTTTCTGAGAACGTCACTCATCCCAGGTTAGTCACAGTCTGAAAACATTAATACAGGAAATTCTAAAAGGAAACAGTAAATTCATCTTCATTTACACACTATCCTGTAATGTGCTTCCTGGGAAGTGAGCCTTGCTGTCGTTCAGTTTTGTCATACGGAACACACAGGAGCTGCCCGTTCTATCACACTGGCGGGTATGGTATCGAAACACTTGTGTTCAAGGGACTCTTACTCATTGGCCTAAGCAGCCCTTGCACGGCCACCCTCGTCTCTGCACTGTCTGCTCCGAACTATCTCCATTCAGCATCATCCCAAAAGGGGAAGGCGAGTACAGCACCTCAGATACTCTGAGAAGAGACTACATTCTTAAAACAGTCACTGTTTTGCCACAATTTGTCCAGTTTACTAGTCAGTTACTGTGGCCACTCTCTTGCTGTGCCCAACACCTAAATGAAACGTTGTGGAGCTGGAGGTATGGCTCAGTGATTAGGGGCCCTCACTGATCTCACAGGTCAAGTGGCTCTAACTCCATATTCAGGGGATCTGATGGCCTCCTCCGACCTCCATGGACGTCTGCAGCACATCCACACACGCAGACACATACACAGAATCAGAAATACTTAAACAAAATATTAAATTATCATCTGTATATGCGCATATTAGTTAATTTATTACTGGGACAAAAATGTCCAAAAAAATCGGCTGAAGTAGGGAAGCTTTTCTGTGAGGGCACAGTTCCTGGTAGTGAGAGCTGGGGCAGCAGGTGTGGGAGGCAGCCGGTCACATTGCACCTACAGTCAGGAAGCAGACAAGGATGAGAGACAGCGCTCAGCTCCTCTCTCCTTTCCCCTTGGTCTGGGATCTCCGACTGTGGGATGGCACTGCCCATGCAGGGTGACTTTTCCTACCTCAGTTCTCCCTTGGTAGAAACAGCCTCACAGATGGAACTTTATCTTCTAGGTGAGTTTTACATCTCATTGACAACCAAGATTAAGGATCACAGTACACACAGAAAGCAAGCCAGCGTCTGTAGGATTCGGTACCAACTGAGCTCTTAGTCAGGTATTGGGAGTGCTAGGGTGTGAACCCTTTACCTTGGAGAATGACTACGCTCTCTGCAGTCAGAAACCTAGAACCAACTTCAGCAATAAGACCTTGAAATCATTAAAGCTGAACAAAAAGCATGGGCTGTGGAGTTGACACAGCAGGTCAGGGTGCTCACCGCCAAGCTGACGACCTGAGCTGGGTCCACAAGGTGGATGGAAAGAAGCATCTCCTGTCTTCTGACCCCCACTTGCAGGCCTCAGCACACACACCCTCCCCAAGGAATGGGAAAACATTGTTAGCTGCCACATGCAACTTGGCGTCACTCTCATGTCCTAACTGGGTTAGAAATGGGTGTCGACCACCATCCACTGACTGGATATACTTCCAAGGACACTTGGGTGAGTCCCTGCAGGTGGGAGCTAGGAGAAAGATGAGAAAAAAAGGGAGGACTTCTGTGCAATGACTTATGTACCTATTACTGCCTAGGCAGCATGAGAAACTCACAACGTGGGGAAGCCGCTGCCATCAAAGCCCGTTTGGGATGTTGAGGGATACAGGAAGGAAGCTTTTAGAGGAGAAAACGGACAGTAATGAGTTACAGGGAGACCCCACTATGGGCCCTCTCCTTACTGGGCATCAGTGAGGAAACACACATCTTTGTTGGTTCTGGTTCACTTTGTGCTCTGTCCCTGTACACACAGAGAAAAGCAGGCCAGCATCCCCCTGCTGTCTAAAAAAGGTTTCTGGGCCATCGTCCTCACTGCTATTTCCTGGGCATGCTAATTTTAACATAACCCTGAGCAACAGAAAACTAGGGAGCAAACGCTATTTAAACATACACTGCACAAAATGGCCCTGCTTCCAGTTGCTCAGCAGCTTCCTGACCGCCTTTCCCTCTCTTACTGAAGGTCACAGCTGATGTGCCGAGTTTTGGAAGGAGTGTCCCAGGACACACAGCTGCTCCCAGACATTGTACAGAGGCAGGGGCACAGGGAGTGTGGGCCAGGGATGGTGTCGGGGCGGGGGAGCTCTGATGAATAATTCCAGCGAAGACTCCCAGAGTGCACAATGGCTCATGGGTTGCTATTCTGGGAAGGCAGGGCTGGTTGCAGGGTCTCCAGGAAAAAGCACTCTCAATATAGACAAATGGCCCCCAAAAGGAAGACTCCCCCACTCTCTAATGGTCAGACCCTACCTGTTAAGGGTTTGACCACTCACTGGCAATGCTTGGTATGAACATTTGATTAGAGCCCAACTCCCAGCAGTCCTTGGAGCCTCACTCCAGGTAACCAGTCTTAGGGAGGACAGTTGGTGGTGGTGACGTGGAGTCTTGTGATAGCTCTGGGTTCCAGGTTCTTAGAGACTATCTCAAAGAAATGTGATTGTGCACAAACTGACATGACAGAGCTTTTGTAAGACTGCAAGCACAATAAAGCAGACACCGCTCTAACCAGCGTCAGGATAAACAGAATAAAGCAGATACCATGCAAACCAGTGCCAGCCTTTAGCAAGATGGCTACAGCTCCCTACTTGTTTTTCAAGGTTATTTGGAGTTAAGGGGTGGGGAAGGAGCTGACCCCCAGGTGTGGGAACTGGATGGGCTCTTGGCTTGAGTGACAGATGGATTCTCATATAACTTGGGATGTTCTGCACACAAACCATAAACCCCATAATTTTAAACATATACACTTTAGATGCTTTATGTGTGCACAGACTGTGTATTTGTTAATTTTAGGCAAATTGCCCATACTGCATATACATGAGAAGGCAACAGTTTTCCCTTGACAAGTCATCTCAGGGCAGACTTGTCCTCATTGCACCCATGCTAAACACCTGTCTAAGCAGGTCTTCTTTGTCTATAAGTAGGTAGCTGACTAAACACTAATTGCCGATGGGGTGGAGCAAGGTGCTGCCCTGCTGGGGAGGGACACACAGACATTGTTTCAAAGAACACTGGAGTTGTGGCTACACTAACTTGCTTCAACTTTCCCCCTGAGACAACTTTACCATAAACTACTTTTTGTTTGTTTGTTGAGACAAAGTTTTCTGTATAACAGCTGTGGCTGTCCTGGAACTTGCTTTGTAATGAGAACCTTTGGGGTCCAGCCCCAAGACCCTCTTCAGGGTCCAGGTTGGAAGCTATAACAACCAAAACAGGCTTTTTTTCCCCTCTGGCTATCTGAGGGTGAACCAACAAAGTCTCTCACACGTACTTTTCTGAATCAGTTCATTTATTCTTTTGCTTTTGTCCGAATTCTAATTTTTTTCCTAGATTCTTCTCCTAGCTTCTTGCCTCCAGCTTAAAAACTCTTCTTGTTACAGGAGCCTTGAAGCGATTAAAAATTTACAAGAGTTACCTTTCATTGGTCAAGAGCACATTCCTAGGCTAAGCAAACATGGAGATGAGCCATTGCCATGGCAACACAAGATTCCAAGGTAACAGGAGTAAGGTCATGACCAGTTGGTGGGGCACAGTGCTAGTGACACATTTTGAGACATAGGTCTATTGTTAACAGACTGGCAAGAGAAGAACTGGCATGCTTTCCTTAGGGTGCTTTGTGTAGCAACCTTGGTTGGACATCTGCAACTCTGACCTTATGCATAGCAGTAAGGTTTTAAGCTTATGCTCTATTTACAAAAAGTTTGAAGTTGCTCTGAGGCGAAAGTGAGTTAGTTATGCAGTTAGTCTGCGTGAAAGGACAAAGCAGGCTTTAAATGTCTACAGTCCTCATGGGACAAATTAATCTAGTTATGATGCACCTCCTAGTATATATTCTATGCACCAAAATTATATAGCTAAATGGAAAGCCATCTTCTTGACCACCCACAGATATATGTACCCATAACATTGAGATGTAATCAAAAGATTACATATACACATCACATGAGATTACACACTACAATGCAGGTACTAGGGAGATACCAAGCTGCTTTAGCAAAAGTGAGCAGCAGTTTCCAGAGTTGATGGTTCTTCAGACCTTGCCTGGACACATTATCATCACTCCTCTGGTAGGCTGACATCTGAATTATCAATTGCCATATGCTGTTTATTTCCATGGGGTCTGACAGCTTTGTAGACCAGGCTGGTCTTGAACTCGCAGAGATCTGCTTGCCTCTGCCTCCTGAGTGCTGGGATAAAAAGTGTATGCCACCACTGCCCTGTCTTTCTCCTTAAATCTTCCTAAGTGTGCAAAAGAATAAATTTTGGTAGCTGCTTTCTGCTGAAATAGGGGCATGATAAAAATTTAGAAGATGGTCTCTCTAACAGAGAGGTTCCCTTGAGGAGGACTGAAAATTGTTCAAGCAATCCCCTTTCCCAGTGGTCAAGTGTGGGACCAGGGGGTGTTCTCCTTGCTGAACTTGTCAGGCCACTGTCCCCATTGGTCCCATAGGGTCATTGATCACCATCTCTAGGTGTCTTTCTGGAGTTGGCCTGAGGTCTCACTAGAGCACCATTTGGAGCTATCTCTGTTGAATGCTGGAATAAATGAACCGTTTATTGAGAAGACATGATAAGGGTAAGGGTCCGTAGAATTAAGGGTGGAACAGACACAGCCAGAGGAAGGAGGCCAATAAGACCCAAGATTTCCAACCTTGAGAAGGTATTACTAAGTGTTTGCTTGTACTGCCTTCAAGGATATTTTTGACATTTTGCAGGACTCTTCCTGACTTGTTTAACTTAGAAGCAGCATTTTTCTTGAGAGACACAGGCGGAGGTAGCCCATATCCTCTGTAAGTCAATCTAAGGCCTATCAATGCTGTTATTTTCAGATTTTTATTATTTTTAATTATGTGTATGTGTGTTTGTGTGTGGGTATGGGCACATGGGGGGCAGGTGCCTTCGGAGGCCAGAGGCACATGATACCTCTGGGGCTGTTGCTACAGGTTGTTCTGAGCTGCCTAGCCTGGCTTCTGGGACTTGAACCCTGGGCCACTGAAAGAACATATGTGCTCTTCAGCTCAGACCTGGGCCCCTTCTTCTTTGAAGGACAGCCTCTGCATGGGAATCTAATTGATCATGGATGTAGGTGAGACCTTACGCTGTTTCCCTAAGAGTCCCTGGTTGTCTCTTTTGGTAGCTGCTGTTGGATTTCTGGTGAACTTCCCCTAGTGGCTAAGCGGCCAGCCCTATGCCCAAAGTAATCCACTCCTGGTGACATTAACAAGGAAACTGCAAGCTTAGGAGGGTATGTTTCTATATAGGAAAATGTAAAGAGTCATTTTCCTGGCCAAGGGAGCTGTCCGGTGTCTTCCAAAGGGCAAGTTCTACTCCAGATGAAAGATGATATAGGACAGGCCTTATGCTCACACGTCCAACAGAAATCCCCAAAATCTCCCAGTTCTGCTTATAGAGAAGATAGTAGTCTGAGGTCTTAAGGTTTGGTTCTCGGATAAGTTCCTAGTTATTGCACAGATGTGACCCAGAAGACAACCACCGCATATTCTCTCTTATTTGTGGATTCTAGCTTTACATGTGAGGATATAGCCTGGAGTCAGCATAGAAACCAGGAAAGTAAAAAGGAACCACAGGTAGGGGTAGAGGAAAGATAAGGGGCCGAGAGGGGAGAGCAGAACATAGGTGCTGTGAGGGGGGAAATGAGAAAAACCGGACAGTTAACTGGGAAGCAGAGGGAGAGGCCAATGTAAGGTAAGGAATGGGGGAAGGATATACCACTAAGGGTGTTTGGAAAAGCTATAGTGGCTAGAGAGATTGCTCAGCGCTTAAGGGCACTGGCTGCTCTCTTAGAGGATGGGGTTCAATTCCCAGAACCCATCGGGCTGCTCACAATCATCTGTAACTACAGTTCCATAGGGAGTTGATGCCGCCACAGGCACTGTGTCACTGTTGCGAATATCAGTTTAAGATGTGTTACATTTGTTTATGCTGTGGAATGTTCTTTAATGATGCAAAGATGTGTTGCATTCTTTTGTGTTGCTTTTGTTTAGCTCTGTGAAGCGTTGTTACTTTGTCTTTCTAAAACACCTGATTGGTCTAATAAAGAGCAGAACAGCCAATAGCAAGGCAGGAGAAAGGATAGGTGGAGCTGGCTGGCAGAGAAAATAAATAGGAGGATAACTCTGGGGAGAAAGAGATCGAGGAGGAGAGGAGGACACAAGGTGCCAGTCACCCAGCTACACAGCCAGCCACAGACTAAGGATTTACACAAGAATTGCAGAAATAGAGAAAGGTAAAAGCCCAAAGGCAAAAGGATGGGATAATTTTTAAAAAGCTGGCAAGAAACAAGCCAAACTAAGACCAGGCATTTATCAGAAAAAATAAGATTCTTTGTGATTTATTTGGGAGCTGGATGGTGGCCCCTGCAAAAAAAGAAAAAAGAAAAAAAAGCATAACAAAAGTAAAGCAACCAACACCACATCACATGGCGCACTTACATGCAGGCAAACACCTATATACATGAAATGATAAAATAAAATAGCTATTTAAAAATTCATTTGTGTGTGTGTTATGTATATAGATAGTTTGAATAAAGTTATTCCTCTTGGGTGAAAATGCTGCCCTCAAGAGCCATAGACTAAGAAAATCTCTAGTGTCAATCACAGGAAATGTCTCTTTGAGTTGTTGTTTAGGGAAGTGCAGGGACCCCCAAAACCATGGGTGATAATGCTGCCCTCAGGAGCCATAGACTAAGGGTAACCAGCAGGTAGCTAAATAAGAACAGACTTCATGCCTGGTACTGTAAACCTAGTCCCGTGGCTAGAGAGGTCATTTATCTGAGAAGGGAACCTACTACTCTCGCTTCCTTAAACCAGAGTAATTTCTACTTGTATTGTAAAAAGACGTCCTTCTACCTTCAGATAAGTAAAGCTCCCACTTCTCATGAAAGACGCTTCTTGTTGAAGCCACAGCTTGCCGACATGTGGAGGACAACTGGTTGTGGGGTACCCAGCCCCAATGGACACAACACAACCCCTACCGCTAAGGCTCAAAGAATGTTGTAGAAAAGGAGGTAGAAGGATTGTAAGGGTCCGAGGACCAGGAGGTCTACTGTGAGGTAATGTCTCCCATATAATGGCAGAGAAGCTGCACCCGTGAAATCTCAAAAACTAAGGTTGCCTAAACAAGACTTGCACAATGAGGACACCAGTTGACATGCCAACATGGATGGCGGGAATATCACAAGGCTCCACCCCTATATGAAGAGTGTCACGCAACTAGTAGATAGTAGATGCTGAAACGAGGTGAGTCAGTCTTTTCTAGGGATGAGTGCCTGATAGGTTTATTCAGTCCCAATCCGTCACCCCTCGAAACACACACATACTAGCAGCATTGAACACAGCTAGCAGGTTCTACTTACACACACATATAAGGGGTAGAAATGGAAAAATAATGTTTGTATGGAATTATTTTAAAAACAAATCCACTAAATATGGGCTTATACTCCCAAGTCTGGCCTCATAGAGTCAATTGGGCCCCACCAGGGAAAAATCTTTAGGGTTGATTGTTGGACTTGCTTTTCTGGTCTTTGGAAATACAAATGACCTCTGTTAGGATCCCAGAGGGATAGAGAGGAGCCTAAACTATAGAGCAGTTATAGTGGTGGACTCGGGGCTGGGTGACGTCCAGGTTCTTGGGATCTCATTCAAGAATGAATAAAGGAGAACACAGACTGCAAAGTAGCAAGGCTTCTTTATTCAAAGCAAAGTGCTGGCAGATGAGGAAAGGCTACAGTGTCAAGACAGAGAGTGAGCCTGTAGTCAAGGCCTGATTGTTGTGTAGACTTTTCTTTTATGGAGTTCCAGAGGAAGAGGAGGTTGGCCCTAGGGGCACAGTTTGGGGGGGGGTTCTCTATTTTTAATGGACAGCTTAATTTATATAACCATTTCTGTACGGTGTTGTGCCCCCTTTCCACAATGCATCTGATTTTAATTATATGCATGTGAAATTAATGCTTAGGCATAACATGGTAAATAGAGGATTCTCATTAAAATTCATAATGAGGGCACAGTTTGTCTTACTGCGCACTTATCCAAAACAAGCTCAGGTTAGCTATGCCTTTCTTCTCACATTCCTGGACAGAAGAATATTAGCGAATAGAGTCTGTTGATGTTTGACGGTCGGTCATCGGAGGGGAGAGAAACTTACTCCATTGTTCAGAGTGGAGTGTGTGTGTGAGTGCAGCTGCATGCACATGAGGGTCCCTGGGTTGCTAAGAAGTTGGAAGGGACATTGTTCACAGAGAGGGATGCGTATGGACAATATACACAGCTCGAGGTCTTGGCTGACAAGTGCAGTGTTAGAAGAGAGGTGTGAGCACAGCCTAAGTCAAGTGGAGCTCTAGGTTACTAAACTATCCCCTATGCTTGCCTGTCTCATAGTCAGTAAAAGGAAATTAACTGTCCTCAGTAGCTTTTTATGGGTAAGAGGCTTAGGATGACATACAGGGAGGCCTTTCTCAGGGAAAAAAAAGGGAGCTAGATTCTTCATAAGCTCAAAGTTTGGTAAGACATCAGAAAGAAAAGATAGTCATTACAGATACCTTTAAGGTTAATCCCAGTCAAATGGTAAAATAATCTAGTGCAAACATAGGCGGGTTAAGTTTCTACCCACAGGCCAGTGTCCCCTTCACCACATCACATACAGAAAGGAAACCTGGCAGTTGCTTCCCAGGTTGAATACAGCAATCCATTAGGGAGGAAAGGATTTCCCCTTGTAGTTAGTATGGGAGTGGACCAGTTCCCAGCTACCTTTCTCAAGTGTTTTTTTTCTCTTCTTTTTCTTTCTTTCTGGGCTAATAGCCACTAATTGTCAGAGGACCAGAAACACTAACCTCATGTTTTCATTGTTTCCTAAAGCCCACTCTCGGGCTGATGCTGGCTGGCTGTGTGTAGTTCTAACCTGAAGGGGAGACACAGCCAGGGAGATAGGTGAGACTTCAGAGAGAAGCAGTTTGATGGTCTAGGTCATAAGCAGTGGGTTCTTTAAGATGTTGTAACGTGGGAGGGAATAGAAGAGTCGAAAGAGAGGTTTTTAGGGTGTTCGTGCTGGCAAAAGGCAAAGGAGAGCTAATTCAGGGTAAGCCTGGCATGCCCAAGAATGATTCAGCCCCAGGGGAAATGAGCAAATACAATCTATGAGAAGAGGGAACGATCCTAGAGAAACATCTACTTACAATAGAGGCTGCCCCAGAGCTCACTGTCACTCATCTGATTGGTCAGCGTGTCTTATGAAGAAAAATTTTGTGTTGCCTGTGGCTTTAAGGAGCGTATCACCTGAGGTCAATTGGTGGGCTCTTCCAGCATATGGGGATGGAGGGGATGGTTTGATTCTAGAGAGCTGAGTCTAGCTAAGCATTTGAGCAATTTATATGGCTGCCAGAGTGGCCAGAAACATCTTTTTCTTTTCTTTTCTTCTTCTTCTTCTTCTTCTTCTTCTTCTTCTTCTTCTTCTTCTTCTTCTTCTTCTTCTTCTTCTTCTTCTTCTTCTTTCTTCTTCTTCTTCTTCTTTTAATAAAAAGCCTTTTACCCAAGTGTTTTATGAAGATTTCTTCCCCTGGTCTGACCTCCAGAGGTGATGATGTTGGAGACTGGAACTGGAAGGGCTTCGCTTCCCGTGCTTGTGAGTGGCTTGTAGAAACTGGCCCAGTCCAATGAGGTACCTTAGTAGATTGGTAACCTCGGGGGTCAATGAGCAGGCCTCTCCAAAGAGAGAGGGGTTGTCTTGAGCACATGGCATGTTTATTTTCTTCATCAGAGCTATTCATCAGAGTGAGCCATCTTCTAAGGTCTTCTGGCACAGGTTAGCCAGTGAGTGATTAAAAGTCTAAATGGCCCTTTCCAGAAAACTGAGGCCTGCTGGTATGTAGGTATTACTGCTGTGACTCCTGGGGTGACCTAAGAGGTAAAGGGAGGTCATGGCCATCTTTAGAGTGAGCTTGGGAGGCTGAATCTGGAAATAATTGTTCCTAGGAATCCATTAACCACCTTAGTGGATGATGAAGGCTTCCATCCACCCCATACAGGTATTTGTTGATACTAGGAGTTGCTAGTATCCCTGGCAGGCAGGAAGGGCAAATAAATTTCTTTGGAATAGGGTTAATCAGAGAGGATATTTCTGAGTTAGGGCTGTTAACTACATAGGGGGAACATGTCTGACATACCAGCTTGATGGTTGTCCGTAAGCTGATTCCTGTCAGAAGATGGGAGATGGGCTGGAGAGATGGCTTGGTGGGTAGGAAGAGTACTTGCCATGCAAGCTGGAGGGCCAGGGTTTGAATATTGAATACCCATGTTAAAAGCTAGGCAAGACTATGTGTGCCTGTAACATCCACACTGGGGCATGGAGACAGGTGGATCCTGCCGGAGAGTCTGCTGGGTAGCCAGCCTAGACAAAACAGTGACCTGTTGCTTCAGGGAGGAACCATCAAGGAAATAAGGTAAATAATAAAAGCAGAAAACTCCAGGTGTCCTGCTCAGGCCTCCCTCCATGTGTGTGCACACAGGTGAGGATCTGCATGCTTCCACGAATGCAATGCAACACACACATCGCGTTACAAATCCATAGTGATAACAGTTCTAGTGTCTTCCTGAAAGGTAACGGGGACAAGCTTGTGTGGTGGGGTGTCGGCACCATGGCTTTTGCCTCTCGGTTATCCTTTTGGTTTCTCTCAGAGGTTGAGCTGTGATGCTTCCGATGCCCTCTACAATGGAGCACTGTCACCTTCTCTGAGAGATTAAAAGCGTCTAGCCCCTGAAGAATCTCGTTGTGGCGTTTTAGGGAGGATTGCCTTCCTGTCGGTAACCATCTTGCCCTCCATATGGCTGCATGGCTGCCTCATACAGTAAAGGCACATTCAGAGTCAGTATAAATGTTAGTCTCATTCCTGTACCTGCACATTCAGAGTCAGTATAAATGTTAGTCTCATTCCTGTACCTGCACATTCAGAGTCAGTATAAATGTTAGTCTCATTCCTGTACCTGCACTCTGCTCAGGGTGATTATTTCAACTTCTTGGGCAGATGTCCTGTGGGGGTAAGAGACTAGTGTTCATGACTGACCACTATAGCGTACCCAGCTTTTTCATCACACTGGAGGTCATAACTACTGCCACCAGTGTCCCGTTCTTTCTCTGGAGTGGCTTGGCTTGGCCCTCCTACACCAGGTCTTATAGCATGATTTGGAGAAATGACCTGTTCACCAGAAAGTGTTTGGATTCATGTTCCAGGAGCATAAGGCGAACAAGTTTCAAAGTGTTAATAAGTTTTTGTGACTATCTGGGGACAGTAGCTTGGTATCAAGTCAATCTTCCCTCTGTCATCCTGGTATTTCATTTCACGTCTAGAATGCCTTTGACCTAATCGATCTTTGAACTTCCATTGCTTATCTCGATAGCCTTGTCTACCAGAAGGGCAGTGGCCACTATCACCCTTAGATAGTTGACCCATCTCTGTCTAGTTTTGTCTCAGTTTCTAAAAAGTATAGGTCACCTTCCAGGATTGGGGGCCTAACCATCAGGTTAGAGCCTTAAATGGCTATTTTCTTCTCCTTTGCTTAAAAAATAATGAAAGAGTATTGTCAGGCCAGATAGTTCTGGAACAAGCACCTATCCTAAGCAAAGCCTGCTTGAGGGTCTTGAAGGCTGTTTTTATTTCTGAAGTCACTCACAGTGGGTTCATTTCTGGTCCCTTAGTTACCTCAGAGAGGACTCTAGCTATGAGCCTCAAATCAGGAAGCCGAAATTGGACAATTTCATTGTTGGTAAAAAGAAATGGTGTTCAGTGACTGGAGATTCCAGGCATAAAAAGTCTGAGTAAAGTCCAGGGGCAAGTTGCCTGGTCCTCAGGCTAATCATGTGTCTTAGGCTTGAAGAAGTTTTGTGCCCTTTTTAAATCAGATTCTTTCTATCCTCTCTGATGAGAAATTCAGGGTCTTAATAATATGAGATTCCAAGACCGTCTGTGTAGTCTGTGTACTATAAGACCGTCCCCCGCCCCATTCAACATCAAGTCTCTGAAATTCCTTTCTTATCCCCTGGCAAAAAGGTGTGGGACATTCTATATAAGTATATTATGTTTTCCCCCCCTAGACAGTGGAACTTTCATTCAAAAGTCAATAGGAATTGAGTCTTGACTGGAATGACATAGAGAGAGAAAAGGGCATCTTTTATATCCGACATTGAAAGCCACAGGTACCTCTTGGGAGCCTGGCTTAGGAGTGTATGAAGGCCAGCAAAGGGTGGGCAGGGATTATGGCTTCACCGATCAGTCTCAGCTTTTGGACCAACTGGTAGTTTCATGACCTGGAAAAGAGGAGTATTACAGAGTGATTGACAGGGTTTTACACTCTTCAAACTTTAGGAACTACGTTATGACAGGTTGGAATCCCTTTCTTGACTGTCTACATAGTTGGCACAATAGGTCTAAATGGATATGGCTGGGTTTTTTTATTTTTATTTTTTTCTGGCCCAAATCTAGGCTGATAAACAGTCGAAGCTTGAGATCAGCCTGATGTCTGTCTGAGTGAAGATGTACCCAGTCTCTGTCCCAAGGAGAACTTTTTTCAGGGACTCTCTAAATCTTAAAATCACCTTGAATTTTATCAAGTTCTTCAAGTTTTATCAAGTAAAGGGGCCTAGCTGCTGAAGTCAGTAAGGAAATTCATGAGTAAAAATAAGCCCTTCAAAGCAACAAGCAAGTGGCAGGAGGGACGTAGCAAAGTCCAAACAATCCTAGAAGTCACTGTGGGCCAAGAGGATCATTTATGAGCTTAAATAAGTCACTGGGCAACTTCTCTTCAAGCAGTTTCTCAGTTTTCCCTTACATGGATGGATATCCGAAATGGCATCTGTACCCAAATGGTCCATTTAGTTCCAGCTACTTCTCTCAGTGTTGGGAGATCTTGTGAATATGGGGTTCCACTGTCTTCATGATGGGAACTTTAGATGCCAGGGAGTCAGGTTCAGGAGGTGCGGTAGGAGTGATTTGAGAAGGAAGTACCAGAGTTCCCCCTGAGAGACTTTCGGACTGGAAGTAGCGGGTTGTCTAGAACATCCAAGAAAGTCTCTCTTATCCTCTGGTTCTTCGTGTCCCAGTGAGACCACTGGGTTTTTGTCAGAGAGCCATGAAGGTTTGGACACATGGAATCTCTCACCATTTTCCATGCCTTCTATGAAAGAGATCTAGTTACGGAACAATATTCTAATTAAGACAACTTTTGTGGGGCCTTATCTCTCTACCCCCCAGTTTGTATGGAGGCAAGGCAGTATTGTAGTAAAACACAATTTTTGCCAATGGTTAAGGATACACCTAAGAGAGGAGCCTGCTGGGTGAGAGGAGTTTCCCATGTAACGGAGAGAAGAGCAGACAGCTGTAGCCCTTATTCCCACCCTGAGGTAGGGCGCTTCAGGAAGCAGGGCATACTGAAGACTCCAGAGTCTCCCCACTTTGCAATCTCTCCAACCCTAGCTGAAGGTTTTCCCTCATAACTTCTGTCCCTGTTCCAGGTGGGACATTCTTGGGTACATCCAAAGGCAGTCTGGATCATATAGCAGCGCCCAGTGGTACCCCTTGGTCAGTCAGAGGTGAACATGCTCCACGGTTGCCTGGAGGTGGGAAGTGTTATAGTGAAAACAAATGTGTGGGCTAACACGAATGCTAAAATCTCAGGATCCAGACGGCCGGGCAGGAGGATAAGAAGGCTTGCAGCTGGGTTCGAGACGAGCTCTGACAATAAGAACAGACAGTGTCGCCCGAAGAATATAGACAAGGCTCTGTTGCCCTCCCCCGGACCCTTGCATCTAATGTATCTAATTGCAACAGACTAAATTGTAAGAATGATTTCGCAGACAGCCCCCTCCTGTTGCAGGAGGGAGTCCATCCCCAAAGAAAGGAGTTAGCTATGAGATCATCGAGGACAGCTGCAGTTACACCTAGCCACTGTGTCTCCTGAGTGCCAGAATGCCCCTTAGTAGTGAAGCAGCCTTGAAGCTGCAGCTAGGCAGTGGCCACTGGGTCAACACATACACCTAAGAAAGGGTCTGCAATCCTTGAAGACCTGATGCCATTGTGTCAGTTCCAATTGTGATTTGGACGACGCCTCTCTCCTTTTGTGAAGATCACAGGAAAAAACACCCCCAAAGGAAGATCTTGTCAACCACGATTTGGGACACAAAAAGGGCCACCTCACCCCTAAATTTGCCACCCACCTCATACATATATAACCATAAACACCTCACAAATTCCTCTCCTCGGAACCTTCTGTGTCTGGATGCAGGCCCCTTTCTTATTTCCTTAGGGCACTTGCTTTGCTGAGCCCTGCTAAAAATAAACTTCTGTCAGACTGTCCCCATCTCTTGGCAAAGCCTAGGTGACTCTTATAACATCAACAGTAAGAGGTTGTCATTATTCACAAGAGTGAGGGGCAGACGATCTGCTACGAAAGCTTCCTGCGGCCAAGCTTGCTAACTGGAGTTTGGGCTCTGAGCCTCACGGAGGGAAGAGAGAGCAGTCTTCTGCAGGTCATCCCCTGACCTCGACATGCATATCCTGGCGTGTACGCCACCCACCTGCCCGTCTTCCCACCTCCTCTCCCTCAACAAATCAACACATCTGATGAGAGGAAGATCAAATAAACAGAACCTCAAACCAAAGAGAATCAGCCAAAAGGAAGAACTCATCTCTTTTCTCTTGTTTAGAAGATGTAGACAGCACAATCTTAATAGTTGCTGCTTCTTGAGAGTCATCAATGTGTGCAGACATTTTAGTTTATAGGTTTAAGCCAGTAAGGTAATTGTTTTGTCCTGAATCAGAGTTGTGGCATTGTAACAAAGATGGTTAAAGGGAAGGTTCTGGAACTCTAGAACTCAATCTACCAGCAAATTGGAAAAGGGGGAAGCCATATCTTGATACAGAGGAAAAGAAAAGAGAGAGGGGAATCTTGGGAGAATGAAAAATAGAATAATGCTCTCTCTCTCTCTTTTTTCATTTAGCCCCAGACGTGCCCACACAGAACGTAGACTCAGCTGAGATGTGAATTGGCCTGGTGCTGGGCATGGCCTGCATCGCTATCTGATCCCGGGTTGTCCTGGTATCACAGTCTTGAAATGGTGAACACCTGAGTGCCACCTAGAGACAGCCAGGAAGGAGGAGAAAGGAAAATGTCTTCAGAGGGACGGGCTGTGATCATTCCTGTGGTGCACTCACCTGGTTGGCTAACCAGCTGTGTGACTGTGGGGTCTGGTGACTTTGTGAGAAGACATGGACAAGCAGCTGACAGCAAAAGGTTTTGTTTAGAAGAAAAAGGCAGAGAGGCTGTGAGGGAGCAGCAGGCTCTGGCCCCAGAGCCACTCTTTCTTTTGGTAGGGTTCTGAGGAGTTGAGGGGAGTTTGATTCTCAAGAGGGGGAACCAAGTGGCTACTTATCTTGACTGACAGATGGGTTGTAAGTTTGGACGTCCTATGTATTCATGGGCTATCTATCCTCGAATTTTGGTGGTTGTATGTCCGTTCAACCATGCATATATGAAGAAGAGCTGGGGGTCATTTCAAGGGCAGATTCGTGTTCACAATACTTGTGCTTGCTTCATAGGGGCTTGAGTAGCCCCTGATTATCCCTTCTTCATGCGTCCACTGGGCCAAACCGTACTCACAGGGAGGAAGAGCTGAGTATCGCCCTACGAGGAAGGGGCGGACACATCTTTGAAGGAGAGTGAGTGTCCTGGGTCTCAGTGGCCGGCTCTCTACTAACTTGCACTCCAGGCGTGACCCCATGCCAAAGGCCTGAGAATCGAGGGCTCTCTCAACTGCTATAAAAGAATCTCATTTGCCTCAGGGAAGCAAATCTCTGTTGAAAAGTAGCCTGCTGCATCGTCTTCCACAGTGTCTTTTGTGTGTGTGTGTCCTTTATTACAACTTTGTATCAAATTCAGTCTTGTCATACTTTAGCCCTATGTCTTGGGCTTTTCCGAGGTCCCATGCCCATCATAGTCTCAAGGACTAACTACTGCTGATGTTGCTCAGCCTCTTTTATAGGTTCTCCGATCAAAGAATTTCAAAATAGACTCAGCAGGGAAGTCAGGGACAATTTGATTGGTGTTTGGGAGAACACCTCTTGATTACTGTCACTTTTAACTACTGAGTCTCATCTCCAGCTGTCAAGGTATGATGACTTCCTGTGGGGTAGTTGCCTATTCAGGTGATTGACAGGTTCCTTTGGGTTAAGGCAATGTCCTTGATTTTTAAAATTTTTTGGACAATTTAGAGTGTCATGCTTCCACTCAGGGTCAAGGGTCACCTCAGAACCCATTCTTCTGGCTGAAAATCATGTTAATAATGATTGATTTAAAAATCAAACAAACAAATCAAATAACCCCCAAACTGAAAACACCCAAATAAACTAAACCCCCAAATCTATAAAACAGCTGTGCTTTTCCAGGAGGAAGTCACTGTCACTTCCTGAGCTCCACAGTCCAGCCACTTGCACAGGAGGGCACCTGTGACAGCTCCTCCTGCCTTCCCATGACATTTCAAATCCAAAGGAGGACAACTGTGGTACTTCCCCCTTCTTTTTTTTTATTTATTTATTAAAGATTTCTGTCTCTTTCCCGCCACCGCCTCCCATTTCCCTCCCCCTCCCCCATTCAGTCCCCCTCCCTCGTCAGCCCAAAGAGCAATGAGGGTTCCCTGCCCTGTGTGAAGTCCAAGGACCACCCACCTCCATCCAGGTCTAGTAAGGTGAGCATCCAAACTGCCTAGGCTCCCACAAAGCCAGTACGTGCAGTGGGATCAAAAACCCATTGCCATTGATCTTGAGTTCTCAGTAGTCCTCATTGTCAAAACCAGTGTTTTCCCCAGAGAAATGGGAATTGGCATCGGAGGTTAAGAAAGGAGTGGGCGTGTCCATTCTTGACAGACATGTCCAGCAGAAGTGTCTGCAGGAGGGTGGGGGTGTGCCTCTGGAGAGGTTTGCTTGGCGTTGGTCCTTTCTGTGTGACAGGAACAACCCTGGATTGGGGAATAGAGAGGGCTCTAGAGTTGGTCCAGCCTGGTTTTGAGCCTTTTGCGTATCAAACGGGCATCATGAGCCCCTGGCTGCCTGTTACTCCAAGAAAGGGCATATTTTGTGATTGTCACCAAGCACAACCTGTAGAAAGGCTCCCCAACCAGAAGTGTCAAGTGTCTTGTTCTCTTTGGTGCCGCTTCTGAGTCCAAAAGGCTTGTAGTTCCTTTCCAAGTCTGAGTGAGGGGGGAGATTATGCTTGCCGTATTCTACATCCAGCAAATGAAAGGACATGTCCCACATTAAGGTGGGATAGAAAGAAAAAAAATGATGAGGCCATGGGAAGGGAGAAGAACCCCCAGTCTAGTATCTGTTTCCACCAGGTGAAAATCAAGAATTCCAGCACAATGAACATTTCCTGTAGAGGCTGCTGGCCTAGAGATAATACTCCCCCTATGTTGTTACGTTAAACGAGCAACGAACGAGGCTTAAGGCCTAAGCCTGTATGACCTTCAAGTATGGCTTTACTCCTTTCCCAGATATTTTCTGGGAACTCAAATAAACAAGAGTAACTGTTTACAGTGAAGATACCCCATCAGTCTGCGTCAGTGTGGCTTAGGCAATGAGGCCTCACCCGTTATCCTTCCAGGTCACCCCTGCCCAAGGAGCCGCTTTGGGGTCTCATTTAAATTTCTTAGTAACTCTTTGGAGACAGTAACTTGGAAAACTCCCCTCTAGGTGGAAAGACTGTGAAGTGGGACTCTTAGGGAGGCAGCACCCCTGCTGTGACAAGCACATGCATGCTTAGCATACATGAAAACACAACAAACAAGCAAAAGCAATGAAAACACTCAAAACGTTTTCATTTTCTTTTTGAAAATAAATTAAAATTTTTCTCACACTGGTTCTTCTGGAAATTCTTTTCTGCGTCAAGGCAAAGACTAGTGTTTTATCTCAGTCCGGGAGCCTCCTTGGCCTGCTGTGGGTGAGCACGTGGAGCTGCCCCTGGTCAGGGGCAGGGTTGTGCTTCTTGTTCTCTTGTTCTCTTTCATCCCCAAGACACTGAAGAACGCTTGCCAGATGATCAGCAAGGAAACTGTTGGGACCACATAACTGACGATCCATCCTTTGTTCCCCAAGTTGGGATGGTTTAGGCGCTAAGGAGCTGGTATGAATTCATGGAGAGTCCATGTTGGTGGTGTGGCTGGTATAGGCCTTGGCCTTCACCACCTTGTCATTTTGAATGAAAGGTACATGGGACCTATTTTATCAACTGTAGAAAGTCCCTTGCCTGAATGTCCTACTAATTATTTGTTTGAAGACAATTAGGATCCAGTTATGTGTTAGGCTCAGCTCAGAGCTGGGGGAGAGCCCCGGCTTTGCTCCTTCAGCCCTTTGGCCTTTGGCAGGCCTGTGCTTCGCTGTGCACACCTTTCTGTGGTTACTATGGGACTCCAGGAGAACGTTCAAGTTCAGGGCTTTGAAAAGCAAGCACTCTCCGTTCCGTCTCCACCAGCAGCAGCCCTGAGTAAGCCAGGGGCCTAGCTGGTGGGAGGCCAGCCTAGTGTTAGCCGCTATGGCCCTGGAAGCTGCTGCCGTCAGAGTGTAGGGTTTCTAGTAATAGACCAAAGATTTTGTCCACCAGCAACACTTCTAAGAGGAGGCCATAATGCAGTTGACCGTGCACAGTTTCTCCTTCTGGAAAAAATCTCAGCTGTGTGCATAGCCATAATTGTGCTCAGGGCCTGCTAACATAACTGGCCTGTCTAGCAATAAAAGTCAGCTTAACAAGGTGAAAATTTCTCTCAGCCAATGGAGTGAGGTCTGGGCAACAGGAAGACACTGAGTCCGTGAGCTGGCCTTTCCACTTTGTAAGAGTGGTGGCCTCCACTCTTAAAACTTTGGAGTCACGGACCCCACATCTCTACCCTCTAGTAAATAGCCTGCCTGGGCAGTGGTGAGTTCCAGGGGGATAGTGTGGACTCTGCTGACGTAATTTGTCTCAATTCTCTAAAATTTAACTTCCTAGTGTGTGTCCAAAGCACATAACCAGGGTCTCCATTTCGCATTTTATGCCAGAACGTGCCTCTTCCCCCTTGACTCCACCTCAGAGATATCTTCATTGTGTCTATACCACTGGCTTCTATGCATGACCTATGCATCTATAAACAGATTCATAGAGGCAGGATTTTTTTTCAGAAGAAAAATGAAATAATAGGGTAGCCAACACTTGCTTTGTATACATTGCTCCTTTTCACTGTTTACCCACACAGCATGTTTCTAGGCTCATATGCATGAATTCAGGCTCATGAAGGGGCATCAGGAAAATGCCTTGATTCCAATTTTCAAACAATGTCTATTTGTTAAGCATGTGTTGTTCATCTCTCTAACTTGGCAGCCTAAGAAAGTGTGTCTCAAGGCACAGTCTCCAGTGGAGTCTTGCATAATCATCAAGCTTAAAATACAATGTCCATTGACAGACACAGGTTCAGTTGCCGGCTCTGATGACCTCTCTCAATCCTTCACAGGCTTGACTCAAAGGAAGCAGTGATGCGATCTCTCTGGTAAGACACCAGCCAGCAGAAGCCCTGTCTGGATACGCTGCCTGCTAAGTTAGCTGATCTAAAAGGCCAGCCCCTGAACAAAGACCTGAGACCTTGACAAGGCCTACCGTAAAGACCCACTTCCAGGAACACACAAATGCTCACTTCCAGGGCCTATTTTGAGGACATTAGAAAATAAAATGGAGTCATGGGCTATGAAGGTACCATTAATCCATTCTGGGCTATGAAGGTACCAGTAATCTATTCTGGGCTATGAAGAAACCAAGAGGTGGGGGTGAAAGCTCTGCATATTGGTAACAGGAGACCCTTTCTTTCAACTTTCTCCTACTCCGTCAAGTACATTCATCTTTTCCGCAGCTGCTTACAAGTCACTTGACAAGGTACAGATGAGCCTTCCGTGAATTAGTGATAGGCTGGAGGCCAGTGGGAGTCCTAGTACCTTCAAGAAGCCTTGGATAAGTTCAATAAAGGGCTGGTGCAGGGGTCTTCAGCCCCGGTTGCTATTCTCACCATAACCAGGTGAACTGCTCAATTCTGAATGGTCGCCCTCTGGTCAAAGATGTTAAAAGGAAGAGGGAGTACTCACTTAGTGTTTGGCTGCTCTAGATCATCCATCAAAAGTGATGCCTGTGGCCCAAATGGGTGAGTCTCTCCAACTGGACACACAGTTAAGAGATGTGCTTGCCATATTCATACTTTCATATTGGGGCCTCACTGTTCAACAAGAAAACCTTTTTCTGGGGGCATCACAAACACAGACACAAGGATCTCATTGTCAAAATGATTCTTGGGGTTCTACACTAGCTCTTCACCAGCCCCCAAAGAGCCTACTGCATCAGGTTACTGACGGTTGCAATGCACCATATTCAACCAAAATGTTAGGGATCCAGCCCCTCCAACCAATCTGGTCTGTGTCTTCATGGATGGCTTCTGCCACTCTGCTCGGCACTCGTCTCATTATGGCCTTCACATACGGGTTTTGTCCACATTGCTGGCTACAGAGGGTGCTGTGACCAGGGGCCCTGCTGGCAGAGTCTTTATTAGCCAGCTGAGGCAGGTGTGGCCAGACGATCTCACACTGCTCTGTTACCAGAAGCTGGAGCAAAAGTAGCTTCCTTCCAATGAATTACTCAAAAGTTATGAGAAAAATATGGTAAGCCCCTTACCCCAGGACCTCAAGGCTTGAAGGACTTGAAGAAATAGCATCAAGAAAATTCCCAAATTTGGACAAAGTTGCAAATATGGGGAAGAGAAAAATGGCTGGAACCTTCAGAGATTACTGCAAATCAAATAAGGAATCCCTTTCTACATTGGAGGATACGGGAAGGGAGATAGAAGATGACCTTCAGAAACCACTGCTTAAGAGTTGAGGAAGGTGGGGGCAAGAGACAAGCTGGCTCACGGAAATATTTTGAGCCAGAGTGAAAACCATGAAAATTGTACCTGAATGGATGCCCTCGGAGGCCAGTCTTTTCTGGTAGATATGCTTCCATTCCAGAATAAACTAATTTAGAGGAAGAACATTCCAGAATAAAATAATTTAGAGGAAGAAAACAGAAATGGGAAGAAAGGAAGGAAGACTCCAGGCTTCCCATGTAAGCTTGAGGGCTGGGCCTAAGAGTGACGTCCCAAATGGAGCAGAAGAATTAAAAATCGGATAGGGAGTTGGTCAGGTTATGAATCTCTTTGTCATTTTAGTCAAGCCAATCATTGGCCTGAATCGTTAAATACAGAAGTGATTTTTATCTCAGTAGGTGTGACCAACATTAAGAAGAACACTTCTCTTTAATACCTGCATATGATAACTACATGCCATGAGCACAGTACACACAGTATGTATTTAGTCATTCCCCTTCTGGGGTACATTTAGTCTGTTTCTAGGTGTTGATGCTACTCCACACACCATCTATCTGAGAATGTCATGAGGGCTTTGGGAATGGACAGAACAAGGTTTGAGTCACATCATTGCTGTCTACTGTATGACACTAGGGACCTTCTCTTCCCAGTGTCAATTCCTTCTATCGTAAAGGGGGAGTGGCAGTCAGCTTGCAGGGACATGGTGGGGCCAGAAGGAGAAGGTGCCTACTCAAAAATGATGAGACAGTGCCTACTTAGCTCCTGTGGCAACTTGGGCTTTCAAAGTCCTTTTGCCTTGCCCAAGTTCTCTCTGCCGTGTATGGATATGACTGGGCAGGGCCCTGTGGGGGTGGTCTCAGGAGGAAGACGTTAGAGAAACACAGGTTCAGCTTGATCTAAGTCTATCATATCCTCAAAGGCACAGTCTTCAGAGTGAACAGAGGACAGGGAGGATGTCCCTGGACAGCTGTAGGTGGGAGGTGGGCTTCTTGCTTCTCTTCAGTAGATAAGCTCTTCACTCTAGAGAGTTCCACCTCCCTGGGGAGAAGCCCTATGCTCAGAGGAGGAAGAATCCTGTGGAGGGTCCTCATACCAGGATTTTACAGTCCTGTCAGGCAGCTAGTGGGCTGCAGCTACTGTCAAACATGTATTGACCAAAGTCCACAGCTCTGCTTGGCTATCTGTCATTCACCATTTACTTGGCCACTGTTTTGCTCAAGTGTCACCAACCCTGTTAAAGGACTCAGAACAGATAGGGTTTGGCCTAAGGCAGGCATTTTCTCGAGTGCATCTGCTTCCTCACCATGAGGTCACCATGGTGATTTGAAAGGGCTTCTTCAGCAAAGGGGTGCCAGAGACGGGGGGAGTATTCTCACCAGAGCCTGCTCCACTTGGGCCATGATGGAACACACCCTTGGTGGTTCCCTTTGCTGCCTCTACTATCCCTGACTCCTTCTTCAATTTGCAAAAGCTTGTCTATGTGCTCAGAATTTTCTAGATCACTGTTCCAAATAGCAGGTCACAGACTGACTTCAGGTGCTGGCTCATGGGGAAAGGAGAAAAATAAGGACAAAACAATGAGTCCCCATAATGCTGAGTTGGTTCGATTTGTTGCTCCTGACTCTGGGAGATGCAGTGATTGCTCTCCTGGCATTAAAACAGCGTTTCTTCCCTCTTTTAAAAAATGACAGTGGTTTCCTTTACAAACGGAAGCATTTAATTTTAAATGCTACTTTAAAATTAGTTTCTGTGATTAGTTTCTGGCTCAAGAACTCTGCCTGTATCCTACTGGATGTTGATGGTTTTCTATGTTGATTTGCAAGGTGTTCTATATGGTAGAAATATTAACTCCTAGAAAATACTTCTATTACTTGACTTTACATATTTTATATACTTTTCAATACACATTGGGTATGCTACACATTTGTATTCAAGTTTATGCACAGTTTGGATAAGGAGACCATTGGAAACAGTCAAACTACACATGCATTTCGAGTTTGGATGACACTCCTCCTTTACCTTGATATGTACTGGCTTTATTTGCCAATTTGTTTTGAAGTCTTTATTTGGACATATCAAAACCTAGGTAACTATAACTAGAATGTTAAAGGTTCACAATTTTAATTTTCTGCAGAATCCAAGTGCCTACTAAATGCTACTTCAAGAGACCCCTTTGCCTTTCTGTTTCCCCCAGGTGTGGCCACTGTCATTAGAATAGGCACATAGGTCCTCTGACACATTACAGAAACTTGAGAGGTGACATTGCCGTATTTAAGTGTATTGTCAATTATGTGATCACTTAAAGCAAATTAAATGAATACATCTCATTACTTTCCATTCCTCTGATACCTTAGACACATCCCAACAGTGTTCCTCATGGATTCATTAACATAAAATGCCATTGTCAGCGCAGTGTTACAAAGTTCACTCCCAACAACTACGATTATAACTTGCACCTTTCAATTGTCACTAAGTCAACTATAGCAACAACTGTTTCTGTTTAACTGATGAATGAGGTGTCCCAGAGGCAGAGATGGGGACGACAGAAGAGAGTCAACCTTAACCTGATCCAGTAACTCAAAAATAGTGCCTTCCATATGGACTTTGCTGCTACATAGACTCATTTTCCTCCATCTGATCGCCCTCCTGTGTGAAGGGCGATGCTTTCATTTTGAAATTGTTTCCATGGGAACCAGGGGTCTCAATCAACGCCCGAAACAGCTCATTCGTGGTTTTGGATCAAGGGACTTGGGCACCATAGGGTGAGGAGAAAGCACCTGATTTTAATTCAGTAGGGTCTCTGCCTGTGATGTCTAATCATGTAACGTGGAGCAAGAGGCCCCATCTCTGTGTCTCATCTTTCTGCCTCTGGAAAACAAATTGGTTCCCTTGCATGTAACAAAAGCCAAAAAAACAAAAACAAAAAAACTCCATGCAATTACAAAATGAAGGTATTTGCCTCTTGGTAATTATTTAACGTATAGACTGGACAATGGTTGTTGTCCTGTGCCAAGCAGTTACTTTGCACATGTGACCAAGAGCAGGCTTGTCATACAGAACGCTGATAGTGATCTCGTGACTATGCTTTGTTAAAGTCCATATATTACCACTCTTTGTACAAAAATGTCATTAAAATGTATTATTGAACTAAGTGGACCTTGATGAAAGTTGAGTGACCTAAAGATTCCTGAAAAATAGAATGACATTCCTATAAAAAAGAATGAAAGAATTCACCCTTGTCCTGCCCATGGAATAATCTCTCCGTCACGCATTTTAAAAGGTCTAATTGGGCCACACAGGAGTTGATTTCAAACATCCTCAGGAGCTAAAACATGGCTTCACATGTTAGCCACACATCCTGCTTGGCACGGCCCACTGTGCCTTGTGAGTTTGGGCAGCAGCCACAGTCATTTGAAGAAAACGAGACAATAAAGGGGGCCATTAGCAGCTTGATTCCTGGAGATTTTTGGCTTCGTCTCAAAGCATTTTTTCAACAACGTAGAGCCCACCCCATTGTTGCACATTACCGCAGATCCAGTGAGCGCTTCTGAGCTTTCGTCTCCACTGCGGTTTATCGCTCATCGATTTCCTGGCTATGGTTAATGCTAATACACCTCTCTGTCCAAAACAGTTTTTACTACTGGGAAATCCAGAAAACTGACAACTAGTGCCACAGACCATTCTGCCGTCTTTCACTGGTGTCCCCAGTGGGGACTAAGACTGGCTTGGCTGCTATAACCAGATACTTCATTTCTTCCACAGAGTTCTGCAGGGTTTTCCTCAGGTCACCAGGAGTAGAGTCTCAGCAGGATGCTGCCTCCCCAGGGCGCCTAGTCAGTGCCCTGTGGCCACGAAGGCCTTCTGAATAAAAGGCTTTAAAGGACTTCTAAAACTACCAGGGCAGTGTGTCTGGGCAGTAGGGAGGACATCCAACTGTAGGAGCTCATGTACCCTCAGCCCTTCCCTGAGGACCTGACTTCATGTTGTATGCTGGTCCCACCACTTGGAAAGACTTGACTGCTCCTGTTCACGCTACAGGAACTTATCTGAAGTACTCAGAGGGCTGCATCCCTCATCTTTCAGGGTCTTGGTGCTCCATGCCTGTCTGTGGAATGAATGAATGAGTGAGTGAGTGAGTGAGTGATTGAGTCAAGGAGAGACATTCCCTGTCCCAGTTAATGCTCTGCAGCTCAGTTGATGACTCCAACAGGAACATTTGAAACTTCTTGTAGAACCTCTGAGCAAAGTGCATGCATAACCCTGTACAGCCATTGAAATTTGCTCTTTGAAATACGTTAACCTTAAAACTGTTTGTACAATCCAAGTCTCTATCAGAGTTGGTTCCCCCTCCCGATTCACACAAAAAAAATCAGAAGCAAGCAACGAAAACTGAGTAAAAACAGTAACTGTGGAAACCTTACAGGTTGCCTAAGTGGACTTGGGATGGGGTCTCTAAGGCCCAGCCCTGGAGGAATACAACACCCACAGCAGGACCTGTGCACTGGAACCAGTTTTGGCCAACGGGGACTCACTCTTGATACTTGACAATGAAAACTGTAAAAGTCAGACAGTTTGGGATCCAGGAAAAAATAAAACAAAAAAGCTCAAATCCAAACAAGTAAATAAACTGACCCAGAACCACAAAGCAAACAGCGATGGAAATATCCCCCAGTGAAATAAATGTGTTAGAAGTTCGAAAGTCTGAAGGCGGGCAAACAGTCAAGAGCAGACACTGGGCAGATGTTTGGTTTTTAATAGAAAGGGCTGAAGGGGAAGGTTGGAAAAAAAGGGAATAGGAAACCAAAGACACAGAGGCAACCTGCCAGAACTGTGCAGGGCAAAGGTGAGCAGGACCGCTGGCTGGTCTGAGCTGCTCTGCTCTGTCTCCCACCCACCCTGCCACTGTCTGAGTGATTGCATATCCTGCCTCCAACACACACATAACTCAGCTAGTTTCCTGGGACAGGAAGCAGAAGAGTGTTCCCAGAAGTTGGTGTTGGGCCAGAGGTAGGGGCAATAGGTCTGGGCTGCCCTGCAGATACATTTCCTCTACTGGGAAAGTTCTGGCCTTTCTTTTCTTTCTTTCTTTCTTTTTTTTTTTTTAAATAAATTCCTGAGCCTGCATCTACCAAAAAGACTGTCTTAAAGGATTGGCAGATTCTGGTGGAAGGCCTCTAGGGTCTGATCATTCTGAAGACTAAGGCAAGAGCAGACCTTACCCCTAGGATGCGCACGTATGTTTGTGGAACCAATGAATGGGTGAATGGCTGGACAAAGTCACTGATGACCTTGAACATGCCATATACCCGGTAAGCTCCGCCACCATCTTTCCCAGTGGACCCGGAACCCCCAGGGAAATACCAGCATCCCTGTGAGGCAGAGTGGGTCCTATGATAGGGGTGCCGAGCCCTTCCTGCTCAAAGTCACTACGGCTTCAAGCAGAGTCCCACACTAGCCTTGCTTTGCTTCTCTTTCCCGTCTAGCTAAGCGGCCCTGGCACTACCCTGGGAGTTCATTCTCCCATCTAACTCACATCCAATCCACCAGAGGGTCTCAGTAGTTCCCCGAAGCGACCATGGTTCTCTCCATCAGCTGTCAGCCCCGGCAAAGCCACCCGAATTGTCCCACCTGTGCTCCAGCCTCAGAGAGTCTTCACCCTTTCCTCTTCCCCATTATGCAGGAACTTATTGTACGTGGACCTGCTGGCTCTTTGGTTAAAGCCTCCCCAGGACCGTTCATCCAGTGTGTAGTGTAAACACCGTGGCTTCACAGGCCTGGGTCCAATCAGCCATGGCAGCCCCTGCCCTTTCCCTGCCTTACAGCAGGCGTCAACCCCAACAGCCTTAGCGTCTGTTCCTCAAGTTTGTTCCTGCATGGGGGTCTCACATTAGCCCCAGGGTGGGCTTTGAGTTGTCAGGCTTCAGCTTAAATTCCATCATCTCTTCAGCCTCAGATGCCTCCAGCATTCATTTTCCTATTTTGTTTTCAGTATGCCCTGAACTAAGCCATCTCCAGCTCTCCATTTATTTCCATGCGTGCACAAAAATGATCACAGATAGTAGCTTTTTTTCCCTTCTCTTTCCTTGTTACCAAGAACCCAAGCAAGAATTTGGGTTAATTTCCTTTCTTATCAGATATGCTATGGAGATTTTTCTTGAGCCCTTCTAGATTCAGGAACATTCCGCTCCCAGAAACCCCGGTGGGTGTTGCTCTTCCGAACCACACACCCTCAGGCCTGTAAAGAAGCATGTTGTTCTCCTGTTGCTGTTGCTGTTCCTCTTTTACCCAGTGAGTCTCTAAGGCGATGGGTGACCAGGGATGCTTGGCCCAGGAACAGCCTTGGGATTCCTTGTTCTCTACAAGCCCCAGAATTGGCCGTGCTAGGGGAAAACCCTAGGAGAAAAAGAAAATTCTCTCCAAAGTCAGTCACTAGCCAAGTTTGGCGATGAGCAAGTGACGGATGGAAGTCTAGTTCAGAGGCGGGCAGCTGAGGTGTCAGCTGTGGTCCCTCAGAGGGAAGTGAGAACAGGAAGATTATGCGAGTTTGCCCATATTCCCCTGGAGGAGCTGGATGGGCACCCTGAGAGATGCAGCTCAGGGTAGGAGGCAGCCAGACATGTGAAAACAAATGAGGAGAGACCAAGGCGGGTCGAGGGGGGGAAGCAGTCTGCCAACCCTAAGCAAGGGAAGGAAAGGAAGTTGACTGCGGCCACTCTGGTTCAGCTCCTCCTGGTGGCTCCTTGGGCAGGAAGAAAGCAGAGGCAGAAAGGAGAGAGTTTCCAACAGCATGGCTCCCCTAGGGTGGGGCTCTGGATGTGCTGGAGGACCGTCTATGTATCCAGGAACGGTTCTCAGAAAAGGGAGCATGAAGTGCAGCCTAAGAGAGGTTATTGGGAACTGTGGTCGGCAGAGACCCTGTAGGTATGGGCAACCCTTCCCCATGTCCTTTAAGTGGATCAAGACTGTGAACACTAAACACAGAGGCACCTCTCATTGCCATCACCGCTTAGACAAAAGCAGCAAAGGGAGACAAAAGCACTGTCCTGGACCCTGGCGAGGGAGGCACGTGCCCTTCCAGGTGAGGAAGAGGTGGCCCGGGGCTCTGGTACTGCCTTCTTGGGAGGGCTGAGTTGGCACTCTAACTTTTTGGTTATTTGAGTCACCCAACACCTGCTTATGAGAGCACCTTATCAGCTACTGCTAGTGGGCCAGGCTAATGCTTATAAGTGCTCGTATTGATAATGACTGGCACATGGCTCTTTATTCTTTGGGCAAAAACTGCCATTATTCAACAACTACAGTAACCAAACTGCAAACTTAGAGGGTGGGCAAAGTGCTGCTGGGAGGACTCCGAGTGGTCAAAGCTGTGTGAATGGACAGTCTTCATTTCTGACATTGCTGTCTTCTGTAAGAAACACCATCCCATTGGCTCCAAACTCAGGTGCCTTGAAACAAGAATCTATTTCTCCACAAAAGCATTTACTGAAGTCAGGTGTGAGCCCTCTCCAGTGGCCCTAATGATGGGGATGCCGATGTGGTTCCATCTGGATTAGATGTAGTTGGAGTGATCTTGCCTCGCTGGGTTTCCTGCTCACATGTTGGGCAGTATGTAAAAGAAAGGGAAAGGCTGGGCCTTCCAGGAATGTGTGGCCTATTCCTTCAGCCATGCTTGCCTTCTATGCCTTGGCCCACAGATGTTAATAAATTCTCTAGGTGTACCATAGCCCAGGTTTGTTGGCCAGAGCAGTACAACACAGCGCCCGAGCATTATCTGCCCTCAAGGCCTTAATCTCCTCAGGCCAGCTCTCCACTTCTCCTCAGGAATCCTCACTTCCTTACTGCCAGCCCAGTCAGCTGGGAGATCCCAGCTCTGCTTCTGGGGCCTCCTGCTTCTCTTCTGTTTGTATCATAACCTTGACCCTGGGACTGATGGGAGACTCCCCGCCACCTTGCTCACCGGCCCCTGCCCATCTTGCTGTCTTCTTCCCATGGACAGGTTCTTAATTCAAGGGATTCCCACAGACTTCTCCTGGTCACCTGGTCTCTGCCACTTGTAGGCCTCTCCCGCAGCCCCAGGCAAAGGACAGGTGTTTGAGACTGGCTCAGCCTTCCATGAAGGCTGTCAGCGGGGCTATGCAGGCTGTTCACATCAGAAAATGCCCCTGTTCTCTTCTCCGCTTCTATTGGGCTTAATCCCTGCCCCCACACCTTCCAGGGTGTTTCAGAAAGGGCTTGATGATGCTTCTGAAATGAACATTCATCCATCTTGGCCAAGCCCGGCAATGGGAACCACAAGACTACCTGACCTAAAAGACACTTTACGGGTGGATGTCCAGCTCTGCTGACTTCACACACAAGAGCGCGAGCCTTGTTTTCCGCCTCCTCAGACCCTTCAGTCACTAGCATCTGCACCCCCTGCACCACCTGCCCCCTGTGTCCCCTGCGCCCCCTGGGCCCCTTGCACCCCTACGCTTCCTGTGCCACCTGTACCATCTGCACCTCTGTGCCCTTATGCCTTCTGTGTCCCCTGGGCCACCTGTGCCTCTGTGTCCCCTGGGCCACCTGCACCACCTGGCTGCCTGGCTGTCAGAGAAAGCGCTAGTGTAAAGACAAGGAAGCCTAGAAGGGGGAGGGCAGGGGCCTCTTCATGCTGCACGAGGATGGGAAAGCAGGAGTCACCCTAGCTGCTCCTAAAGACAGAAGGCATTTGATTCATTCAGAGTTTCTACTTCTTTATTAAAAAGACAAGCAAACACTCGCTCTTACTGAAGACCTTCTGTTTTGTCGGGTGGTATGTTTAGTCTTGTTATAGAGTTTGTGACCCCTGAGAAAAGACCATAGACTCAATCCAATGATAATTAAAAGAATTATTGATTAGCTACTTGCAGAAAGAACAATCTCTGAGCCACATTTGGGACTGGGCTGAAGGAAGGGTGTGTGGAAAGACTTTTAAAGGGGAAAATCAAATGAAGACCTTCTATATCTAGCAAGCTGTTCTATTCTGCCAAGTTAAGTGGTTAAGGCAAATCGAAACTATCTTTGGGTATCTGTGTAAGCAAGTTACAGAAGCAAAAGAAAAAGCAGCAATATCTTAACAAGTACATAAATATACTTGGTTGGGGACATGGAGTCAGGGTTATTGGGAATTTATCTTGCAGGGATCCGAATCAGAGACAAATGAATACTTGGTACCAAGTTGGAGGCCTGGAACAAAATGGAGCTTCTTGGGCTCTACAAGCCTGTCTTTCATTTCCCCCACTACCCTTTTTCAACTTCTACAAATACACTGTGCGATTTCATAATTCCAGGCTGTTGCCCACTGCACATGGACTGGACTCTGGTCCCCTCCTGACACGCCTCACTTTTTTTTTTCAAGTGACCAAATCCCTACTCATCCTTCAAGACTCTGCTCTGGTGTCACAGCCAGCCCTGAGGCCTTTCTGGTCCCCTCTTCCCGGCTCCTCTCCTAGGGTGGCACTCTGAATTCCTCGTTTCTCAAGTATACATTTCCACTCTTGCCACTCACACTTTAATGGGAATGTTGTTTATGTCCCTTGTCCCTTCTAGACAGTGGCTCTCTTGGGAATTGCAGGTCTCTTGGGAATTGCAGGTGAATGTTCTTGGTGGATGTGTTTCTCATGGTGAGCATCGGAGAGACATCTTGGTTGACATCTTTTGCCTTTGGTTTTAACCTCATCATAGCTTAGTGTACTCTAGACACCCCCGCCCACTCAGAAGAAGCCACATGTCATTGTCATGTCTGTTGTGAACATTTCGTGTTTTGAACCTGGCTGGTATGCAAAAACTATTCAATAGGAGTTGTCATGGTTTCTGTATTTTCCATAAGTTTTAAGAATTTCTTGAACTCTTTGGTCTTGGGATCCCTTCAAATCTTAAGAAACTATTGAGAACCCCCACTTTTGTTTATGTGGGTTATAGCCACTGATGCTATTGCATGCTCAAATGGTGAGCCATTTAAAACCATGAATTTATTTAAAGATAATCCCATGACATACTCATATATGTTTGAAACACTGAGTGAGAAGGGCATGGGGGTTGTCATTTTACATCAGAACTTCCTCCTCCGAAAGACTGAAGTTTTGACAAAGGAGACTCCCAGATCTAGGGCCACCCCTCTAGCCCCTGGCCTCCACAAGTGAGCAGTACCTCATCCCCATAGACTCTCAGTAGACAATCAAAAGGTTGCCTAATATTCCCTGGGCACGAGGAGGGGAGGACTAACAGGCCACTGTTTGATTACAGAGAGGATGCCTGGGTTCCTCGTTCGGCCCCTGGTCTTGCACCTGCGCCGGCTGGAGCATACACTGTAACTTCAGCCTTCCACAGATGCATACTTGAAAAAAAAGTGAGGCTTGTTTTGGGTTTGCTGTTATTCTTATTTTCTACACCCAAACTCAGCAAGTGATACTTTTTACCTTCTATTCTTTAAAAAAAAAAAGAGGTACATTTAAGGCTGGGGGACAATCCACTGTAGAGCACTGGCCCAGCATGCACAAGCAAGGCTCACGTTGCCATCCCCAGCATCTGAAGGAAAAAAGATTATATTAAGAGAAACTGCACTCAGTTTTCATTTTTACTTATTTATGTTATGGTATGTCTATGGATCTGGATGCCATGTTGTGTGGATACTGGAAGAGGTCAGAAGAGGGCATCAGATCCCTTGACTCTGGAGTTACAGGTGTGAGCCAGCTGACATGGATGCTAGGAGCCAAACGTGGGTCCTCTTAACCCTTGTTTGTGCAAAGTTTATAATCTAAGGGAGCAAGTGCTCTTAACCACTGAACTATCTCTCCAGTCCTGCTCCTTCCTCCACATACACTTCTAACAGTTTGTGTGTATGAATGCATCAGAGGCCAACTTGCAGGAGTAGGTTCTCTCCTTCCACTGTGTGGATCTTAAGGGTTAAACTCAGGTTATTAGGTTTGGGATCAAGCACCTTTCCCTCCCCAGACATCTCCCCAGCCTGAGAAACCTAACTTCTGTTTCTACCCCTTTACCGCGGCCCCTCGCCTCCTCACTGATAATTCTAAAAGTAACTTAAAAGAAGACATTTATTACAGTCTGCATGCATGAGAGAAAACAAGTCCCAGACGTGACTGAAAACATCATGGCATGGAGTATCCTCATCTACTTCAAGAGGCAGAGCACCAGTGAGCCCCGAGGAGCCTTTCTTACCCTTCCCAATGTCCCATCTGTCCTCAGCAGAAAGTCGGCAGTCAACACTTATACAAATTGTATTCTGTCTTGGTTTTGGACTTCAGAATCCCATGGCTTGTGTTCTTTGGGGGTGTGGACACTGTCATTCAGCACCAGCTTATAATGGTCCCCCTGTGGAGTTTTTTTGGAGTGCTTTTTGTTCATTTCTGACACGGAAATGCCCATAATTGAGCCACACTCCTTTTGATGGGCATTTGGCCATATGTCTGTGAACATTATTGTAAATGCTATTTTGCTTCTGGCAGGAATATACCTAAATGATAAGGTTAAATACAGGTTCAAATTTAGTACCTATTGTTGGTTTCTCAGAAAAAGTGACATTCATCTGGAGTTCCAGAAGGTTGGTGCTTTAAAGGCAAGTAGCAACCACATCTAAGGCACAGAAATAAACTTCCTCCTACTTCCCTGCCCCCTGCTTTCCCCTGTATTAAAATGGGCTATATTAAAGTTTGAATAAGTCCTTTACTTGTATGGCTGGGTCTGTTACCCAACCTATGCCCTGTAGTATCTGACATTAGCCACTGGAGAAATAAGTATATGGGTCTTTTCAATGGTTATGTTGACACCCATTCCCCCAAGAAAGGCTTTTGAGGTTTCAAAGCACCTATAATGTACACCCAGTCTGCTCCAGTCTTGTTTTTTGTTTCTTTAATGGCTCACAGTCAGAGACACGAGACCAGTGGGGTGCTATTTATATGGCTGGCTTACAGGTTGCCAAGGAAATAAATCATAGTGGTTTAAAATTTTCAGGCTGGAAGGAAGCAATGAGATGACCTAAGCCAAGACACTTTAACACTTACAAGCAGTGTCATTAGCCCAAAGACAGGAAGTGGCTGTCCCATGTCTCACAGCTAGTGGTAGACCAGCTTTAGAACCCAGGTCTTTTGATTCCCAGTCCAGTGATCTCTCTACCGCAGTTATTCCCGAGGACTTAGGATGTGGGCTTTGACACATGTTTGTGCACAAAATGGCCCTTCCTGGGGGGCAATGTGAGCATTGCTTTTCATAGGTGGCATATGTACTGTTGGGTTTTGCCAAAATGATACAAAATGCAGCAGTCTGCTTCTCTGTGACCTGTAGTTATTCTAATAGGCCACTAAGCATGTCTGTTATGCTTGGTACCCTGACACTGGCTTTCCATAGTTTTGTGCTGTGATAGGACAAGGCAGGGCAGAGATTCCTCCATCTTGTATTCTTGCTGAAGCCATTTTGGGTTTGACTAGAATTTGAGCTCCTTTATGTAAAACTCTGTAGAAAATTACCATTACCCAACCCTGTTCCAGGAACCCGAGTTCCATATGCCCAGCTAATCTATCTTGACTTCTGTTAAATGGCCTGCTTGTGCAGGCCCCTACCCCTTCCAGCTAACAACTTAGCTTCTTTTCAACTGCTTGCTTGCACAAAACATTCCCCCATCTTGCAGCTACCCAGTGAGATAATAGAATATGCTTTTTGGCCATTAAAATCACCTTACTTGAAATATTCAGCACTACACCTGGAGAATACCAGCGTGTATTCAAGTTGGCTGGAATATTTCAATTGGCTACACACTATGTCTGAGTGGCCTTCTCGGGGGGGCTACCTATAACATTTTAGAGGCCCCAGTGAGATCCTCAGAGACTGGGCTCTAACATTTAGGGGCTTTCGGGTCTCCAGGAGGAGGGAGGAGTGCTTTAGCACTCTGGGAGGACTAGGACTCCTAGAGGTTGCACACCCTGAGACATTCCAGGTCTCTGGGGAAATCTTCTCTTGGCCAATCACTGCTGTACACTCTGGAGGTGCTGGTAGTGTCACCCAAAAAGCCAAATTGAAAGTCATCTGATCTGAACACCTCTGGAGGTAAATTTAGTCCCTGGAAGGTGCCATCTGATTAAGACAAAAGAAGGAGTACTGAATGTAACCGTAGATGCACTGTCTAGGGTCTGTGTGAGCCATCCCTGGAGCCCCCTGGTCTATTAGGTGATTGTCTGCATTGGTTATCTCTGCCTCTTTAAGACAGACTTTTGCTTGCCCTTGTGATGAGAGAAATTGGGAGCTGCCTGAGGACCCCTCTAAAGTGTTATGTTAACAGCTCTTGGAAGGGCTTCTTAGATGGAAATGTTTATAGCATTCATTTTCCCCAGGAGTGAACACTCTGCTCTGCACTCTTTGGAAACCCGAGTGGCCCTCTTTTGAAGAGGGATGGCTGCCTGAGGAATCTTTAGATTCCCAGCAGTCAGGGCAGTCTAGAATGATGGGAACAACTTTCCTAGTCATCCCAATCAGTTCCCTTATGCCAATGACTGGCAACCCTTACCCTTCATCCTTCTTGCCCATGGCTGAAAACGTGTGCCCTTTTTCTTGAGAGTCAGGGTCCTACTGGTCTGACCATAACCCTGAGAAGCTGGAAGTACTGCAGGTTCTCCCTGCTCCACCTGAAGAGATGGATCTTCCTTCTCCTTATGCTCCAACTGGACCAGTGGGACATTTGAGAGGTCTAGAGGAAGTGGTTCTCCCCAGAAGGGAGGCCAGAAGGCTGACTCTACTATACCAGATTCCTTCTATCCCCCAGGTACCAGGAGTGGCTCTGCCTATGGGAAGGCCATACAGACTTTGTCTGAGGCTGCAGGACCATTGTTTGTTCGCCCCTTCAGGGAAACAACGGGACCCTTAAACATAAGGTGAAGATGGGGGAAAGGAAAGAGCTTCCCTGACCGTTTTTATGGTATATTTCTTCTTTCCCATCAATAATTTATATAATTGGAAGACCTAAAACCCTCCCTTTTCAGAGAAACCACAGGCCTTTATCAGCCTGATGGAGAGTGTTTTCTAGACAAGCTAAGCAATCTGGGATGGTTGTTGAAGTGGGATGGCCACTCTGTTTAAAGCTGAGGAGCAAAACACAATTCAACTGGAAAGTAGGAAGTTGACTCTGGGGCTGGGCAGCAAGACAGCTTCAATATGCAGAAGCCCAGATAGAATGAACCTTTCTGTTCGCCTGACCCAGTCGCGATCCAAATATAAAGAAGGTAAAGGGGCGTTGAACATCAAGCATTATTGAGAGGGTTAAAAATGGTAACCAGAAAAATCTACCAGCTTATCCAAGGAAAGTCAGGTTACTCAAGGACTTGAGGAGTTGCTTGCTCAGTTTCTGCAAAGTCTCTGTGAAACACATGGGGTATTTGGCTTCATAGACTCAGATGCCCCCCAAAACTAGAGTCACTAGTATTTGCCTTTTTCATGCAGTCAGCCCCAGACATCAGGAGAGAACTCTGGAAATGAGAGGGATTTGAAGGAATGAATAACATTTGGAAAGTTCTCAAAGTTTACAGCAGCCAGCGTTCAGCTGAAGACAAACAGGAAAGAAACCCTTCTGTGCAGAATTACTGCCCTTAAAGAGCCAGACAAGAAAGAGGGAAGTAGACCAGGAAAAAAGGAAAGAAAATCTATAGAAAAGAACCAAAATGTCTATTGTAAGCAGAAGGGTCTTTGGAAGGATGAGAGAGCCACCCACCTCCAACTATCTGAAAGCTGATGACATCAGGTCTCCACGTGACTTAGATCTCAGGATTCCAGGGTGACAGCAAGACTAGGGGGCAAAGCTGTTAACTTTCTAATAGACACCAGGGCAGCACACTCTTGTCTTGACAGAGCTCCTTGGACCCCTCACCTCCAGGAAGATAGCCGTCCAAGGATCAACAGAACAAATGGCTTTCTTTCTACAGGCAACCTCCCAAACTGGAGACATAGGGACAAGGTATTGTGACTCACTCCGATTGTGCTGGACTCCTCATACCCATTGATCAGAAGGAACTTATTACAAAACTCAGAACCATCACCCTCTTTTGGGAGATCTTGGCTACTCTAACTCTGAACTCAGGCCAAGTCTCTACCAATATGCTGGGAACCTGTTCTGTGAGGAGTACCTTTCACAGGAGGACTCAGCCTAAAGGAAAGAAAAGCCACCCTCGGGCTACCTGCAGGAACTCAAAGCAAGGTACCCTGATGTTTGGGTCAAGGGGATTCCACCATGCTTAGCAGCACATTGGTCACCCATTAGAGTTGAGTTAAGTTCTGTAACATCAGTACAGGTTAAACAGTACCCCATGGGCTGGGAGGCCAAGAAGAGGATCCCTAACAAACCAATTGATTGAAGGAGGCAGAAATTCTTGTGCCCTGCCGTTCCCCATGGAACACTCCCTTGCTTCCTGACTTGAAGCCCAACAACTCCAGCTTCTGATCAGTACAGTATTTAAGGGAGGTCAACAAAGGAGTAGAAACCACCCATTTCAGTACAAACCTTTATACCCCTCTTAAACTTGTCCCCCAAAAGGAAGATCTATACAGTCCTGTATAGATGTTTTCTTCTTTCTCTTGCTAGCCTCAGTCAACCTGGTACACCTATATCTGATGGAAATAGCAAAAGTCATAGCTGCTTGACAAAGATCCAGCAAACCTGAGCCACATGATGGCCACTGTGCTGCTTTGGTTTTTATTTCTGTGTGTTGCATGCTTGGGGGAGGGTCTTTTAATAGTTGCAAAATTTAGGAATATTGTATCGATGGGAAATTTCTTATGAATCATTTAATTCCTTCTCCCAGGAATACTAAGCTTCTAAGCTTCCCCTCCCTCAATTTTAGGGAGAGATCTTATACTTGAAGCCCATCCTTATGCCTTGGAGGCTGTAACGTATATAAAGAGATCTCTTTATGAGGTTCTGAGATATTCTGAAAACATCTGCCCCTGTACTTACTCAAAAAAAGATAATCAAAACAAAGTAAACTTTAAAAGGTCAACAGGATTCGGTGGGCTAGAGGAGTTTGCCACGGATCAGATTATGAGCTTCTTCCTACTGTACAGCTCAAGCAGTTATGTAGCATATATAGCGACAAAGTTAGATTGGTTGGAGTTACCTCTTCCCTACACAGGGACTTTTATATTAATGGACAAAGAATGGTATAGAAAGATGAAAAAAAGAATGAGGTGTCAGGACCTCCCTTTCTTGAAAAAGCTAACTTGTGTAGAGAGTCACTGGAGTGCCTTATGACCAAGGAACAAAAGAATGCCATGATTAGATATAGAAATATATTTCATAAAGATATAAAATGTAAACATTGTATTATTGCAGAATTTGAATACTAACTGTAGCAGCCTTGGCCTGAAGAGTCTTCTTAGGCACTCCTACCATTATAAGGTAACAATACACAGCTCGGGGCATGTCAATCAATCTGGCTGATCTGGCTTGAAGACTTTCTACCTAGTGTCCTTGAAGCCACAAGTGTTACCAGCCCAAGAACAGGCTGTTATGTGCCTCCTAGATTCTTATTGGATTGATGAGTAAAAATGATTATGAAAGGTAACTGTTTATCAGTGATGACTAAACTTGAGGGAAGTGATTTCAATAGACAACTCTGTTCTGTTACAGTTCATCAAGGATGACTGAATTTATGACCCCAAGGTGCAAGAGAAAAAGTTAAAACCCATGTCCGGAAACGAAAGTGATATGATCTGTTTTGGACCAATATGAATCTATCTCTGATTATACTGAATTGGTATAAATAAAGAAGCACCCTCTCTGCGAGTTAGACAAGCTGCAAGATTCTTGCCACTAGCATGGCCTGGCTTGCTTCTTTATTCACCTACTACTTCCTCCTCTCTGGAACCTATCAATTGATGGAGCCCACCCCTGGCACCAACCAGCCCATATTTGCCTTTGAAGGAACCAACCTAGATGATGGCATAGTAGTCATGGACTTAGTTGCCACAAAGGTTCAAAAACTTACCACCATTGTTGAATGAAACCCTGAGTGCAGATCTGTTGGAATTTAGACAAGAGTATCCCCCAAACACTCTACTCCAGTGCGTAGAGGAGCTCCTCATAACCTTGACCACTGAGGAGGAATGTAGACAGGCAACAGAAGGCCTCTTAGAAAACTTCCAAGCCCTAGGGTATAAGGTCTCAGGCAAAAAGGCTCTGCTGTGTGTTCCCCCAGGTCTTATAGCTAGGCTACAACCTAGAGGAAGGTTTTTCATGACTATACTTCAGCAATCCTGCAAATCCTGGCTCCCACATCAAATAAAAAGCCAGCAAGTACAGGAATTCCTGAGGGTTGTTGGATATTTTTGACTATGGATAATGGAATTTGCTGGGATAGCCAAGCCCCTCTGTCAGCACCTGGAAAAGACTGGTGGCACTTCTATCCAAGAGACTTGCCCAGTTGCAGCCAGATATCAGGCATGTATAAGGGCCGTAACTGTCACAACCCTGTTGGCAAAGGGAGCTGACAAATTAACTTAAGGACCGGAACTGTTCCTGGCAGACACATGCTCTGTTGAGGCTCTCTGGAGGGGAGTACCTGAAAGCTGGGTGTCACTGCCCAGGTGACCCAATATTAAGCCTTGTTTCTGGATCAACCCTGTGGAACTCCCACACGATTGTCTTGAGGTGGTTGACCTGATTCAGTCTGACAGGCCTGATCTGACTGGTGTTTCATTGGCAACACCAGACCAGGTATCAGTCATAGATGAGAACAATTTTGTCCAAGACTGGATCAGTTATAATATGGCAGCAACAGTGTTGACTCAAGATAATATCTGGGCACAAGCTCTAAGCATGGGAAGCCCAACTCAATGAGCCAAGCTTTTAGCTTTGACTCAAACACTCCACTTGGGAGAAGACAAGGTTATCACCATATACACAATAACTGATAGGCTTTAGCTGTGGCCCAAGCCCATGGAGCTCCTACTTTACAGGGATAAAGATTGCTAATCTCAGTGGGGGAAAAAAAACTGGAGAAGAAATCTTAGCCCTATTAGAAGCTATCTGGTTTCCAAAGAGGGTGAGGGTGACTATTGCCCATTGAAAAGAACACCAAAAGGTGGTTCTCTAGAAGCAAGAGACAACAGAGCAGCTGGCTTGGTCATCCAGGAAGTAACCCTAGCCCCAGTGAGGCCTCTCTAAGTCTTGGTAGCCATACCAGAGCCCAGAATACTAGACTGCCCAAAATCTACACCAGGAGAGACTGACTAGGTGTAACAAGCACTGGCCACACAGGATACAAAGATAATGAATGCTGCTGGATGGCAAACCCATTCTCCCCAGGAGTCTGGGAAGGCAGCTGGCTACAGCTCTCCACCACGCCACCCATCTAGGGGCCATGAAAACAGCTGAACTCCTCAGACTCAACTTTGAAAAGCCACCACCACCTTTAGATGTGCAGCCTGTGCTTGGGTAAACTCGAAAGGGGGAAGGAGGATCCCACAAGGGACCTGGGCTTGAGGAAGTTTGCCTGGGAAGATTGGGAGTTGGGCTTTGCTGAAATCAGACCTACTGTTTTGGGCTATAAATCTTGACTAATACTTGTAGACAGCTTCACAGGATGTGTGGAAGTCTACCTACCCAGCCTGAACAGAGCCTGCTCCAATAGTTACTAAGAAACTTTTTCAGGGAATAATGCCTAGGTTTGAACTTCTCTTAGCTTTGGGGTCAGACAATAGCCTAACCTTCAGGGTCAAAGTGTCTCAAAATCTGGTAAAGTTATTAAATATTAATTGAAAATTACATTGTATAATTACATTGTATAGACCACAGAGTCCAGTTAAGATAGAAAGGATTAATAGAACCCTTCAGGAGACTTTGACAAAATTGGTCCTGGAAGCTGGAGAAAAGGGGGCTATCCTTCTTCCTGCTTTGCCCTTCTCAGGGCCTACTGTACTCCTTACTAAAAAAAAAAAACAAAAAACAAAAAACAAAAAAAAAAAAACCTTACTACTTCTGAAGGGTTTTTTTTTTGTTTTGTTTTGTTTTGTTTTTTTGAGACTACCTTGCATCCTCCCCAAAGTCTGAGATATTCCCCAGGCAGAAATGTCTAATTATTCCCCTCTAAAGTCCTTAAAGGCTTTGCAGGAAGCTCACCAGGTTATTCGTCAGGCTGTGAAAGGAATCCTGCCATCTCTCCCCCTCGAGACACACCCACCAACGGCTGTGAAAGTGTCTCATGTTATCCCTGGAATTCATCACTCCCAATTGAGGAAGGCCACTGAGGATGACCACGCAGGCTGGTCTTTTGTCAGCTTGACACACAAACTAGTTATATATGAGGGAATCTCAACTGAGAAAATGCCTCCATACGATCTGGCTATAAGGCATTTTCTTAATTAGTTACTGAAGGGGGAGGAGCCAGCCCATTGTTGGTGGGGTCATCCCTGAGCTATTGGTCCTGTTTTATAAGAAAGCAGGCTGAACAAGCCATGTGAGGCAACCCACTAAGCAGCATCCCCTCCTCTGCATCAGCTCCTACTTCCAGGTTCCTGGCCTGTTCGAGTTCCTGTCCTGACTTCACTGATGAACAGAGATATGGAAGGATAAGTCAAATAAATCTTTCCCTCTCCAACTTGCTTTTGGGTAATGGTATTTCATCACAGCAATAGCTATCCTAACTAAAACAAGTTGGTACCAGGAGTAGGGTATTTTTGTGGCAGATCTGACTGTGTTTGGGGGAGGACTGCAAAAGGACTTTGAAACTTTGGACTAGAAAAGCCATTGAGTGTTGAGTGCTCATTGGGGCATTCTGTGGGATCTTAAAAATAAGACCGTTGAGAGTAGTACACGGAGGACGGAGACCTGACTTGTGAAGTTTCAGAGGATAGTTAAAAACTATTGGGGTCATTTGTTATTTTGATTTAAGACTGTCAGCCTGGTTAGCTGGGGCTGAAGAAACAGCTGTGGTTAGTAAGATCCCAGAACTACTACAGAGAAATCTTTGCTTTGCTGGAATGCTCCATGCTGGTCAGCTGGAGCTGAGAATTTAGCCGTGATTAAGAATAGATCAGCATTGCTGGGCATGGTGGCACACACTTTTAATCCCAGCACTTGGGAGACAGAGAAAGGTGGGTCTCTGTGAGTTCAAGGACAGCCTTGTCTCACAAAGAGTTCTAAGGCAGCCAGGGCTGTTATACAGAGAATCCCTGTCCTGAGAGGAGAGGAGAGGAAAGAAAGAGGGGAGGGGAGTACAATCATTAAGGTGAAATCTTCTGGGAAGTGTTTCCTAGAGTCAAGACACAGAAACTGTGTTCCAGAGGTGACCAAGGTTGTTAAGATTGTTTTTCATGCTGGCAGCCAACCTTGGTAATGTGTTAAGAGTCACTCACTCAGGTGATACTGGTTCTGAAGGTAATACTGGTTCTGGGGAGCAGCTGAGGCTTGGCACTGTTAGAGGTCAGCAAAGGTTATTGGTGAAGGTGCAGCCCATGACAGTTGAAGGCCCAGGAATGAAGATGTCCTTGGCACCATGAATCAAGTCTGTGAGAGGCTGTTGGTGAAAGTGCAGCCCAGTTGCAGCAGAAGACAATAGCATTTTGGAGATGCCAGTACCATGGTGTGACCACCAAGAACAGTAGCAGCAGTGAAGTGTAGCTAACCAGAGGCTGAAGGACAAGCTCTGTGTGTTACAGAGGGCAGAGTTGGAGAAGTGAATCAATCTCCTTGGAGGATCCCAGAAAATCATGAGCAAATCCTAGATCATTGGACACTGAACTATTTATACTGTTGGAGTTTGATTTTGTTTGGTTCAGATTGTGACTGTGTCCTGGTTCCTCTTGAAGAAGGTATTTAACTTTTTAATTGACCATTATTTTTATTTTATGTGTACGGGTGTTTTGCCTGCATGTTTGTCTGCGTACCACATGCACTGACAACAGATGTCAGAAGAGGGCACTGGGTCCCCTAGAACTGGAGTTACAGATGGTTGTGGCTGCCATGTGGGTGTCAGGAATTGATAGTTAATGTCCTAGATGTTCTCAAAAACTTACTTGGGCTAAGTCATCTGGGGATAAAGACTAGACCAGGTGATCTCTTCTGGCCATGCCCAACATTGGTAACTAGGACCCCACATCTTAGCAACCTTGTGCTTTGAAGCATATTGTCTTGGTGATGGCTCTGGAGTCCCTGCATCCGGGAACAGGGACTGCTGTCCTGAGACTTCAGCCTTATTAAACTGGGCTTCCTAGGATAGGTCCCACAAAGGGTAAAGAGGTAGACTACGAAACTGCTTGATCTTTGGAGGTATTTAAAAGAGAAAGTGTCATAACTTCAGCCACTAGGGGGAAAGTATTGGCTCCCCTAAAGGCTGCTGTGGAGAAACCTAAGCAGTGTCTTTAGGAGCATGGTGGTAGAAAGGAGAGCTAAGAGGGTTACTGGACTAGCCCCATAGACCAGGGGGCAGAATGGCAGTTTTGCTAATCTATAGAAGACTTGCCTTTTCAGAGCTTCCGACCTTCAACAGAAAAACTAAAAAGCTCAGCTAGGGTCATTTTAAACAAGACACAGCTAGTTGTGGCAAGAAGGCTGGAGAGGAGAGGAAATGTAACACTCTGAAGGAAGGCAACCCCTTGGATTTAAGGGGTCCTCAAGAGGGATGGGGGATTCTCAACAGGTAAGGGGGAAGCCTTACTCCTTTCCATTCATTGCCCCTTGCCCCCTCTAGTCTCATCCATCTATTTGCATAGTCACCCCCAGAACCTGAGAATGGGCTCAACAGGCACTGATGGGAATCTCATGGCTAAGCCCTAAGGGCAGAGGTTGGCACATGCCTGTTGAATGTTAGTGTAGGCAGCAGAGAATGCTTGTAAATCCAGACTCCTGAGTCAATTATTGCTGAATTCAACCGGGTCATTTGGAGGCCAATGCTCTGAGGCTTGGAGGAGGCTTAAGGCATGGTGTTTGACCTTACAGACCTTGCGTTCACTGGGGGAATCCAGATACTATGTTTCACATGCCAGCATAACTTTAACTGGGCTGGGAATAACTTCGAGTGATAACTGTCCACACTCACTGTTCTCAGTGTACATTTCCATGCTCAGGGGAGTCAGTTCTCATCCAGGTCACAGGAAATGTCTTGTTCCCACAAACACAAATGGAGTCCTGTAGGAGGAGGCCACTTGTTGGTTCCTGGCTGCTTAACCCCAAAATAATCAAACAGAAACTATTAATTAAATCACTGCTTGCTTGGCCCATTAGCTCTAGCTTCTTATTGGCTAACTCTTACATATTAGTTTAATCCATTTCTATTAATCTGTGTATCTCCACATGGCTACGGCTTACTGGCTTAAGTTTTATCTGGCTCCAGCAGGGCCGCATGGCTTCTCTCTGACTCTGCCTCCTTTCTCCCAGGATTCAGCTTAGTTTTCCCTACCTAGCTCTGTTCCCCTATAGCTCTGCTTTAGGCCCAAAGCAGTTTCTTTATTCATTAACCAATAAAAGCAACACATAGACAGAAGGACCTCCCTCACCATTTCCCCTCTTCTGTTTAAACAAAAAGAAAGGCTTTAACTTTAACATAGTAAAATTACTTATAACAAAACAGTTACCAAGCAAGAATTACAGTTACGATATTTATATCTACTTTATTTTATCATACCTAAGCAAAACTATAAATATCTATCTATTCTTGAACTCTATCAAAGACTCCAGAAGGATATAATAATACCTAAGTAAATAAGTTCATTGTAAACAACTTTCAAAACTCTAGAATTGACAGAGACTTCTCACTGCCTGGACAGTGATCCAAAGTTCTTCTGTACCATTGGGGCATCCATCTTCAACCTACAGGCCCATAGTATCTGGCAGACTTTTCTGTGAAGCACGAAATTTGAAAGTCTGTTTTGCCTCTAATGGCAGTTTGTCAGTCAGTTACTTTCTTCTGTGTCCTGCAGAATGTCTGCCAGTCTCTTTCATGAAGCAGGAACCCTGAAGGATCATCTCACCTTTAGGCAAGTTTAGCAGTCATTTCTCTGCGGGTCCTACATATCCAGTTCATCATGCAATCCAGGCAAGAGCCTTGATTCTTTCTTACCCAAATGGCTAACCAACTCCATAAGGAGCTTCTTTGATGCCCATCTTCCTCTTAAAGTAATTGGTGCTGCCATGAGCAGATGTGTCTCATTGTCATGAAAAGTCCTAAGTTCTTAAACATTTTAAATGCCATATTCTGAAGGTCTCTGAAAAATTTGAGGAATACCTATCAACTGAAATATATCTCTATATATCTAGAAAACCTAACATGACTACTACACACTTGACTATTATAATTGATTATCTATTAACCTATATTTCTTATACATTACATTTTTAAATGAGTTGCACAAACACAATACCTTAATCAAAGAAATCTTTTATGTCTGAATCTGTCCTATTGTGTATCTGTAATTCTTTACTGTCCAGGAGCATTTCTTAAAATGATAAGTGCTTCTTAACAACGTAAGCTGTAGCATTACTAGGGTATGTACAGTACGTCCTGCTTGGCCCACCCAGCCCAGGAAGGTGGAACTGTTTGCTGCCTCTGAGAGTCATGCCCACAGCCCCATCTCTAGGCACATAGCAGGTCCAGGTTGCCACCAAGCAAACCATAGCATGTTGCTCACAAACCCCATTCAAATGCTCAGTCTCCTGAAAGAGTCAGAGTTTGTGCTGGCAGCATGGCCCAGAAATCAGGCATTTCAAAAACGGCACAGCTTTTTTCCTATTACCGCTGAATCAGGAAAACCTCTCTCAAAGGAGCTACAGCATGCTGCCAGCAAAGAGCAAGAAGCTGTGTTAAACTATTTTTGTGTTTAGAATTCCTTTTCAAGCCCTCTCAAGTTTAAAGTGGATATTAGTCAACCATGTTAGTGCCAATTTGTATAGGTAGGCTGCTTATTTCATTCCTGTCTGCTTAGCCCTGAAATAATCACACAGAAACTATATTAATTAAATCACTGCTTGGCCCATTAGCTTTAGCTTTTTATTGGCTAACTCTTAAAAATTAATTTATCTAATTTCTATTAATCTGTGTGTCACCACATGGCTGTGGCTTACTGGTTCTGGCAGGGCTACATGGCTTCTCTCTGCCTCTGCCTGCTTTCTCCCAGCATTCAGCTTAGTTTTCCCTGCCTAGCTCTGTTCCCCTATAGCTCTGCTGTAGACCCAGAGCAGCTTCTTTATTCATTAACCAATAAAAGCAACACAGACAAAAGACCTCCCACACCTTAGTCTCTGAGCCCCATGTGGTGTCAGCATCTTTGTCCTTGCTTGTTCTGCTCACACCTCTTATCTGGGGCTCCTCTAGTTTGTGTTCTGATTTGATCAGCACTAAGTATCTTTGTCACCCACTATGTCTGTTTCACAGCCTCACCCCCGACCCTCCATCTGTCAGCATCTGTTCTATCTACTCCAGGGCTTGGGTGTTAGAATGGAGGTCCATCATTGGTGCTTCACAGACATCATGGTGGGCTTCTCACAGCAACTCAGAGGGATCTTCACCAGGGTTTATTAAGGATACAGACTGAAATAAAGAAATTCAAGGGAGACCCTTGGGACACCCTAAGCACCCTAGCACCACCTTCAACTCAGCCCTTCAGCTCTGCCATCAGTGCGGTCATCTTTTTGGCCTTTAAACCCCACTGCCAGCCATTCCCATTGCCCCTCTTGCCCTTTGCTTTGCTCCTCTATTGAGTCTCCACTTGCAGCTTTCTAAGAGGGAGAATATATCAGGGACTGTGGATTAGATGCTCATGCAAAGTCACTTTTCTAGATGGCCTCAAAGTGGCTGCTTTGTGCTGAGATGCCAGCAGCCTACTAGAAAACCTTTGTGACTAAGGCAGTGGTGTCACAGGGTACAAAGCATGGTGACCAGTGTCTAAGGGATGTTTTATGCTGCCATCTTCAGATTGGAGCATGCGTTGAAGACTGTCGTTGTGGTTTTAAGAAAAGGCTGCCCGTGGGTCCAGGTGAAAGATGCAGAATCTGGGGCCAGGGCCTCCTGAGGACTCATCTGCTCAGGTAGCAAGCGTGGTCTGAAGCTCGAAGCTCATTTCAGTTCATGGCATCCCTAGTAGCGGCACACTCTGTGTCTGGAAGGCTCTCAGGACACCTTGCTCTCTAGTCTATCTTGTCTTTGAAGAGACCACATCATTCATCTATGTTATACATGTTCTGCATGCCCCCACCAGCCTTCATAGTTTTTATCCCACCCACCACATGTTCTGCTCCCCCCCCCCCCCCAGTTTTCACAGAGAAGGTAAGTGATGTAGCCTTGTCTCTGAGCTCTGTCCTGAGGACATAGCTGAGGACACAGCCTCTCCTGCAGCATTTTGTCATTTTTGCAAATATGGGGAGGGGGAGGAGGAGTGTTTCTCCCACCTTCTCTTAATTACTCTTTGTCACGTTGCCAGACAGATGAAGCAAAGAATAGCAGACGGCATTTCCACAGAAGACATGAGAATGTGAATCTCTGAGAACAGGTCACTTGCACTTCCTGGGCACCATCTCTGACACAGAGATGGTTAGTGATTGGTGTAGAAGGGATTGGAAGCTCATGAACCTTTCCTTGGGTCCACTGGCCCAATTTCTGACTCCATGTCTGTCTCTTGTTAGCTTTGTGACTTAAGGGAGATTCCTTCATGTTCCTGAGCCTAGTTCCTCATTTGTAAAATGAGGATAATAAGAGCTGCCTGCCTATCACACGGGAGCAAGTGAAGAGGGGACCGCAGATCCCGGTGCAGACCACACACTAGGCGTGCTGTCTGGGTGGCATTCTTCCCTATGACTACATCCAAGCATGCTAGAGAAGCCTTGCCCAACACACCTCCACAGACGTGTTCTCTGCACCACCCTGGCTCCAGCCTCCATGTTCTCTCTACAATGACTGCCACAGTGATTCATTTTGGGAACAGAGTCCTTCAGTGACGTGCTCTGGACATTTTAGGAGGAGATCAAAGACTTCTCTATGTAATGGCCATGCCCCTCTCCTGCCAAGAAGAAAATGAACACTCAAAACTCTCACATGGTTTCGCACCACACTATTTTCAACAGAGCTTCAGGGACTCCCAGAACTCTGAAGCCACGTGCAAAACTCCCTTCCTTGTCTGGCCACTCAGGCGTTAAGCCAGTGCCTGAATTACATTGTCCTGTCGGGACCCAACTCAAGTCTTTCTCCTGTGAACTGGCTGGGACAACCCATCATTTTGAGTTAACTTAATGAGGCAAGCATCAAAAGCCAGAGGAGCAACTCTGATATAGTGAATGCCCAAAGCATGAGGAATGGCCCAAATATAGGGAACATCAAAAGCCAAGGGTCAGACCCTGATATTGTGAGCAAGAGTAAGGGCGTGACCCCATGGGATGAGCGTAAAGAGTAAAGAATGCAAGTGGATCAGGCGTGTTCCATTCAGAGAAGGCTGCAGAACGGGGTTGTATGGACCCACCTGTGGGAGACACAGCAGTGAGGACCAGCTGAGAAGGGGCTGAAACACCCAAAGTGGCTAACCCTCCTCCAAGGATTGTACAAGAAGGAAAAAAAATATGTCACCAGGTCAAAGGAACTGAAATCCTCCAGCAGGGAAAGGAGGTGAACAACGCAACAACAGAATCTGTGGGCTCTCTTAGCTTAGGGGCTCCCAGCAAAAGAGACGGACCTGCAGTGTGCTGGAATGCCTAAAGCCCTGGCAGGGCAAGACAGAGGATTGCCTATCCTGGCTGGGTTTGCCATGGCAACATGAGGGCCGCAGAAATAGGGTTCCCTTGGGATTGTACTGAGACCAATTTTGGACTACAGTTAACTGTTCTGAAAGAGAAAATTAATACTTTCTTCTTGAGGAAGAATCAACTTAAGATTCTGTTGTCTTTTGTTCATCCATCAGTAGGTGGGCAAGCTTTGTAAGAATGAGTATGGGGAGTCCCCAGATGCAAGCTATGCACAGCTGTGCTCCCAGGGGCAGGGAAGAGGCAATCTTTAGTGCCTGCAATGGTACCCTAGACTACGGCCAACAAGGAACTTTCTAGAGTGCTAGAAGCTCGGAGTCGGTTGACTCCTGGGCTAGGACAATGTCTAGACTTTTCTAAGCACACCTTTGACTCTATCTCCACCTTGACCTTGAGCTCATCAACAAATTTATAAATTGGGAGTTCAAAATCACACTTTTTTAAACGTGGAAAATAGCAGAACACTGGATGGGTGCACCAAACAAACTCAGAAATAATCACAGGGATCATTATAGAAAAGACACGTTCCCTGCAATACCCAGATCCAGATGCGAATGACATGGAAAACTATGATTCCACCCCCAGCACCCGCTTCCACGGACTAACACTGTAGTCACACATCCATCAACTTACTGGACCCTCAGTTTTACTGCTTAGAAACCCTCACAGCCTCCTGCAATCCATAACCAGTCAACATTTGCTCAGAAGGATAACTTGGTCATTCAGTACGAAGAATGAGGTGGGGAAGAGAGCTGAGGGAATGGACCCTAATTGCAGCCTGCCCCTGGGACCTTAAGGAATCTCTTCACTGGACTGAATGTCAACAACAACAAAAAATCTCTCCTCATAAGACATAAAATGCTCTGCAACATTATTGAAAACACTCCTGTGAGAGATTTGTCTGTGCTTCTGTGATGCAAAACCAGTCCCCAAAGATGCCTTTGTACTTTGTCCTTTGAACCAATAAGGACACTGAACAAAACCCCTCTTTCCTGTATTGTTTCATTTGCATTTGGTTCAGACAGGTCCATGACCTCTCTAAGTAAGATGGGTCTCCCTTTTGTGGGGAAAAGAATAGTCTGAAGGTTTGCTGCTGGCTGCTTGGGTGGTCCCATGTGGATTTTCCCATGGCTTGAGCCTCTTTTCAGTCATCCCTGCCTGGGGGCATCCATAGGCAGGTTTCCCCTTCTCAGGTGCTTCTTAGCCTAAGATTTGTTAGGGTTGGAGCCCTGAGCCCTGATTTTATCTCCAAGGTGCTCAAGAGCTAGTGTATCACTGGATGTTATCTTTTTTCTTCCTTTCTGGTGTTTGCTCTTAGAATAGGCCGAGGACCCGGAGAGCTGTACTGCCTCTCATCTCTTAACCAGACCCTTCATTTTCCAAACGATTCTGAGTCTAGCCTTACTGACTTGGGAAATCAGAGCCTGGCTGGCTGGGCTAACTAGAAGTTGAAGGACATCTGCCCAAGGACAGCAGACATTGGTTGTTGGGAAGAGCGCCAGAGTTGAGCTTCTTGCTGCCATTGCTCTTCCACGCCTGCTCTTGGGTGGAACACAGGGATTCTTTACCCTTCCTCACATGGTCAGTTTCTCCCTGAAGCCCTTTGTTCTACCTCCTAAGTGTGATTTCAAGCCAATACTGAATGAGCTGAGATGCCCTGAATGGTGAAGGAAGAAACACAGAAAACCAAATGGTCCCTACCATGCGCCAACCCAACCTAACGAGTGTGCTTGTCACCAGCACTCAAGTTGCACAGTCTCCTTAAAACCTTCTTTGATAGGGGAACGTGGCCACAAGGTTCCTTTAATGTTACCTACCCATAAGTTTATGTTAATGGGGAAAAAGATGCCCTTTGGCAGGCGAAATGCTGCTGATGCCTAGCTAACGGGGTGGTTTGGGGAGAGGTTCAAAGTGAACATTGAAACAGAGGCAAGGAAGGGAAAGGAGAGGAGGCTTAACTGGCATCTGCAGCAGTAGACGGTTAGGGATCTTCCTTCAGGCTTCCGCCCTTTGAACGGAAACAGCGGAAGAGCAGAGAGGTTTGGCAGAGTCCTTGCTCTGTCTCTGTAGCACTTCCACTGACGAGAAGTAATGAGACCCTTCCTAGACTCCATGCTTGCTATATATTGAAGATGGGGGGGAGAGGAGACCTACTGCTATCACATTTTCATGAAAGCAAACCTCAGTTAACTTTCAACAAAAACATCCCCAGTGCCCTACTGGGATTTTGTCTTTCTGTGCTCTCTGTCTGGCTATCACTGACCCATTTAAGCTTGAAGTGTGAAGACTTTTTTTTTCCATTAGGGCATCAAGGCACTCTGAAGTGGCCCATAGCCATAGACTGGGTTGCTGGATAGCATCATTCATTGCCCAGATGACCTTCTACAATCTAGCTCTCATCTGAAATACCCACTGAGCAAAATATACTTGTGCTCTTTTAGAGGGAGGGTTGAGGATCGTTTTCTAAATGATGTGACTGGCTTTTGTAGGTCTCATGTGAGCTTCTGGATGTCACCAGTTTCTTAGGCTTTTCAAAACCCAGGCAGCTGGTTGAACTGTCAGGTCTGTCTGCCTCGATCGACACTTCTGGGCTATCCAACACTACCTAATTTCGGAGAGGGGATATGGTACTATTCATAGTAGTTAGGGCTTAAGAGGAAAAGAGAGGAGAGACTGTCAGAGTGGGACACAGGAGTATGGAAGGTAACCACAGATTGACCATAATATGATACATATTCCTCATACCACTTAGTGCTTTACCCAATATTATCCCCATTTTACAGATTGAGGAGACTGAGGTTTAAAGAGGTTAAGTAACTTGTCTAAAGTCTCGTGTCTAATATCTAACAGGATCCAGAATTGAAACTCGGGACTTTCTTATTTTGGAGCTTGCGCTCCCAATTCCATTTGTTATTGAAGAGTCAAACCAAGAAAAAGACATGTCTAAATGACCTAGTATCCTGCTATTTGTTTGACTGACCTTCATGAGACCTTTTGTCACTAAGTGCAAAAGGCAGGAAAGGAGTTCAGGGTGTCCCCTAGAATCAGTTAAGAGTTACTCAACCCGCCCACTTAGACTGAAGTTGAGAGGCTGCATTTTCTCAGCAGATTTGGCCTGAGAGCAATCAGTTAGAGATGTCGGTGTCCTGACTACAATGTGTTTAGTAGCTTAGGGCAATATTTCCATCCTCTATCTTCCTTACTCCTCAGCTTTGCCCACAGGAACTGCTGCCACAAAGGCCTGGGCAGGAGATGGAGATGCTGGGTCATGAGCACTTGGGTTGAGGTTTTGAGGAAGGATATGGAAGCCAAAGACTAACAAGAGGCCTTGGCATCATTTGGGACCACCCTTCACTCTTGTATGCCATTTCGTTGGGCACTTCAGTGAGGTTGGTGATATAAGGGCCAGCTGCTCACTTAATCTATCCCAGCATCCTTAGCACCACCTCAGAACTAACTGCCACTTGCCACTTGCCTGCCCCAACAGAATTTAACGGAAGCTGCCAACAGCCTTCCTCTGACCTCATTGGATAGAACCCAGGGTGTCTGCAGATAAAAACGCCTCTCTTTCTTCTGAAATAGTCTTCCTGCTATCTTGCAGTGGGCAGTCCTCTTGTGTGGTGTCCAGGCAAAAAAAAAAAAAAACAGAGAAGGAGCTAGTTATTCATTTATCCCCACAAGGGACCTCTTTTTTCCATACCAAGTATATAAATAATTCCCATAAGGAGAGGCTGTTGAGAGTGGACAAAAAGAACAGACCATGTATGGTAATTAAAAAAAAATGTTGGGCCAGGGTTGTCTGACCCTCAGCTTCAACCAGCTTTGTTGACTTTCCTGCTGACAGAAGTGGGAATTCGTTTAACTCAGATGAATATATTTATTCAACAGACCTTGCTAATCTTCTCCCCAGAGATCTTGTAGCCTCGCTGGAGGCCAGGGAAAGTATTCATTAGTGGAAATCTTTAGGAACCAGTTCCCTTTGGGAGGCAGTGAGTAGCACACATCTGGGGACATGTGTGTAGAAAGAGTGAAATCAGCAGAAGAAAATCTCTGGGGTCCAGGGTGTGGTTGGTTATATTAAGCTAGAGCCACCTGGGAGGGTGGAGACATAACTCTCATTATATTGAAAGGTAGACTTCATGATGACCGACAAAGAAGATGTCCGGAGAGTTTCTTCTTAGTCATTTGCTCTAGGCTGATGGGCAAATCCACATGCACACACTGGCATCTTCATGTACCTGTCTTGCCCTTTAGAAGTTTTATTATCCAGCCTGGAGTTTATGAGGTAGATTAAGATATCAAGGAAGGTTATAGTTGCTTTTTCTCCATAAGCCAAAAAAGTTGGACTTCCATGAATTTCTAGCAACACAGAGGGAAAGCCCCGATTTTAACTTTTCCTCTTGGCTCAGCTAAGCAGCTACTCTGGGAGAACTGTTCTCTGAAAAGATTCTTTGGTGGCTAAGAGGGAAAATAGCCAGGAAAAGAGATGTAAGTTGTACAGAAATCCATCCCCAAAGGTGATGATCTTTACACAAAACCCTGGTGTGACTAGCTCACATTCTTTCCTAGAGGGACTATCTAGCAGAAGCTAAAAACTGCCTGATGAGACCACCACCTACTGCTTCATTTGCAGTCCACATGGGCAGAGGGAGGGTTCCTCTATAACACTGTTGCTCTTGGCTGCTGAGCCAAATGAAGAAGTGGGGTGGGTCTCTCAGCACTGGTGACCACTGTGAACAGTAGGTGACTTTGGTTTAGGAGCACAAACGAAACGGCAGTCACCGCAGAAGGCAGGCATCTCCCCTCCTTTTAAGCAATCAAGTAAGGGGAAAGAATCTCACTGACAAAGAGGTATCATTTGTTTCCGCAGCCCCAAATGCTGATTGCAAAGTGTGCAGAAACCATAGCGTCTGTCTGTTCCTCCTCTTCCACTCAGGTACTGGCGTTTTACTCTTCAGTGTATGAAGATGAAGAAAGGCCCTAAGCAGGAGGTGCCTCGCTCTTCTGGAACCTGTCTCTCATCTGACTTGTTTGTGTTCCTGCACCTATTTTCTCTTCTGTAGTAGTTGATTCTTCCCAGGCCGTGAGTGGCAGAGGGAGGATGTCTTTTTTTCCATAGTACACACTCGCTCACTTATCTACTATATATTCAGGCTATGTGCTCTGAGCTCTCTCCTAGGTGAGGATGGTGAAAAGAATCGAAAGAGGCTTCGCATTTAAGGAGAAAAAAAATTTCAGGATCTGCATCTGGGTAGGCATGATTCGTCAAGAGGGGGATACAAAGGTTTTGGGGAGCAGGGTCAGAAGGAATTGCAGCAATTTCTGAATATCTGGTAGACATGAGAGCCTAACATGGACACAGCATGTGATACCACTCCAGGGGCCTTTAGGTCACTTGGTTTTGAAGGCATAGTGAGGACAGGACAGGGTAGTGGTGCCACTGTCAGATGTGAATGAGGTTTTCTAGTTTAGACATACAGGGTAGTGGTGTCAGATGTGACATCAGATTCTCAAGTCTGGAGTTTGGTTTCTGTAAGGGGACTTTACAAGATAATGCCACTAGTGGACTTAAGGGGGACTTGAGACTGACTGTTCAGTGGGGAAGAACAGTCTGGCTTGTAGGCTTCCTTTATAAAGGTATTGACTATCTCCTACCTACCCACCCTCTGTGCAGCAAGGGCAGCTGTGCACATGAACCAAGGAGGGTCTGGATTCTTCTGTGGTTTATCTCTGGGTCTGAGACAGACTTGGAGACTTAAGGAATGTAAGAGACAGACCTCCCACCTAGTTGAAAGGGAAGCCCTAGCTACTCCAGTGAAGACATGTTCTTTCAGGACTAAGAGAAATGGAGCAGAAACAGGAGATACTACACTCCAACACAGGGCCCAGCACCTGCTGGGGGCGAGAGCTGGGTGTTGGCTTGCACCACACTCTGCCAATCTGCCCTGCAGCCTGGGCATTGCCACTAACTTGCTGTGTGACCTTGAACAAGTCACTTTTCTTCTTGGGGCCTGAGTCACCTTATCTGTTTACTGAGAAGTGAGGCAGGATGATCTTTAATGCTGTTGTGAGCTTTTAATGCTGTCTGTGGGCTTCTCTAAAAAAACAAAAAAGAAACAAAAACAAACAAAAAGAACAAAACAACAGACCAATGAATGCCACCCCCAGCCCTACCAAGGGAGGCAAAATAGTGGCTGCAAGTCGTTCACCTTTGACATCCAGCTCTTGACCACAGGTAACGCTTTGTTTTAAAAACCCAAAAGGGATTCAAAGTATGGGCTGTGGAGTTGGAATATAGGATCCGTCCTCGGTGGCTTTTGCTGCAGGGAGAGCTGGCTTTCTCTGATTTGACCCTTTGTGACCCTGGACAGCACTTATGATCTGGTTGCAATACAGACCATTATGAGAAGCAAAAGAATGATTCATCCCTGTGCCGCACTCTTCAGGGACCAACAGCTCAAAGCAGAGACTTGAGGCGACCAAGGTTTTTCCAGAATCCATCTGGGGCTGCTTTAGAGCGCCAGGTGGCTTCTATTCTAGTTTTACTTGGTGTCATATTAACTCTGTCATGCTGATATGAGAACAGCAGGAAGTATTGGAGCAGAGGGGTTCTAACGACAAAGGGCCATGGCTGTCTGTGATCAGCCACCTGGCTCATGAAGTTGAAACTGACTTGTTAACCTCGTTTACATCAGGAGACATAAATATATTCTGCTGTCTGTCAGACTCAGAAAGCAAATCCAGACTATCTTTTCAGCTCGTGTTAATGCCTGCTATGGGCACCGAAGTCACTAGCGTGAGCACGGATGTATCTTCCATGTTCTAGGTGGCTTCTTCCAGGGAAGGTGCTAATCATTTCCTTTTTCAGTGACACCGAATCCAGTGGAGGGACAGCGATTGGATGCACCCAATGGGCTCTAACAGTTATCCTGGGGAGATGGGATACATTACTGTATTGGCAGGTGCACTTGGGCCTGATATCCTACATTAAGTGTGACCCCAGCTGGGCGCCCTGCCTGGGTGGGGAGAATGAGTGCCGGTCAGCACAGCAGGAACAAACCAAGAATTTTGCCTCTCAAGACAGGCAGATTCCTAAAGTGGAACTAAGTGGTCCCTGCAGAGCAAGAGCAGGCCAGCTAGTGCAGCTAAAGGAGCATCCCTCCTTAGCTTGTGGCCAGTGTGACTGCAGAAACTTCAAAGCAGCAGCTCTTCAGTCTGGGGAAGGTTGCTGGGAGAAAAAAAAAAACGTTATTTTGTTATCAAATGGTGGAAGAGCCGTGCGTGCTTCTCAGCACTCCTTGGCCACTCTTCCTCCATGTTATGCTTTCTGATGCTCTCCAGAGCTCCCTTTTTCTGGAACGTTTCTTCACCATTTTGCTTTAGAAGTCACTTCGATGCCCAGGCCCCTCCTGCTACACATTTCACTCAAATTGTCTGACAAGCCTAGAGCTTCAAGAGAAGAGGCTCACGGACCTGCCCAGCCTAGGTGGATAGGACCGTTCAGGATGGAGCTTTGGTGGTAGGAGGGTGGGTGGGGTGTGAGCAACGGGATGCTGAGCAAGTGGGGAACTGCTGGACTTCCCCAAGCTTGACATGTCATCCCAGCAATAAAAGTACTGAAGGAATTTCGGGGGGAAGGCGGCTGGGAAAATTCAAGGCCTCTGCGGTGAGCATGGCAGACAACAGTTCCACAGTGTAGTTCCCATAAGTTCTCCCTCTCTCTCCCCCTCTCTCCCCGCCATAGTCTGTAAGCAAGAACAAAAGAGATTGGAAGAGTTTGTAGAGCTTTTCTGGCTGTGGAAGGTGGTGTGTAAGATTACCCTAAGAAATCGCTTCTACTTCAGACCTCACTCACCAGAGCCTTTTGTATGCACAACACGACCATTCTCTGAGCCTTAAGATAGTGTTTGCAGCCACTTTTAGAAATGTTCAACCTTGGTCAATGAATCAACAGCTTATATGGATGGACGAATGAATGATGACATGAGTTTATCATAAGCTCTGGCTCGGGGAGGAGAGGTTCATGGTGCTTGCCTTTGTAGAAGACAGGCCTGGAGTTGAATCCCAGCTCAGCCACTTGCAAGCTGTGTGACAAGGGAACAGGTTATTTAACTTCTCTGAGCCTCCCTTTCCTCAACTTTGTCCGTGCCAAAGATCTCTGGGAAATCCAAACAACACCATCTTCATTCCCTACCACAGGGCTGTTTGTTACACAGCACTGTAATGATGGGCTAGCTTAAGAGGACAGACATTGGGTGGCAGCAGCTTCCTTAGCACATGGAGGCTTGTTTGCTCAGTGGCCTGGAGTTAGGAGACTTGTTTACTCAGTGTTGGTCTAGAGTTAGGTGAAAGAGAAGAACTGAGCTAGGTCCATCCCCAGATGCACGCCTGATTTTCACCACTCAAAAACTTGTTTTTTTTTAAATTTATTTATTTATTAAGGATTTCTGCCTCCTCCCCGCCACTGCCTCCCATTTCCCTCCCCCTCCCCCGATCAAGTCACCCTCCCTCATCTGCTCGAAGAGCAATCAGGGTTCCCTGACCTGTGGGAAGCCCAAGGACCGCCCACCTCTATCCAGGTCTCATAAGGTGAGCATCCAAACTGCCTAGGCTCCCCCAAAGCCAGTACGTGCAGTTTGATCCCACTCAAAAACTTGTACAGGCCCAAACACAAGCACTAGGTATATAACCAGGACATGACGGAGGTGTCTGGCAGCAGACAGAGTGTGTGCCCTGGGAGACAGATCTTGGGGAAAAGCAACAAGGAAGTGGGGCAGAGAATCTACCAGATCAGCATCCATGACCATGCCTGCAGTGGGCATCAAAACTTCTGTGGGATACATGAAGGCTTAAGAACCCAAATCTGTGGATCAGTTTGTTGAGAGACTAGCAAGAAGGGTGCTGGGGGAGAGGTTGGTGTCTGGGTTGGAGGCTGGGAACAAGTGAAGCTTAGATTATCTAGACCTCTCCTCACTTAAAGACATGGCCCTGGAGTCCCATGAGGGTCTGCCACTTTCTGAGCAGACTCTTACATTGCAAGTGGTCTGCAGTGGGGGCAGGAGGAAGGCACAAAGCTCTGAGGGCAGTTCCACAGTGGAGTTCCTACTGAAGGCCTGCCAAAGCACTGTGCTGCACTGTCCCAGCAGCAAAGACTTTCTGGGTCCCCCTGTCTTGTAAAGCCACCCGGTCCCCACCTGCTACTCACAGCCACCTTTCCTCCTGAAGCTGGCAATGGCAACGCTAAGGTCTCCTCATCTCAATTTCTCATCCTCACAGTCCCCCACACGTTATCACACGACATCCTCTTCCAGTATCAAGCCTTCCCGTTTCTTCCTAAGACTCTTCATAGAGCCCTTGGGATCTTGGCTTGCTTTTCCTGACCTGCAGTGGTCCACTCACCCCATAATCATGCCATCAGACACAAAGTTGTGGCCCTATGTATCCAGAAATCCTCTGCTCCCTCCTGGGGACTACTGAGAGCCACTGGAGCTCACATGGCGTGGTGGACTTTGGCCAACACAAGATCTATGTTCTTGGCTTACCTCAGTTGCCCAAAACCTCCACCTCCTGCCCGGTGGCTCAATATCTGTCCCCACATTAGCTAGTGGGAATGCACACAGAGCTGACTCCTCAGCCCAATTTCTACTCTTGATGATAGTTCTCATGAAATTTGCCTTCTCATCCCAAGGCCAAAGTCACGTTAGTTGTATGAGGATGAACCTCCTCATTGCTGGTCCCCTTCCTGTCCCTGCCTCCCCAGGAGCATCTCCTTCTGTAACTTGTTGGTAGTTCTCTTGTTTTTGACTAAGGCTGAACCTTAGGGAACTTTCACCATTAGTCCTGCCTCTTTCCTTTCCCTCTTAAACATTTGTCCCCCTACCGCTCTTCTCCAGGCTCTGCCTAGCCATTTTCAACCCCATACAACAGGGGCCTGTCACCACTTTCTTTTATAGTTAAAGGTCTTACAAGTCCTGCCTGCAGTTGGTGTCTGTGAGGTAACCACCCCTCCCCTTCACTTCTCAACCTTCCTAACTCAGGCACTTCCTGTCAACCCATTGGACTGAATCACGACGAAGTTTCGCATCACAAGCCCAGCGGACTCCACTTCTCAGTTCTCAAAGCCAGAGGGGCTCGAGGGGAGGCCATGGTCGGCTCTGCCTCTGCAATGCTCTCCTGCCTCGCCTTCCATGACAGTGCCACCCCCCATTCCTTGTCTGTGCTTCTCTAGCTGGCAGCTTCCAGTCTCCCTGTCCTGCTTTTCTGTCCACCTCACTGGAAGACTGGAGCTTGCGGGCATCTTATAGAAGTTTCTGACAGCCTTTGTTTGCAGGGGGACCTGAATCCCAGTTTCTTTTCGTGCCTGGAGTCGGGGTAACGCCACACCTCTGTCTTTTTTTCCTTTATTACCTGTGGTCTTGGTAAATACTGTCTTCAACTGCTTGAGGTTTGATTTATTCTGGACCTTGGAGATAGCTCAACCCAGCTGGCCACTTTCACAGCTTCACCTCGTTTTGGTGACTCCTCTTAGGTGGTCCCCGGCCCCATTGATTTCCTCTTCTGACTGCTTGCAAGGGTGGTTCTTGTCTGCTTTTATCTGCACTACCTAGCTTCCAACTCATGGCATCTTTACAACAGCCACCTCCTGCCTTCTTGGGGCCTCACTTTCTCCACTCCCTGCACAGGACGGCTAAGCATGCAGATCACACTTTCCTTCTGTTGTCTTTCTGTATCTTCTGTTGGCATCTGCCTCACTTGTAGGTACATAGTGAGTGGGACCCACTGTTTCTACTCCGCTCTCCTGTTCACTCCTCCTGGCAGCTTTGCACCCAGTGTCTGCCCTCTGCTAGTTCCACCCTGAGTGGTCTGTCCTAGGAGTGGGCATCTCCCATCACCATCCCTGTAGACCCTGTGCAAGCTTCACACCCACACTTAGCTCAGCAGCTTCCTCTTCTTGACTTAATTCCCCTCATTGTTTTAAGGTGGTTAACTTCCCTCACTGCTTAAGGTGGCTCTCAGGAGTTACACAAAAGTTTTTCCTGGTTGCTGTTCCTAGATGTTTCATAGAGGGCCTTCCAAGACCCTCACTTTTCTCTCTGGAAATTACCTTTCAGTCAAGGACTTTTCCCTGAGCAAAGAATCTTTAGGACAGGGATCATGTCTTATTTATCTCTATATCCCTAGGGCCCAGCATTGTCTTTGAACATGGTAGGCTATCATAGACACTTGAAAATGAACCAATTAACTTTGGGAATGTGTCTAAGTGGCATTCAGACTTCTGCTCAGTCGTTATTCATTTTTCTGCTCATCTTTGGTGGCAAGGAACAGTCAGCTCAGCTTTAGATGCGAGTTCCCCCGTGGAGGGCCCATTGCAGCATGGTGACCTGGAGAATGGGAATGGGAAACTCACACTGCACATCACTGACTGCTTGGCTAGACCCGGCAAGGAGGAACCCACAGATGGCTTACACCGAGTTCTATCTAATCTTTGTCCCAATCAAATACAGTAGCCCCAGTGGGATCCTGGCTTGGCCTTGGAGGTCTCAGGGGTTGGGGGATGGTGTTCATGAATGAAGTGAGGACTGGGGTAGAAAGCACAGAAAATTTGAGATGGGAGGGGCTGAGCAGTAGAGGGATTAAGCCTTTTTATTCTGGATGCCTGGAGCTTGCTGGGCTCCCAGGAGGTGTGGGGATCCTTTATGAGCCTCTGTGTTCTCATGCAGACAATTTATCCCAGGGGCTATTAAATCCCCACCCTTCACTTTGATTTTGTTTGGAGTCTCTGGCACGTACAGCCAGCTGTCTGACCACTGCTGGAGTACTAGGCTCTTGGGGACCTCTTGAGCTCTGCGAGACCCCACTCTCTGGGGGTGCTCATAGCATCTCCCATTTGTAAGACATGACTGATTGTTGCTGCTGGGGTCACTAGCAGAAGTGGGGGACAGATGGCAAGCCTCGACCTATTTGTAAGGCTCTGGCAGTAGATAGCCTCTGACCACAGTGGGAAAGCCAAGCTGCCTCCTGCCCTGGAATTGGCAGCTAGGGCAGCTGGTTCTTGGGGGAAGGGACAATGGACTTGAGCCTAGTGTCCTCTAGGATGCTCACTCTCTTCCAAATCTTACTGGCTGGAGAAGGATGTGGGGGGCGAGGGGCTGAAGAGTCAGGAATTTTGTGCCTCAAATTCTCTTTTTAGACACCTTTCTCCATGTCAGCTTTGTTATCTTCCAATAGCCTAAGAAGTGAGACAGGTCTAGGTGCTTCAAAATACGAAGGGTCTCAAAGGAAGCATCCCTTCGGAGTTACACAGAGATACTGTACCACCATGTTGCCAGGCCACGTGAGAGTTCATCCTCTAGATTCTGGGGAAACATACTTTTGCATAATTTCCCTAATTTGCCTCTAGAAGTAGTCACCTGTTCACTTTTTGTTGAGCAATCTTCGTTCATAATGTGTGTGTGTGTGTGTCTTTCTATTGAGTACTTTAGGCTAGCTCCTCCAAAGACCAGCTTTAATCCAAATTCACTTCATCTTCCTTCCCAACACTCCTAATCGCCAGGATGGAAACTCCTTGTTCTCCAGTCACTCCTGAGGCCAGAGGTTTGAGTATTTGAAGGGATCTCAGCTCTTAAGGGGATTGTACCGGAAGCAAAGATCTGTATTTTAAGACCTGTATTTTGAGACCTGTATTTTGTTTATCTTAAGTTCACAAGTTAAGTAAGATATTCACCTTTGCAGGGCAAGTTCCAGACCTAGAAATTAACCTAGAGAGACCTGCAGGCCCCAGGCTTTAGAAGCAATTAGCATTTCCTTTGTTAGTTAAGAGTCACAGACCTCAGTTTTTCCTTATCAGCTAAGGAAGTCTCCAGACCTGAATTCCAGCATCCTACCTCTCCTCCTGTTTGCTATAGAACAGCTCCTGAGGAACAATAAAGTGGCAGCTTGATCAGAAAGCTTGTCTTGCTGTCATTTCTCGTGTCTCTTGCCCTTCCATTCCTCCCTTCCAGATTTATCAGAGACCCCCGTTCTTGTCCTACTGGCCGGGATAGGTTTGTCATACCTTAGACACACACCGACTCTTCTTGCTGGGACAGTTGGATGACTGGGCATAGGGGAGGCATTTTTTTCCCTGGAGGTTATTACTAAAGGACACAAGTTCTCCTCTGTCCAAGGTGCCAGGCTGGCATGGCTGATGTGTGGGCCTGCTGGGTCACGGTGCCTAAGCCAGCTGGTCCTAGGCAGACCATTTCAAGAAGTCTGATTTCTTCCATTCAACAGGGCCATAAACAGTGAACCAGGGAAGTACTTGCTAGCAGGTCCATGCCTAGGTAGAAGACCCTAAACTCTTATTGATCTTTTGACATGGGCCTTGTTCATATCTTGTTATCACACTTGTTCCTTCTCCTTCTTCTGTAATCTCTTAAAGTAAGGGTTTGGCTCAGTGCTCTTTGCAGAAATCACAAGACAACGCAGAGCAGACGAGTCCTCGCAAAAGTATCTTGTAAGGCAGAGTCTTTGCCCAGACTCATTAAAACAGAACATTGAATTTGACCACAACTCCTTGAGTGGTTCTTTTTTTTCTACCTCTACAGCATCTGAAACTATGGTTTTGTTTGTGAGCATCCAGGCATGGATCAACAGTTTGATCATACTGAAACTGGGTTGAGAGCCTGTCCATCTGAAGGGTGATGGAGGGAAAGGCCCTGAAGGTACTGGTCTCAAGGGCTGCCTCTGGAGAATCCGGAGCAGCAGTTTCCAGAGAATCACCAACCCCTCTGGACTGAGAGGGGGTAGTTGTAGGGTTTTCAAAGAATACTTTTAAAACAGATTTATTGACAAGTCTTCCTAGTACAAAAATGGTTTAGAGTAAGAAGAGGCAGAGGGCCTAAAAAGTTAGTTACTAATATGTGTTCATTCATTAATTCAACCATATCTTAAAAACACCTACTATGTGCTTAGTTAGTGCTGTCTGAGTACTGAGAGGAATGAAATGAAGGCGTGACTCTGCCCTCTGAGCTTGTAGCTGCAACAGTAATCAGGAGCTTGAGCAGCACAGCAAGGGTTTGGGTGGCTTGGCTTTCATTTCCACTCGTCCCTTGACTTTCCTACAATGGATATTATTGTCTTCAAGCTCAGACACATATGAAGACATATGATGGGACCTTTAAAAAGATAGCCCCACTCTGCCTTAGAGTGTAGCATTCTCAGGACACAATCTTATTTTAGATGATTTGGTCCTAAGTCAAGCCTTCTTTGAATGTATCTGAATGTTTTTCATTTGTTTTAGTGAGTCCCCAAAGTGGTGACAGTTTGTTCTCTTTCAGGCCCTCGCTGTGGCTCTATCCTAATGGACTATGTATGCCCATTGAGAACCAGGGACTGAACAAGCTAGGAGGTTTTATTTTGATTGAAGAGCAAACTTAACTTTATCCAAGTCCAGGTTAAGGAGTTTTGCTTTAGCAATGATTGGATACTTTCATAGCTGCTCTCTCCTTACCTTCCTGCCGGCTTGTCCTTCGACCCGCCCCCACTTCCGTATTTTATGTAATCAGAGCTGAAGGACATAACTTTAAACTAAGGTGGCTCAACACTTGACCTGTCAAAATGACTGGTAGCATCAATATTGATGGGCAGAAAGAATATTCATATTCTGAGAAGCTAAGAATGATTTCCGGAAATGAAACTGAACGGAGCCTCAGGGACAGGGTAGGGCCCAGATGAGTTGAAAGAGGAATCAAAATTTAAAGAAGAGGATAGACTATACTCTCCAGTGGAATCAGATGGCATCATTTTGAGAAATTAATATACATCTTTATGTAGTTACACAGTGATACTGTACCACCATGGTGCCAGTCGATGTGAGGGTTGGTTGGTTCATTTTCTAGATTCGTGCATATTTTCCCTACAGACTAAGTAGCATACCCTTTCCTATTTACCTCAACAGGAAGTCATCTGTTCACTTTTTGTTGAGCCATCTTCTTTCACAATTTGTGTGTATCTATCTATCTTCTGAGATCATTCATGTCCTTGGCTTGGCTTTGCCTCTTTTTGTGAGATGGTACAGCACATTTGCTGACTATGGGTGTTACCTGGTCAGGGAAGGTGAATGTCAGAAAAGAAACCCATAGCCTGGCTTTTACTCAGATGAGGTAAAATGAGACATAATGTAGACCTTCAATGCATACTTCAAACGTGAAGGTGGGAGGTTGGTTTCATGAAATTTATGTGCTGTTAAAGACCCAATTCATCCCCCAGAACCAAAGTTTCTTGAATACTCTAGGGAAGTTAAACTTGTAATCAAGGGCCACCACATAGGGGTTAACTGCTGTGACATCTGTTAGTGATGAATCCCTTAGGTTCTTTGCAAGGTTATCCTTGGGGAATCTAGAAATTCTTGGAAGAATTTCTAGAGATTCTTGTAAACAAAAAAAAGTCTGCTACTTGGGCCATTGGGATGGTTCTGGACTCAAGTTGAATGGCCGGAGAGACAAGAAGTCAGTCTACTAAATTCGTGAGGCAACTCTTCTTTACCAAAACTGAAACTTTTTTAAATGGTAAAGAAACATTAAATCCATCTGTCCATCCATCCAACAACTATTTATTGAGAACATATCATGTCTTTTGGCTCAAGGGGGGGATTGACCAAAAGTGAAAACCTCACCTTTTCACTCAAAATCCCAAGGAAGAACGGTATATGCTTCAAAACCATTGACGGGTCAAAAAGCAGGAACTGTCTTCGATGCATTAAAACTGGAAGAAATCTCAGAAACATGGAAAGCCAGTGCAGCCAGTTTTCTGATGGAGGCATTGCTGTGAATACGGTCCCAGGAGTGATCTGTGAAAAGTGTGCCTGGGCTTCTAAGTGACAGGTGTGGCGTGGAAGGGAGCCAAGAGCACACAATGGAGTGAGTGGCTGTGGCTGCTGGGATGATCAGATAGTCAAGGTGACTGCCCCATAAGTGCCCTTGACCTGGACTTTCTCAGACATTTGGGTTGCAAGGTCCAAGTGCTGCTCTTCAGTCTACACAAGCCCAGAGACTGACATCCCTGCTATTCCACTCTACCAAAGACAGATACCTTCCCTGTGTTGAACAGAAGGAAGCAAAACTTGCCAACAGTGCATACAACAATTTTCTCCCAGTTTCCAGGATCACAGAAACTTTCTCATACACAAATGAACATTATGTATGAGGAATCAGAGAAGTTGTACTGACATCAACAGAATTCACAGCAAAGGAAAGGTGATGTGTAAGCAGAATGGAGCTTGGAAATAAATGTGGCTAGCAGATACACAAAGAACTCTTGGGAACCAAACTGCTAAACATTTAAAAGCAACAGATCAGTTCAGATAGCAGAGTGAATGGAACTGAAGAGAAAACCAGTGAAGAGGGAGTGGGAATTCTCTTGGACTATGGTACCTAAAAATATGATGAGGTAGAGACTTGGAAAGTTAAGGGTTGAGGTGGGGAGCATGTCTGAACAATCCAGCATTTCTCTGTAAGGCGTTTTAGAGGGTGGGGTGGAGCAAAGAACTGAAACAAGATAAAAATCCCAAGCATTAAATAGCATGACCACTTGCTTAAGAAAATATCCATGGCCAAATGAACACATCATGGCACGAGGACAACACGAGGGGAGGAGCTTAGGGAGGGAGCATGGAGAAGAGTGTGCAAAGAGGAGCAAGCACAAGAGTGACCGCCTCTCACTGATGACATAGGTGTAAGAGTGACCGCCTCTCACTGATGACATAGGTGTAAGAGTGACCGCCTCTCACTGATGACATAGGTGTAAGAGTGACCGCCTCTCACTGATGACATAGGTGTAAGAGTGACCGCCTCTCACTGATGACATACGTGTAAGAGTGACCGCCTCTCACTGATGACATAGGTGTAAGAGTGACCGCCTCTCACTGATGACATACGTGTAAGAGTGACCGCCTCTCACTGATGACATAGGTGTAAGAGTGACCGCCTCTCACTGATGACATACATGTAAGAGTGACCGCCTCTCACTGATGACATAGGTGTAAGAGTGACCGCCTCTCACTGATGACATACGTGTAAGAGTGACCGCCTCTCACTGATGACATACGTGTAAGAGTGACCGCCTCTCACTGATGACATACGTGTAAGAGTGACCGCCTCTCACTGATGACATACGTGTAAGAGTGACCGCCTCTCACTGATGACATACGTGTAAGAGTGACCGCCTCTCACTGATGACATATGTGTAAGAGTGACCGCCTCTCACTGATGGCATACGTGTAAGAGTGACCGCCTCTCACTGATGACATACGTGTAAGAGTGACCGCCTCTCACTGATGACATAGGTGGAAGAGTGACCGCCTCTCACTGATGGCATACGTGTAAGAGTGACCGCCTCTCACTGATGACATACGTGTAAGAGTGACCGCCTCTCACTGATGGCATACGTGTAAGAGTGACCGCCTCTCACTGATGACATACGTGTAAGAGTGACCGCCTCTCACTGATGACATAGGTGGAAGAGTGACCGCCTCTCACTGATGGCATACGTGTAAGAGTGACCGCCTCTCACTGATGACATAGGTGTAAGAGTGACCGCCTCTCACTGATGACATACGTGTAAGAGTGACCGCCTCTCACTGATGACATATGTGTAAGAGTGACCGCCTCTCACTGATGGCATACGTGTAAGAGTGACCGCCTCTCACTGATGACATATGTGTAAGAGTGACCGCCTCTCACTGATGACATACGTGTAAGAGTGACCGCCTCTCACTGATGACATACGTGTAAGAGTGACCGCCTCTCACTGATGACATACGTGTAAGAGTGACCGCCTCTCACTGATGACATATGTGTAAGAGTGACCGCCTCTCACTGATGGCATACGTGTAAGAGTGACCGCCTCTCACTGATGACATAGGTGTAAGAGTGACCGCCTCTCACTGATGGCATACGTGTAAGAGTGACCGCCTCTCACTGATGACATAGGTGTAAGAGTGACCGCCTCTCACTGATGACATAGGTGGAAGAGTGACCGCCTCTCACTGATGACATAGGTGTAAGAGTGACCGCCTCTCACTGATGACATACGTGTAAGAGTGACCGCCTCTCACTGATGACATAGGTGTAAGAGTGACCGCCTATCACTGATGGCATACTGCCGTGCCAGCGTGGGTTGGAACCAAGAGTCTCGGCGGAGGGTGTCCAGGTTGAATGAATACACAGAGCACGAGGTTGAGGTGGAACAGCTTCCTTTATTGTCTTGCTGGGGGTGGTTTTATACCATGTCACCAAATGAGGAGAGAACTGCAAAGGGACTGTAACCTGACCCTGGCAGGGATCAAGGAACGGTCACCATGCACTCAAAATTCCTTCCTTTCCTGCTCCAGGAGCAGAGGGAATTTATTATATTTTCCTTGCAGATAAGCACCTCAAATAGGGGCAGGGATATCAACTCGGGGCTGCAGTTCCCACAGCATACATGTAAGAGTGACCGCCTCTCACTGATGGCATACATATAAAAGAGCAATGGAATCACAAAATCTGTACAGTTGCGAAAGATATTGGGCTTGGTGCTATAAATCTGTCAAAATTAACAAATATGTGGATAAGAAGTAGTTTCAGGCTTCCTGGGTTCAGAGTTCATCATTTCTCGGCTAGAGTGTGCATGCGTGCATTCTCCCCCAACACACACCACTAAAGGTCATCATTTAAAAGCAAAACAATGGGAAAGGGAGTCAAGAAACCTGCTTTATTGTACACACTTGTGCGTTACAGACAGCAAAGTGAGAAGGCCCCCTATATTCACCAGCTGAGTGGTGGCTGAGGAGGCATGAATGAGTTTTTAGAGACCAGTGGCCAGACTGTAGCTGTTTATAAAAGGTCTCTTAGGCTCTTGGGGTCTTGCAAGGTTACCTGCCTTGCAGGATGGATACCCAGAGGTACCAGTCTCCAGATGCATGTCCCCAACACATCCCTTCTATGTATATGGCTGTAATGGTCCAGTTCCAGAGGGTACATATCTTTAAGCCTGGCTTGATGTAAAGACAGACTGTTTCTACTTGTATTTAAAGTTTTTCAAAAAGAAATAAAGTTTGAAGACAGGTATGGCTGGATATTCCTGAGACCCAAATACTTGAGCCCCTGGTACTCAAGTTAAACTTCCTAAATACTGCCTCCTCCTTCCCCTTGCCTTCCTGGAGAGCTAGGAACAGTGTTCGTACTCATCAGCCATAGGGCTCACAATAATACAATCACAAACTTGAGGGTGACCTACACACTTGGCTTGCCCAAACACCTCTAAATATTGAGGAAGAAGTGTGACTTGATAGTATAGAGGGCCTTAAGGACAGACCCAGTCTAGCTGCCACCAGTCCCAATTTCCTAGGTGTCTTTCTGTTTTAGTTGACCACCTACCTCAGGGCCTTCACCATCATGGAGTACATGGAGCTGGGACTCGAATTTGACGTTCTTCTCATTTTGTATAGCACTTTTGTTCTTCCTACAACTTTACTCTTTTCCTGAAACTCACTCACCATGCCACAACTTCAGGAGGTCCATGACGAAATAGAGCACTAGCTGGTCAGGTGCTGCTTGCTCTTGCTGGGGGCTCATAGTATATTTTTTATAATAGGCAAACATGACCAGACCAATGAGGGAGCTCATGCACAGGGACACTTGTTGGCAGGGGAAAACCGCATAGCAGGAAAGAATAGCAGCTTTCTCTGAGCGGGAGCTGAGGTAGCGCTGCACCTGAGCCTGATTCACTCCATACAAGGACAGCATCATGAAAACCCCCCCAAAGGCCAAAGTCCAGAAAGTATGACGCACAAAGGGGTCGGGATCCAGCTCAGTCCTAGAGATGCGGCCATCCTGGGAAGACACGTTCCATACATGACCCAAGCCGCCCACGCTGGCCGAGCCTACAATGATAACCACCAGCTGCCCTAGGAACATGACCAGCGTTTGGAACACATCTGTCCAAATGACAGCCTTGAGCCCACCCAGTGCAGTGTAGATGTTGCAGACAATTCCGAGGGCCAGGACCGACAGCCATAGATCAAATCCTGTCACTGCATTGAGGGCCAAGGATGGTGCATAGAGAGCGACACCCATGTAGATCACCATCTGAAAGATGAAGGTCACAGTTCCAAGGATCCTCACTACTTTATTGAAGCAGAGCTCCAGGTACTCATAGGCACTGGTAAGATGCAGGCGGTAGAAGACTGGAATGAAGATGTGAGCAGGGATCAGAAGTCCCAGGAAGTAGGAGCATCCCAGGAACCAATACTGGGTTCCGAATCGGTAGATCTCAGCTGGTGCCCCCAGGATGGCTACTGCTGACTGGAAGGTGGCCAGCAGGGACAGTGCCACGGGAAGGCAGCCCATTTTGCGGTCTGCCAGCAGCAACTCACCAACAGTATGCTGGCCCCATCCACGGCAAGCATGATAGAGCCCAATGATGAGGGAGAGAAGGAGCAACAGGCCAAACACCACATAGTCCACGACAGAAAAGGAGGAAATAACCCTGCTGGTGTCTGAGGTTGTGTGGAAGGGAGCTGAGGTGCTCTCCCCCATACTCATCCTCTCTGTGCCCGTTTTCCAGGACTTGGTATTCCTGGGCTCAGAGCTGTCAGTTTACCGACCGAGCACGTATAGGCGAATGGCTCTGAGTTGGTTCCTGGCTCAGTTTCACAGCATTCCTCTTCCAGACAGTGACACGGTCCAAGAGCAACTGGAGAAGCAATCTCTGAGGCAGAGCTGCCTGGAGCGGCACTGAGGTAGAGGCCCTGATTCTGTAAGGAGCTGAAAGGCACTCCGACTGTCTTTGGTGACCTCTTGAGGTGTCCTCATCAAAAGCAATAGCTGCCCTTTGGTGTGACGGGTTTCTCCCAGCGCCCTTCCAGACAGGACTCCTGCGGCTGCTACTACGCTGCAGAAGCGCTACCTTGCCTTGCGTCGGTGGTTCAGCCAGGACTACCAAAGTTCCTTCGTTCCTTCCGAAACCAGCATTGTTCTTTTCCCTTTTTTGACTCAGTTTTCCCCTCCTCTCCACACGTGGCTATTGGATAAGAATTAGAATTATATAACTATAAGTATATACCAGTATAAAATGATTTTATTCATTTCAGTTCACTTGGGAGCACCTCTGAACCATTCCAAGATCGTGGTTGCAACCACCCTGCATCTGATGCTTGACTTTCCACCATTAGGGATTCATTCTTTTGTGGAGGCTGGACAGTCCTCCCAAGTGTCTAATCATTGGATGTAGACCCATCAACAGCAGATGGGAACGGCTCACAGATGGGAAGGATTGCTCCCCTGCCCAGAGTCACGTGACCTTGGTGATGAGGAGACAGAGGAGAGAAGCCATGACAGGGACTTTGGAAGTTGTAATAAGAATAGTTTGGGGAGTTTAAAAGGTGGTCCCCATTCTGTTGCGGATATTCCGTAAATGCTGTCACCTACCACGCTGGATCTAAAACACAGAATGTGACCCAGGTACATTGGTGGGAAATACTCTGCTAAAGACATGAGCAAGCCTGAAACCCAGGGGGAAGGACTGGAGGCCCAGCACTCCAACTCCTGTATAACTGAGTCTGAGAGCTGGTGAGAAGCAGGCCTCCCCACCCTCAACCCAAAGCTTCCTTCTCCACGAATTGTCCTCTATGAGCACTGTATCCATTACTCTTCTCAAGGCTGTGACAAAATAGTTGACAAAGTCTGCTCAAGGAAGGGCTTTGGGGAGGGCACAGTGCCTCGTGGTGCGGGAAGTCGAGCCGGAGGGAGCGTGGTGTAGCGGCTAGCATTGCCTCTGCACTCAGGGAGCTGAGGATGGTAAGTGCCAGTACTCAGCTGGTTTCCTCCTTTGTCGTTTTACACTCAGTCTGGCATCCCAGTCCGAGGATGGTGATACCCACATCCAGGGGAAAACTTCTCAGTTAAGCCTCCTTAGAAACATCCACACAGACGCACCCATAAGTGTGTCTTTTGGATGACTCTAAATCCAGTCAAGTTGACACTGTAGATGGACCATTAAAGGCACTTTTGTGTGTGGCTGGAAGAGGAAGGTGTTTGTATTCTGTGAGTAGAAGGCAGAGGAGAGACGTAGATGCCAGATGCTAGAGAGTACTCTGTATGTCTTCTGGACAGTAGGATGACATAGGGGCAGAAATAGGATGAAATGGTGTTTCTGCAAGAGCCTTAATGAGACCCTGAACACAGGGGTGGATGCTGACAGCTCTCAGGACCCACCCATATTTCTGCACAGAATTCAGCAACCCTAGGCACAGCCCTTCACAGTCTCACAAGGGTCATTGTTAATGCAGGTGGCAACAAGGCAACTTAAGATTATCAGAAGATGATCCAAGGGAGCTCAAGATGGTTTATTGCAAATATGAATGATGTGGGTCTCCTAGAAACCTCCCAGAGGACCATCACAAGCATCCCATCAGAGGAGGGATCTAGGGAGAACCCTGGAGCCTAGCTACCTAATGTGATGCAGGCCTTAGTCTCCTAGTGATATCATCAGATCTCTACCTGAAATGTTTCAATAACAACCCACAGGTCCACTCGCTTGACATCTTGCACACCCCAAAGCAGGCTGTGATTCTACAGGGGTGGCGAGGTAGGGAAAGGGGCGAGACAAGAATGGTACAAGAACCAAGAGGAGGAGAGGAAAACCTCCTCTTTGTCATACTGACATGAAAGGAGAAAAGGAGAGGGCAAGATCTGAACTCACTCTTTCAGTCAGAAAACTACGATTTGACATTCCAAGGCATCGTTCTTGGAACAGGAAGAAGAGTTCAGATACTAAGTTTAATTCATCTCAGTGCAGCGTAAGATATCCTGCAAGGGTTGACAATTGATTAGAGGGGAAAGAGGAGAAGGTGGGGGGAGGGAAGAGCAGGAAGGGGAGGATGAGAGAAGAAATAAGTAAGGAAACCAACAGGACCATCTCTGCACACTGGAAAATGGGCACGCATGCAGTTTGTCCTGACGTCACCACCCTCAATTCTTCCACCACCCTCTTGCCAAGAAAAGAAGATCCTTTTCTTCCCTCCTGTGATGAACTCCATTTTCAGCATCCTCTAGATAAGTTCTGGCATCTTTGGATGGGCATTGTATAAGCTGAATTTTTCCAGCAGTAAAAAGCCAATGTCTTCCAGACCTGCAAAGTCTTTATGCAACCCTAGTGACACCCCTGAGAGAACTTACTAAGCAGATGTGACAGACAGCGCGGAGGGTGGGAATATAGGTTGATAGGTGTCAGTTATGTAAAGTTGCTCTTGTCTATAGCTATCCCCAAGTTGACAGGTCCTCTGGCCTCAGGGCTGGCATGTCCCTGTACGTAAGAGTCCAAGAGTAGATTGTGTCACCACTCTTATTTATTAGGGAGTCGAGCGAACTTGTTTTGAGGTTAGGTGCATCATAGCAGCCCCAAACAGTGTGCTTTGCCAGTCCTCTGCTCCATTTTGTAGACAAGCATGCGGGTACTTGGGAAAGTTAATTGTTGCGTCCCAGGTCACAGAGTTAGTCATACACCAGATCCCAAATTTAAGACCAAAGTCCATGATCCTCTGCTGGTGGTGCCAGGAAAACCAAGCATATGTGAAATCCGGTAGCTGAATCTGTGACCTGGTCCTTTAGTTCAGGCCTCTCAGCCTTTCACACTTATCTGCCCTCGACACACACAATGGGGGTGTGCAAGGGTGGGCACTGGAAATTGAGGCTGTCAAGAGGATCTGGAGGGTATGATGGGGGCACCCGCATCCCAGAATCCTCACCATGCACGCCTCACACTAACGATACTAGGTACTCTCTTCTCTACGTTTGTGACTCCCCGGGAGAAAAAATCCAGCCACAGAAGACAGACCTACTCGGAAAGCATACACGCAGGAGAAGATAGTCCTTGGCCATGGCGAATCACAGACGCATTTGGAGCACACGGATAGTGGTAAGCTCAAGAAACGGAACTCTTCTTTTACTGGGTGATTTTACAGTCTCCTCGCATCCTTGTCATTTCCCATGGAGTACCTTGAACCAACCATCGCCCCACTTGGGAAGCCGGTGGAGAGCTTAGCTAGGATAGTGGATAATGTCTGTCTGCCTTCCTTCAGGTAGGCTAGCCACAGAGTATACTATTTCTGGAAGGAATGCTCCTTAACTGCCTCATCTTGTGTCCAGACGGCTGTTACTGGGGACATCTTTAGTGACCCTCATTATGTAGGCCAGGTCATCCGCACATCTGGATGAATTTTGATTCAAGAATCATTGACAAGTATTTTTTTTTTTAAAAAGCAACAACTCTTATTTTTATGTACCTGGATCCTCGAAGCAGGTCAGTTTGTGGATTACTGTAGCTGTGCATCAGCAGGCGCTGCTCGCCGCTCTAATAGCCCTGGCTCTAGAGAAATTTATCCGCTTTCCCCCTGAGCTCTGCTCTTGACCAGAACCAGAGAAACAGGATAACTGGTATTGGCTGTTTGGCTACTATCTTTGAAATGCCTTCTGAGATCTGGAAAGGCCAAGGCATGGCTCACTAAGGGCACACACTGTGGTTAACAGGACAGTGGGCCGCCATCAGCCTCCGACCACATCGGAATTGGATTTCCTTTCAACATTGGTTACTTTTCTCATAGTTGTAGCCAAATAACTGACAAAAGCAACCAAAAAGGAAGATTTTGTTTTGGCTCAAGGGCATCATGGAGGTAAAGGTGGTGGCAGGCAGCTCTGTGGCCGTTGGGAACTTTCCTGGGACTCCTTACATTTGGCAGGACATGGGGCAGAGACCAGAGGGGAAGCAGGGCTGGTGGATAGACCGCAAGGCCTGCTTTCTGTCACCCACTTCAAGACTCGGCCATCTAAGGTGCCGTGACTTGCCCCAAACAGTGCCACCAGCCAGCAGCCAAGCCTTCTGACCCAGGAGTGTATGGGCACCCTTACAGTTGGGAGGGGACACTCTAGTCTTTGTTCCTCATCTGTAGTATTGTGTCCGATGTGTCTGGTTGGTCTTCATAGTAACTGGGGTGTGTGAGAGAGTTGTGATTGCCACAGCATCCCCAAGATGACAAAGCCGACACGGAAATAGGCCTTTCTCAGGGAAATCCCTGTTCCAAGTGCAGGAAATGGGTCACAAGGTGTAAGGCAACTTTCCCAGATTCAGACACAGGTCTGTTCTCAGGGTAAAATTCTCTCTCTCTCTCTCTCTCTCTCTCTCTCTCTCTCTCTCTCTCTCTCTCTCTCACACACACACACACACACACACACACACACACCTTTAGTGCTGATAACATCTGAGAAGCAGAACTAGGAAGGAAACACTCCTGCCTTTAAACACTGTAACCCAGGAACTGTGCCGTGTGCCTCACACCCTACTGCTAGCTAGTGTCTTTCGTTTTTCCCTGTGCACACAGATGAGAGCTTTTCTTGAGTGACAAGGGACAGATGAGTCCCACCTGGTAGGGCAAACCTGGACCCAGGAAGCATTGCTCCATGCTCCCCATAGAGGAGTGGAGCATAGCTCTCCTAGAGATAGAAAATGGCTTCACCGTGGTGAGGTTTCTATCAGGTACAAACAGCAGTAGCTGCTATTGATCTAGGCACTACCACAGCACAGCCTGGAAGAAAAGGGACCCGAGGGTGCTTGGTTAGTCCTGGCTACAGACAGAAGAATGTTGTCAATTAAAAAGAGTCTTATTGTTTTTCAGATCACAGAAGGTCTTGGAAACATCAAAACAATTCCTGTTGTCTAGCATTTGGGAGGACTCTGGGCACCGAAAAGATGACCACTGAAAAGCACCACAGGACTCAGTGACTCTCTTGAATTTTCTTAACACTGAAAGACTCATGCTACAGACACATCTTTCTGATGCAATGTGATTTCGATGTCACAGGTCTGCCTCAATATGCTGACCTCAGTTTGGATGCAGTGGATGTTTTCACACACGACATTAGGGCAGAGAAGGGAAGGAAGGTGGAGTTTTTGTCTAAGGAAGATTTGGGCTATATCTCTGGATATCAGTTTAGTTAATATTTGACAAGATATACTAAGACAGTACTACTTTTGGAAACCCATCACATGGAAATAAAGGCTCCTATTCACAAGGTATGTGTAAAAGAATATTTGCTATAAATTTCTCAGTGACAGAAAACTGGGAACAACTTGAAGGTCTTTTAATAAAGGGTTGCTTTTTTTTTTAAGTGGAGTTTATCCATGCAAGATGTTTGTAGTTTTAAAAACTAACTTGCCAAAACAAATTAACTTGGCTATATAAGTGATAACCTGGAAAAAGGCTTGTTTAATAAAGGATACAGGTTTCAAATGATTCAATTGCCATAGCAACAGCATGCACTGTGCACATGCATACACACCCATGCATACACACATGTATACACACACCATGCACACATGCACATAATGTGTATGCATGCACACACATGTGCCCACACAATTGCATATTACATAGATTTACAGGAGCAGAACTCCAAGACCATGCGGGAAATGCCAACAGTGACACTGATAGATGGTGTGTGTGTGTGTGTGTGTGTGTGTGTGTGTGTGAGAGAGAGAGAGAGAGAGAGAGAGAGAGAGAGAGAGAGAGAGAGAGAGAGAGAGAATGCCTGCATGTGAAGGCCAGAGGACAGCCTCAGAGGCTCAGGTGTTTCTCAGGGGTTGTCACTTTGGGGTCTCACACTTCTCTGCAGTTTGCCAAGCAGACTAGGATGGTTTGCCAGTGAGTCCAAACACCCTTCCTCCTGGTCCTCACATCTGCTGTACTGGGATTGCAACCACATAACACCATGCCTGGTTTTTTTTTTTTTTTATCTTTTCTTCTTCTTCTTCTTTTTTTTTTTTTTTAAAAAACATGGGTTCTGAGGATCGAACTCTGGTCCTCATGCTTGCAAAGCAAGCATTTCACTGATCTCTTCCCAGCCCAGTGAAGTCTTAAAGAAGAAAGTGATCATGATGACTCAATGGTCCGTAAAGAAAACCAGCGTACTCATTCTTTCTTGGTTTTATTTGGCTGTACGGGCTCACTCAGGCTACCTGAGATCAGTCTTGCTTGCAGTCTGTGTTACGATCAAGGGAAATCACAGTACATTTGGAGAATTGAGGCAGGAGCCCTTCCCAGAATGTATCTTCATAATGGGATATGTTCCTAGCTTTCCTGGCATGCAGACTCACAGTTTTGGTGAAGAGATGACCGCTTTCAGGGTCTCCCTGCTCATCTCAATATTTGACGAGAAGCCATTGAGCATAGCTCTATTTAACCTGTAAAAACCAATTCACAAGGCTCCAAAAAACGCCTGAGACTCTCAGGATGCTGACTGTACTAGAGTTTGTCATTGGACAGATAAGTACCACCAAGGCCAGGCCCTCGGCTTTGCATCTCTTAGTTCACAGTCATCCTTTCATGAGGGTTCTTAGGAAAAACACACCTTGAGGCTGAGTGGTTGCCAGTTGGCATTGGTGGTGAAAGGGGGTTCTTGGAAAGGGTTTGCTGTAAGAAGGTAAATATGAAAGACTTGAAAAGGAAGGGAGACTTATACAGTTTAGCAGTTAGCAGGTAAAAAGAGCTAATTCTGTTGTGACAGCATTTTGGAATATTTTGGTGTCTTGAGGCTCTTCTGTGTCTCCAAAGAAGTTTGGACCCTATCATAGACCATTGAGAAAAATGAATATTTATCTTTGGGCCCTTCTCATCCAGAAAGGTAGGTAATAAAGGTATTAGGGTTTTTTTTGGGGGGGGGTAATCTATGTAGTTTGTATGTGTTCTTTGTTCTTTGTACATGTTCATGGAGGTACATGCATGTGTGTAGTTGGATATGCATGGATATATGTGTGGTGGTCTGAGGTTGACATCTGATGTCTTCCTTGGTCACTTGTCACTTGATCTTTTGAGACAGTCTTTCACTGAGCTTACAGGCCAGAGCTCATCAGCTGGCTAGTCTGTCTTGCCCTTGGACTCCATGGACCCTCCTGTTTTTCCCACACTCTCTCCTCCAGTGCTGGGGCTACAGATGCCTGCCAATGCTTCCGGCTCTTACATAGATGCCTGTCAGTGCTCCCAGCTCTTACATAGATGCCTGCCAGTGCTCCCGGCTCTTACATAGATGCCTGCCAGTGCTCCCAGATCTTACATAGATGCCTGCCAGTGCTCCCGGCTCTTACATAGATGCCTGCTAGTGCTCCCAGTTCTTACATAGACACCTGCCAGTGCTCCCAGTTCTTACATAGATGCCTGCCAGTGCTCCCAGTTCTTACATAGATGCCTGCCAGTGCTCCCAGTTCTTACATAGACGCCTATCAGTGCTCCCAGTTCTTACATAGACACCTGCCAATGCTCCCAGCTCTTACATAGGTGCCTGCCAGTGCTCCCAGCTCTTACATAGATGCCTGCCAGTGCTCCCAGTTCTTACATAGATGCCTGCCAGTGCTCCCAGCTCCCACATAGACTCCTGCCAGTGCTCCCAGTTCTTACATAGACTCCTGCCAGTGCTCCCAGTTCTTACATGGGTTCTGGGGATCCAAACTGAGGTCTCTGTTTATAGAACAAACACTATCCAGTAAACCATCTTAGTAGCCTCTAGAATTTTTCCATTTTAAATTTTTTCTGTAGTGTTGGTGATTGTACTTCAGTCCACAAGTAGGATTTGTGGACTTGATAAGGACAAAGCACCAAAGAAAACCCTATCAGTGCAGAACTATAACATGCCTCCCAAATAATGAGTTACCATGCCAAATAATGTCACACATACTTAATCGGACACCAGCGGAAGACATCATATTCTGGTCTTAATGTCAAAAAGGAGGAAGTGTAATGTTTCTCAGGCCTTGGTGGCACTGCTGCATGTTTTTCTTTGGAATTGTGAGCCTGCAGGCAAGCAGAAGAGTGTGGCCTCTGGGTGCCACTATGAGGAGGAAATATACAGTAGAGAAACGGGAGAAGTCAGACGGTCCGTGTGCTCTGGAGAGAGGCTGAACATGTGGCAGCAGTGAGACATGGGCTGAAGGGAGTCGCCTGCCCTGCCACCGAAGGCCATGTGATATCTGGGCCATGTCAGGGTCTGTGGCCCTGCCACAGCTGCCGTCTGTGTTGATATCTGTGACCCATGTTACCACCAAAGGCTATGAGAATGCCTGAGGTCTGGACTGATGCCTAAAGCCTGCTGATGTTGTCCAAGGTCCCTGTTGATCAAGCCCTGGGAGAGCTGGCCCTGCCCCTCACAGGCCCTGGGAGAGCTGGCCCTGCACCTCACAGGCCCTGGGAGAGCTGGCCCTGCCCCTCACAGGCCCTGGGAGAGCTGGCCCTGCCCCTCACAGGCCGTGGGAGAACTGGCCCTGCACCTCACAGGCCCTGGGAGACTGCTCCTACCCCTCACGGGCCCTGGGAGAGCTGGCCCTGCACCTCACAGGCCCTGGGAGAATTGGCCCTGCCCCTCACAGGCCCTGGGAGAATTGGCCCTGCCCCTCATAGGCTCTGGGAGAATTGGCCCTGCCCCTCCCAGGCCCTGGGAGAATTGGCCCTGCCCCTCATAGGCTCTGGGAGAACTGACTCCTTCACAGGAGAGCTAGCTCTTATATAGCATGAGCGTGGGAGAATGGCCTAGGCATGGAAGAGCTGACCCTGCCCCTTGCTGGCAACAGTGAGGCAGAGCAGGTGGTAGTGTGGGCATAGGAGAGGTGGCCCCAGTGGCATGATCAAGGAAGAGTTGGCTCTATCCCTCGTTGGCTGCCAGGGGAAGAGCTGGCCATTGCTTGAGTTGGGTATCTCCAGAGACCAGGGCTAACCAATTCAGCTGCCATCCAGGCCTACATCCAGAGTTTTGAGTTGGCCCACCCAACATCCACGACCTGCTGGAGCAGTGAAGGGACAAGTCCTTCAGAACCATAGCTTCAGGATCTCCATGACTCTGGGCAACAATAGGATGGATATCAAAGATGAGTCTCAGTGAGGGTCCAGTATTGTTGGTGTAGCAGAAGTCAGAGGACTTGAACCAGACCAACAGCTCATACAATGAACATTGTCAAGAAAAGCTGTTTGGGCAAAGGATCTACTGGCGACACACCATAGCTCACAGTACCAATATGACCAACGAATATGTGATGAAGAGGCTGGCAAGACAGAAGTGGGCTTATTTTATCATTTTTATTTTTTCTTTTCTTTTGGGGGGTGGCTACAAAAATGGGGTGTGCACATGGAGCGTATGTTGTGAAATTCCCAAAGAATAAACAAAAATTCAAACACATAAAACAGTGGGCCTCAGGTCAAGGAGAGAGAGCTGCAGACGCTTTTGTGCAGGAGAACCACCCAGGTGTGGAGTTGCTTGCAAGCTTGGACCAGGTAGTGGCTGCTGCAGCCTTGGCTGAACTCCATCTGGCCCAGACAACACTCAGAACGCTGCTGGGTTAGCTGCCATGTGTGGTGATGGATAGTGGCTGTGGCCTGATTCTCGAGGCGGCATGGACCCACTGCAGTGTGCTGTGGCCCTATGTGAGCCCTAGTTCCAATGAGGGGGCAAGAAGGATAGCACAGATTGGTCAGACTTATAACAGGAGTTTGTGCCTACATTTTCCCAAGCAGCGTGGTCTGCATCCTTATTCTGGGTCATTGGATTGACGGTAGTGGCAAGGCCGTCAAGGAAATGTTTGGTTCTGGAACCCCAGTATGGGCTCTCAGGCAAAATTATAGAGTTCCCGAATAGGAAAATGGGTGGGAACATCCAGGCCTCCCATGTTTACAAGTCACCTCCTGTTGTGGGATATTCTGATCACATTTTGACACTCCCAAGACTAACAATAAAGCTAAACCTTGAATCAGAGGGTGGAGTCAACATTCAGCTGGTCAGAATTAACCATAGGGTTTTTGGTGGACCAAGATTATGATAGACACAGAAGGAACAGTGAGGGGCTTAAAAAGATTCTCGGGCCTTTTCAATCTCGAAGTGTGGAAAGTCAGAGTTAGCTGATCGTTCCTGCATTGCTCTTTAGATCTATAAGATTTTAATCCCAATATCTGGCTCCCAAGTTTTATTTAATAGAACAATTTAATCACTTCCTCTGGTGCTTTAACTTCTTCAATGTCTTTGTCACATAAAGATTCTAACTAAACCTGGTGACAGCAACCCCAGCTCTTCAGTGGCATCTCACGGTACCAGAGAACTTTCCCTCATGATGCTCTTCCTCAAGGGTCTCATTCCAATCCTACATGCCAATCAGGCACCAACACAACTTCACAGATCTCAGGATCCAGTACTGGTCGCAGTGTCAGGGCACACACCTGCAGGTCCAGCACCATGGAAGCAGAGGCAGGGGTTTTCCTAGTTCTGGCTCATCCTGGAGACATAGCAAGACCCTATCTCCAAACCAAGGGCCGTGAATGTGGCTCAGTGGTAGGGTGCTGACATGGCACCTTCTGGGATTGGAACCCAGCCCTGGAGGAAAACACCAAATAGGTTTGTGTGTTAGAGGAAGACCTTGTCACATTGGGGCAGCTCCTGTGGTTCTGGGAGGTGTTTTTTTCTATACCTCAGGGACCTCACTGTTCTTGTCTCCAAATATCTGTATCCGTTTGTCCTCAACATGGCTCTCAATTAGAATTAAACTCTTAAAATTCTTGCTGCCCTGATCAACTTCTCATGTGAGGAGGAACCACATCATTGGTGTGTTTAAAGCTCCCTAGACGGTTCCATCAGGCAGCTAAGGTTGGGAGCTACTGTCCTGTTCTTCAAGCTCAGTTAGCTTCTCCAGAGCTGTGTATGGAATGAGGCACCCTGGACCCCCATCTTGATTGCATTCTGAAGGCAATTCTTTGGGTTTTGTCTCTCTGTGTGTATCTCCTCTGTGTTTTGTTTGGTGGAGACAGTATCCCAAGGAGTAGCCAAAAGGTCTACATGAAAACCTGTTTAGATATAGAGACTACAACACATGGGAACTCTCTATTACGTTTAACTCACTCCAAGACAAACTGCAGCAAATGTCTACATATTTGCATTCTCACCATCAGGTCAGCATTGTCCTGAACACACAATTGTTCCATCCAGCACATTCTGTTCTATTCAAAGTCTAGTGCAAGGAAAATGAGCTAGCGGGCCTTCGGGACCACTTGACCACAGGACACATCAAACACACAACATGGCAAGTGCTGACCGCCTCTGTCACCCCGTGTTTTCTCTTGCCACAAAACTCTCCAAAAGCTTTACAAACAATCTGGTCCAAGCATCAAGGTGACTAAAAATTGAGAACTCAGCAGAAGTCTGGTGGGTTCTGTTGCCTTGTTAAGCCAAGTTCCTGTAATGAACGAGGCACCCAAGAGATGCTCAATCAGTATCATGTGGGATAATTAAACTAACTTGAAAAGAGAGTGTTCTGATACAGAAAAGGGTTGGCTTCTGAGGGGATGGCAAAAAAAAAAAAATAGTCCTTGAAAGGGCCTACTATGTGTTTTTCAGACAGCATGGATTTTTTTTAACCCTAGGAGGTGGGTGTTCAGGCAATTCTTGTTATGTGTATACATGTTTGTATGTGTGTACGTTGAGGCCTAAGCCTTCTCTCTACCCAGTATTCAAGACTAACAAATCACCATGCTCCACCTTTCAGTGTGTGAATCTGTAATTAGGCAGGTTGGCAGCAGGGACAGGTGCTCAGCTCCAGGAGGGTCCAGGGAGGGGCGGGAGCATCAGCCATGATAGGTCACACTCATGCTTGCCTCTGGCCATTGCAGAGCAACCCTAGTGGCCTAGATCCCTCACTCAGTGACCTAGTCTGGCTTTGAGTTGAAATAGAAAACTCTTGCTGTAAAAACCCAGCTCTCCGTGTCCCTTCCCCATTCCAACAGGAGCGGTGTCTGTACTTGGGGAGAAGCCAAGCACAGCAAAGGATTTCAACAGAGAACTGAGGAAACACCCCCACTGAGGTTCTCATAGCAACATAATCACGTACAGCGGCAGCCTATTTCGGTGGGAGCCTGCTTCAGCGCCCCTCCTCCCCCGTTAGTCAGAGAATGGATGAACAAGCAGAAGGAGTGTGGGGTGGGGACAGTGTTGGGTTGAAGAGCTGGTTTCAGATGCTTCCCCAGCTTGTCAAGGGACCATAGAAAAATGTCTCCTTTTCTGTGATCTAGGGTCCTTAATCTGCAAGAGGACTGGCCCAGTGTGTGGGCGGGGATCTTGCTTTTTCTAGTCTTATTTGATTGTACAAGTACTGAGCCTCTTTTGATCCAACATCGCAGAGTCCTTTGATCTGGGAGAAGATGCTTAGAAAACAGAAGGTACCAGAGGGTAAGAGTCACTCTTTAGATGCACTTATACTCCCGCTCCCCTATACAACTTTTGGAAGAATGGCAGGATGGTAGTGAAGAAGACCAGGTATTGCCAAAGATCACTCATTTGTGCCCAACTCCAATTTAGGTCTGTGGACTTAGAGGCTGAGGTCATTCATTTGAATTTACTCTTGTTCAGAGCATATAATAAATGTGGTTCAGTTTACCCAAGCTTCTTGCTGCGTTTTCTTTAATCCTTCCCATTCTTCACGGTCTCCTCTTCCTGTGTTTTATTTCTCACCCCCCACTTACGACAATGTCTCTTCTCTTTGCTGGAGGATCTGATCTGATGGAGAAATTCATCACGCTGAGTCTGGTTTGGCCCTTTTCCTCAATGGATCCGGGTTAGTTGAGGACAATCACTCTTACACTTCCTGGCTATCAAAGGTTACGATCAGAGTACGCAGGGCATTTGGATCAGATGAGTCAAATGGGGACGGAAATAAAGAGAGCAGAATGTAATGGGGGCATCTGTGAGGTCCCTGTCATTGACCTGTGGGGCCGGGAAACCTGAAGTTCAGCTGTCTTTGGGATAGCCAGCTAAAGTGTCCTGAGTGCGGCCTCCTTCCCCCATTGTTCTGTCCCCCAGTGCCTGACAGATGGCCGAAAGGGAGAAAAAAAGCTCTCAGAGTGAAGACAGGAATGCATTGTATAAAAATTCACACCCCCCCGCTGCCGCCCAAACTCCCTTAAAAAAGGATCTAGAGAATCCTAATGGGTACGTGACATCCTCACAGCTCTCTCCCATAAAAGGGACTTCAAAATCTGGTGGTGGGGGAGGGGGAAGGAGGGGCGAGGAGAAACGTGGTCCCAGGGTAGGGGGGCTGTCAGGCAAGACAGAGATAGGGAAGGTAGACCGCACGTCGTTTCATTGACTTGTTTCTGATCATTCTCCCAAGCCACCTACAACCCAACCGGGTTCTCCTGAGAGGGATTTAAAGCCCCTCTAGTCTTGGGCTCAGAGAGTGAAGGAAAGGCTAGATAGAGACGGCCTACTCAGTCCTAGAGTTGAAGGAGTTAAGGACCCCCCCCCCCCCATTCCAGACATCCATCCTTCCACTTCCCAAACCGTAATCCGCGAAGGATCCAGGAATCGCCGGAGGGGGGGGGGCGGGGAGAACGACGACGAAGACGAGGTGACGGTGGCCGAGTCTTGCCCCGGGTTTGCCTTAGCTAGGAGGTTTCGCACCCGGGCTGAGAACCTCCGACAGCCTCGCGGACGCAGGCTTCCGGGAGCCTGGCGCACGGCCCTGCAGCGTGCGCTCAACCCTAGCCCCCGCGCCAGGTGTGCGCGGCGACAGGAGCGGAGCGAAGCGCAGGCGGCCCCCAGACCCCGCGGTCCCGGGCACGGGAGCGGGCTGGGGGTCCCCGCCGTCAGCGCCCCGCCACCGCCCGCTCCCGCGCACCTCCCACCCCGCCCCCACTCACCCGCTCAGCCCCCGGGAGCGCCGAGCAGGACGCGTGTTGCTTCGCCCAGCGATCGGCAGAAGTTGGGAGAGTTGGCGTCCGCCTCCCGCCTGCCGGACTTCGGAACCGCGGCTACAGCCCGCTAGCCCGCGGGGCCGCCTCCCTCCCGCCCAGCCCGCCGCGCAGAGGAGAGGGGCGCGGAGGGGGTCGCGAGCTCGACCAGAACTTGGAAGTGTGCGAAGGGATGCGAGGCAGATGAAGAGCGAGGAAACGTGAACAAAGTGGCGACCGCAGGAGGGACTCCACGGAGCTCGATTGTCGCCGAGGACGCTCAGGCAGAGGGGCTAGCTGGGGATTTTCCCCCCCTTCCTCTCGCATTCTTTGGCTCTCTTTTAAAGCCATACCAGCCCTCTCTCTTTCTTTACTATCTCGAATCCCCAAACCCTTGCTGGCTCTTATGGGCATGAAACACTCCTCCCGCTGCCTGCTCCTCCGGAGGAAAATGGCGGAGAACGCAGTCGAAAGCACGGAGGTAAGAAGGCGACCGGGCCGGGGCTTTAGGCGACCCTGCCGCCCACTCGGACCCCCGTGTGCCGCCGGTGGTAACTGCTACTACCGCTGCCGCGGTGCCAAACTTTCCCCATTCCACTGTGTCTCTGCCGGGAGAGAGAGAGAGAGAGAGAGAGAGAGAGAGAGAGAGAGAGAGAGAGAGAGAGAGAGAGAGAGAGGAGTGTAGGGGTGGGGGGCGACGGTGCATGTCTCAGCTGCCCCCGGTTGAAAATGTAAAAGTCTTTTTCACCCCCATCACCCTCTCCTGCCACCCGCTGCTCCCTTCCTGCTCCCCCAAGTCCCAGACCCTGGGCAGCCCCGTTCCCTTGCTCCTGTGCCCTGAATTCCGATAGTAACCCCGGATCCCGGCTTTACGCAGAGCTGGGGTGGGTTATATTAGGGCCAGGTCTGCTCCCTGCAGTACCTCGACCATCTCCCACCGCTGCCTTGGGATTTACCCTTCAAGCTCAAGGCGGTCCCCAACCTCCGGGTCCCTGCAGCACCGCGGAGAGCTCCCGGCCTCAGGGGGCCGACCTGGTGGCGGTACTCAAGCACCTGCAACCAGGTACCTCCAGCCCACACGAGGGGTTGGACTGGAGGTCGGCAGTTCAGAAATGCTAAAGGAGATGCGGGAGCGCGGAACCCGGGGAGGGCTCACCGGCCGCGGCCCCATTCAGCACCAGGGACAGCGCCTGCCGCAGCCGAGCCTGCACAGGCGGTGGGGGCTGCCCGCCCTAGGCTGCGGCGCGAAACGGGTCTGAGGCCCCTTGTCCCACAGCAGCTTTTAAGGAGGCCGCTCTAGCTCCACAAATGATACTCTTGCCCTCCGTCTTCGGCAGCTCTCACGGCAGCCCCTTAGCTGCCCTTTCTCTACTCCGGAGTTGGCCCTGATCTTCAGAGAGCCCAGCGGGGCTTTGGGTCCCCAGCAAGTCTGTTCTTTCGTCTCGCTCTGACCCCGCTGTCATTACAGCGGGATGGTTCCTCGGATCTGGGCACCTGTAGTCACGGAGGGAATCGGCGTGGGCAGCCCCCTTACCTTCGCGGAGGAACTGAGCGCCGAGGTGGGGGCGGAGTGGGGTGTGTGTGATCATCCCTTATTCGGTGGCAGGAAAAAGACACAGAGCAAACTCCGGGGCTCTATTAATAGCCCGGTGTCTGGTGGGGCTGCCGTACATTTCACATACGGTAACCCATATGCAGCGTGGGGCGGAGATGGGGGTGTGGCGCGGCAACTGTCCCGGCCTAGCGGGAATGCAAAAACAATGTGAAGACCCTTCCTGGCCTTCTTTCCTAGAGGTCACAACTCATTCCCACCGGACAGTGTAGGCAACAAAGCTTAAGAATCCCCATTTCCTGGGCACTAGAGGCAGCATGCTTCTGGCAGCTGTCTATTTTTTAAATAAACGTGCTCTAGGGCTTGAAAGACAAGGGGCATTCGACAGCTAATGTTTTTTTCTCCTTGAGTTAGGGCAAAGCCAGCCCGCGTGTCGTTCCTTAGCCTATCCTCTTCCCCACCCCCAGCCCGAGAGCAGACCTTTGAAACCGAGTACAGTATACCCAGCGCTCAACAACGCAGCCGAGCGACTCTCTTCATTCCCCTCCCCCTCCGCCCTTTGATCGCCCACCCGCCCTTTGATCGCCCACCCGAGGAACAGGTTTCTAAAAATAGCTTGGAGTCTCAAGGCCGCGCTCTGGTAAAGTGTTGGACCAGGCACGTAGCAGTCCCTGAAGCTCGGTATCTGTGGCCCTTCCCCTCGGTTTCCCTACCCCACCTTAGTTCTGCTTGTCTTAAAAAAAAAATAAAAATAAAATAAAAAAGTTTTCATGGGTCCTGATCTGCCATCACCCGGACTGGCGCGTGGAGTCTGGTACAGACCCGGGTCACATTCCGCAGTGTGCAGTGGCGGTTGCGGTTCTCTCCCTCTCCGTGAGGGTTAAAGGCGTCCGGAGCAGGCAGAGCGACGCGCGACAAGCTATTTTTACTTGCTTCCCCCGCTGCTCCACGCTCCCCCTTCTCAGCAGTCGCACATGCCAGCTCTGCTCAAGGCATCAATGAAAACAGCAGTAGAGGCGGCAGCGGGGGCTGGGGGGGGGGGGCTGGGGGGCAGGGAAAGACAGAGAGACAGAGAGAGACAGAGGCAGAGATTGAGAGAGAAACAGAGAGCAAGAGAAAGACATAGAGAGGTGGGGGAAGGGGAGGAGGCATAAAGGCAGCTTGGTAGGAAAATACCCAGCTGGGGCCCCTTGGAGGGACAATGAATCAAAGGAGGACAGAGGAGGTTCAGCTCTCAGCAACTTCCTTGGAGAAAGGATGGAACACAGACTTGGTCAAACAAACGTGCCCAGCGAGGCATCCAGGCCTCGTGACTACCGCTTGGTTTTCCTCCAGGAACGGGCTGTTTTTGGAATAAGCTAGGAGAAAAGCAGTGCTTCCAAAGTGGGGTATTGTGGGGGTGCATTGCTTGCACGTTGTAGGGTTGGCAAGAGCCACCTTGTGAAAATGTGGAGGTCAGGGTGACAAGGGTTTCTGCCCAGTCCCTAACAGGCACTCACTCTGTACCAGGAAAAAGTAGACCCCCCTCCTCTAAGACCCCAATGGTCTGGCTCTTGTCCTCAAAGAACTTACAAGTTAGTGGACACTCCTGCTGGAGAGCCCTGTTGCATCCTGCCAGGCCTCTGGCTGGTCTTAGCACTTCTGTCCTCCGACTAAGGCTGTTAAAGAAGCAAAGGCGAATATTTGGTTTTCACTTTATTTGAGGGCACAAAGTAGCCTGAGGTCAGGTAGTGTCTACAGCCATCTGGTGGGCTAAATCAGGCTTGGAACGTGGATTGCCCTCACTTTGGATTCGTTGCTCTTTGCCCTACTCTTGCTATTTCTAGCTAGATGCGGTGTGAATGGGATGGATGGGGAGTGGGAAGAGAGGATTACTTCAGAAGGGAAAGAGGCAATGGAGAGGGAGGCTGAGAGGATGGCAGGATGAGAGGGGTTTTTTTTCCCCCATAAGGTAAAGATTTGGAATGAGGTGACAGTTATCAGGCAGGGGTAAGGGGTAAGGGATGTAGCTACTTGTACTGTGACCGTAGTCCCCAGGCCCGAAGCCAGGAGAGACCTTAGGGCATGGAGCCTCCACTGCAAGGCTCTGTGGCTACAGTTGGTCCTGAGTGCACCTTCAATCACTCGGATTTCATCTTCTTAATTCATTCATCTGAGCTGTTTCTGTGTGTGGTGTCAGGGAACACTGGGGCAGTACCTGACCTCACTTCCTGCTTCCTCCTGTGCCCTTGCTTCCATGCCTCTTCTCACCAGTCTCCTGTACCCCAGTCAAGCCTCAAACTCTTGAGGGTGACCTTGAACTCCATATCCTTCTGCCTCTACTTTCCCAGCGCTAGGATTATAAGCATGTGACACACTGCATTGGGACTTACCCAGTGCTAAGGATAAACTAAGGGCTTTGTGAGTATTAGGCAAACTCTCTACCAACTGAGCTACATATTCAGCCTCATGCTGGGGCCTCCTGTGACATCTGCAGAGCCTCCACTCCCACCCTTTGCAACCTACCCTCAGTGCCCAGGGAAGGCCCTTTATCCTGTGTCAGGGCCTTAGCCTTTGGAACCTGGCCATGCTGGTTCAGTCTCCCCATCCTTGCATGGCTGGCTTTGGAAAAGATACATCTGCTTTGATAGGGCAGCTCTCTCAAAATTTAGGAGTTGCCCCATTTCCTACAGCGTACCAGGGTTCTTAACATAGTGGGCAAGGCCCTTTAACATCTGGCCCATGGGAGCCTCCAAGATGGCTGAACTTAGGACTGAATGCCTTGTGTCCTTCCCTCCATTCCCTCCATCTAGGAAGTCTCTTCCCATTCTTCTTTTCTAGGGTGGGAGGGAGTCTTCCTCGACCTGCAAGACTCAAATCAAATGTTGCTTCCTCTGGGCAGCCGTCCCAGATCTCTCATTTAACCTCTCTCCTTAGGGAGAGCAATCTGTCACTTCTCCTTAGGCGTTTGTGCTGTTTGCCTCTTGCCTTTCCTATTGCAAGATAATTGTCTTTTATACATATCTGTTTTTCCAACTGGATATGCAACTTTTTTATATGTTTTGTTTTCGGCATGGTATCTGCCTCATAGTAAATAACGTGCTATATTGAATTGATTTGTATAATTATAAGACTTTTTCAAGCCTTCTGACATTCTGAAAATTGGGGTCCCCATCTCATATTCTTCTGCTGTGCTAGAACTAATGCAGTTCTTTAAAACTCACAGCGGATGAAGATTCTGGAATCCAGATGTTGCAACCACTCAGAGTACTTTGGTACATTCTGGATATTCGCGGTTCTATCCAATGTTTGGTAATCATTGCCTCTTGCTATGGGGTATTCATCTAAAAGAAGATAAATGTATTAATCACAAGGGCCTCTTACAAGTCAGGGAGTCAAAGGGCCCTTCTCTGTTTTTCTTGCTGAACTGATTCTTGGTGAAAACCTGATGCATTATTTATGGTTAGTGACTCTTCGATTGGGGATCCATCACCCTAAAGGAGAACACCAGGGCTAGAAAAAACAGTTTTTTGCAATAACCCTTTCCAAGAATGCTTCTTGGATGTTCTGTCGACTTGCTGACCCAGAAAGAGAGTCGTCACCGACTGAGGAAGATGCTACAGTGATGACAGAATCTAGGTACCCATGAGCACAGCTGGAGTTATGGGGGTAACTAAGCCGACTTTCCAAGCGCTGTGTAGACTTGTAATGCCATTATCCCATTATCCCAATGTCAGAGAAATGAGAGACCAAAGTAAGAGGAGGCAGGAGGCAGGTGCTTCTCTGAGGATGATCTGCTTCTAGGTCTCTTTCTGAAGAACGTGCCCACCAAATACTTCCTCAGGCCCTGGAGTCAGTTGACTCGGTTTTAAGTCTAGTTCTAGGCTCCCTAGAAGTGTTGCTATGTTGAACCAATAACATGAGGAGATTGCTGTTATGATTAAATACGTTTAGTCTTGTGCTGGGGTTAGGAGTCTGGCTCATTCCTGGCCAGTACTTGGTGTCTGGCGGTTATCCTGCCAGCTTATACAAATTTTGCTAGAAGAAGTTCAGTCTGGGTGGGCTCTCCCTTTCTTACCTCTCTTGTCTAAATGGCCCCTAATTCGCAATCCACATTCATATTTCTTTCTTCAGCAAACACTGATTGAGCTTAGGAGATTTAAGAAGATACCCACATGTCTTTCCCCCTGGCAAATCTGGCTTTGTAGAAAGTCCTAAATTGGCTTTTGGCTGTCAAAAAGGGTGAAACACAACACTCCTGTCTCCAATTTGGGAGTGAGCTTCATTTCCTCCTCTTTGCTAACTGCGATGCGAAGTGATTCTCACATACCAGTGTGGAACATGCAGAAATCTGTAAAAACACTACTTACACCTTGGACTGTACTGTGCCAGCAGGGAAGAAATGGGCAGCCTGACAATGTGTGAGCCGCCAAGAGGCTATTGTGTGTATGAGACATAGGGGGCTTCATCCTTGCGAGCTGAAGCAGTCAAAGGATGGACGGGGACCTCCAAAAAAGTTGCTTTGTCATTGCTTTTGCCTCTGAATGCCCTTACCCAAGATGCCTAGCTGCCTACCTGGTGGTCTCTTGTCAAAAGGCTTCAGAGAAAATGGTTCCCCTAGCGTCCCAGTTATCTCTGTAGTTGAGAAGTTCTTCCTGGCTTCTGAGCCTGCTCTTTCAGATCGTAATTACAGTTACTTTTGTAAAACTAGGTGGTTAGGCTTCTAGCTAAGGGTTTAGCTACTGACTCCAAATTTTTCTTCTTTTAAAAGAGTCTTATTATATACCTTGGCTAGCCTGGAACTCATTATGTAGATCAGGTTGGCCTCAAACTCACAGAGCTCCACCTGCCTTTACCTCCTGAGTGTTGGGATTAGAAGTGTGCTCCACCATGCCAAGCCTGTTAACTTCTTTTATACTTTGTGTTCAAATCCCACCCCCTCTCTCTACTACTCTGAGATCAGGCTTCTCACAGGGGTCATGCAGAGGGGAGCATTTGAGAAGACTCTTCTGTCTGGTATCATTCAGGCTGTCGGCTCTTTCGCACAAGTATCTTTATATATTTCATTTGGTATTAGAATTCTCTTAAACATCATGGCTTTCTTCAGATTTTTAATGGGCTACCCATAGGTAAAGATCCATCTCCTGCAAAGTGTTATTTGATAAATGCAAACAGTTTGACCTGCACATTTTCATAATATCACCATCGTGGAGCTGAAACTCAAATCTAGACAGAGAACAACACCCTTGTATCTCAGAGCAATGATGTTTCTGCCCCCTTTAAAGAGAGCATCAAATTTCTGGTTCTGACTTTTTGTTCATGGTTTCTGGTACATCTTGACCCATAGCATCATCCAAAGCGATATTCTTCTCCATGGAAATTGTGCACAGTGAGATCTCCTTCCTCTTCATATGACCTTTAGATGCCCTGTTACACATTCCATCCCATGGGACACTGTGAGATACATGCTATTCCCATTGTGTAGGTTAAGAAGTCAAGGCAAGGATAACTAGTGTGACTTTCTAAGGCCCTAAACGAGTATGTTCCAAGCCCCTAAACTTTGACTCTTGGTCACCAAAAGCCACATTTTGTCCACTTCTTGAGTCTGCAAAGACATGGGGAAAACCAAAGGCAAGAACCAAAAAATGAAAACAAAGGAAGGAAAAATCAATAGGAGAATGAGGACCTGTGGACTTGGCAGCCCTCTAGAAAAGGTCCTACTTTCCCTTTTCTGGGTATCCTCCTGTTGTCTCCACCACCATCTTGCCACCTTCACCTCCGAAGTTCTCAGAAATGCCATAGGGCAAACAAGGACATAGCCGAACTTGGAGACCACTATCTCACCCCCCCCCCATCCATGCAACTGCTCCTGGAGAGTGTGTTGGTGGGCCATGAAAAAACACTCCTGTCTAATAGAGTGCACCACCTTGGAGGTTAAATTCAAGGCCATCAGGACCACACGTAGACTCTGAGCTAACTGCTGTTTGGTGGGAAGAAGTGAACGCTAAAGACTGTTTGTTGGTTGGTTGGTTTTCAAAGATCTTTTTGCTTTCATCACTTGCGTTCCCTAGTGTTGTTGTAGTGGAGAACCACAAACTGGGCGGCTTCAAACGGAATAAATTAGTTCTTTCACAGTTCTGAAGCCAGAAGCCTGCAATCCAGATGCCAACAGAATTGGTTCAGTCTGGAGGCTCTGGTGAGCATCCTCTCCTGTTCCTTCCCCTTCTCTTAGCTTCCTGTGGTTGCCAAGTGTGCTGGGCATTTCCTGGCTTGTAGCCATAGAACACCAGTCTCTGTCTCCATCTTCACAGTAAAAAGCATGTCTTGTCAATTGCATTTTGGAAGTGAGGAAATTGCAACTTGCAGTGGTTAACTGTCTTGACCAGGAGTATACAGTTGGTAGGGAGCTGGTAGGTAATGCTCTGAGTTGGAATGTGCTCCGCTATTGACACAACGTCTCTCCCTCTCCCTCTCCCTCTCCCTCTCTCTCTCTCTCTCTCTCTCTCTCTCTCTCTCTCTCTCTCTCTCTCCCCTTCTTTTACTCCATTTCTGCCTCTCCCTCTTGAATATATTATTGGTGCATGTGTGGTGTCTGCTTCGCTCAAATGTATGTTGCACATGTGTACACACAGAGACCCGAGGTTTGTATCAAGTGTCTGACTTCATCCCTTGCCCTCCTCCTAAACCTGGAGCTTCCCAATCCAGCAAGATCAACTGGCCAGCAAGCCCAGCTCCCCTTTTAAACTCAGGCGCTGGGGATCCAAAGTCAGGTCCTCACGCGTCCATGACAAGTACTTTACCAATGTTGCCACCTCCTGACTCTGTCCTCTCTTTATGGACACTCCTTACCTCAAGCTTGTCTTCCTTTTTGCTCTACACCAGCTCCTACCCACCAGATGAACTTGTAGGCATGGGAAAAGCACACACATTTGACATCTGCAGACCTGTAACTGGACTGCAGCGGGTGAGCTTCCCAGGGGATTTGTTTGGGAGCTGTCAGTACAGTTATTTAAGAGGCAGAGCTGTGAACCCATCAGCAGTGTTACTGGCAAGGCTACTCTGGATGGCAAGGGCACAGCCAGTCTCTTGGCATTTACTAACAGTTAAAGAACAGGCTACTGATTGCTTGGCGTTGAGTGAAGGCTGAAGGCAGGCTCTTGGCCTCTCTGGCCAAACTGTGACCTTAGCTATCTGCGGCTTGCCAGCTCTTACAGGTTCCTCCGTGTATCTGCACCCGGTATTTATCCATGATCTGTAACAGAACTTCATCCCTGAAGGCCATTCTGAGTGGTGAGTGGGTTTGATTATACAAGTACAGTGGTTAGCATGAGGTTTGCGCTAACCAATGAGCTAACGAGCCGTCATTAATCACCTGGCCTTATCAGGTGGAATCTTAAAGTGGGAGCAGACAAACAAAGAGCCTTAGCTGGTGACATCATGCAGTTGGTGCAGCAGAGGCAGGAGCTGAGCAGGTAAGGAAAGGCTCAAGTTTAGGTAGTCCAAGACAGCTGGGGATAGGAATCCAGCGTATTGTTGCCTTGGGGTGCCCTGGTCCCGTGGCAACAGCCTTGTCACAGGAGGGTGGTCACAGGTTGACCTTCTGCACTGGGGGCTCATTCGTCCCTGGAGGGTAAGCACTCTGGTACCTGATAACATCTTCAACAAAAGTGCAATCCCAGAACATCCCCGATAATCTGAGGGAAATAGAGAAGGGAGCATCAGCTGGCCAGACTATAGTGTGCCCGAGGAAGCACACATGGCTCAGGTGCCACTGTGCCCCTGCCCAGCCTGTCTGCTTAAAACAAACAAAACCAAACCAACCTTCACCTGTTAATTACTGTGTGAGTGTAGCCTTCTCCTTAATGTTCTTAACGGAGAGAAACTGAGGCAAGAGGGGGAGAAGATAAACAGGAGAGAGAGGCCCAGGATAGATTGGATGGTTAATTAATGAGTTGGACTTCCTCCCCTCTTGCCTGTACAATCCCTTAGGAGAAGATTGTGTGTGCTTGGACTGGCCCAAGCTAGTCTAGTTGAGTAGGGCCAAATTGGGCTAATGGCACTACAAAGGGAGTGGCGATTAGCAAATTCATCAATTAGGGCCCTATTTGCCACTGCATTGTGGGAGATAATTTCCCACTAGATGAAGTAAAGTGGTGGCCTTTCAAGACTGGGGCTCCCAGAAAATGAAAGGCTGGGATTCCCGCAGATGCATTCAATTCAAGGACTCCATCTCTCCCAGACAAGCGGTTATGACAGCAATTCTCTGAAGAGGCTCAATCAGAAAGTCCACAAATGATGACAGCCCAGGACAAAAGTGTAGATAGGATTTTAATTGAGGACTAGCCTTGTTAATATTAACACACGTTCGTCCAACTTTTGCCTCCAGGTGCACGTGTAAATTAGGTAAAGACAGACTAGTTAGCGGCTGAGGGATGTTACACCTGTGTCCCACGCCTGAGTACCAATCTCCTTGTAATAGGATCTCTTTCTATGTCCCTCTGCTCAAATTAGAGCTGAGGGCCTTAGTGTGGAAGAGGAGGGCCCGGGGCATCAGTTTTGAGTTTCCATCCCTGTGGGCTTACAAAGCACATTGTATGGGTGGCTAGGAGAGTTACATTTAATAATGACGTTGGACACAAAATAGCCTTGCAAATGTTATATATATATATATATATATTTTGCTTCCTCTTGGAACTTTACTCGCCCAGCTTTTGTTTTGTTGTTAGTGGGAAATTTAGAGTTCCGAGTGGGAACATTTGCTTCTGATGTCCTGGGAGAACTGATGTGAATGAGAGACTCCTGGCAGGCTATGGGAGTGGGGGCTGGGTGTGCTTCTGTAGGGGTCTGTGCACCGCTGTCTGAGGGGGCAGGTACTGTGTACGGACAACCATGCTCACATCCTTACACACTCATCCTTCCAAGCACTCACCGAAGGCATGGGGGCAGTTTTACTTGCTGGATGGAGATTTGGGGACAGAGGCGGTATCTGAGGTCTCAGCCCGGGGAGCATGTCACATGTGTGGGTCATGGTTAGAATGACTTCAGTTACCTTTCCTGCTTCCACGATAAAGATGCCTGGCAGGAGCAATTTATGGAAGGGGAGGGTTTATTTTGGCTCACAGTTTGAGCCTACAGTCCATCATGGTAGGGAAAGTGGGGGGGGGGAGAGAAGGGGGATGGGAAGGGCTAGAAGGGGCAGGGAAAGGCAGGGAAGGGGTGAGGAAGGGCGAGGAAGGGATGACTGTGAGGCTGCTGGTCAGGCAGTGTCCCAGCTGAATGCTGGCGTTCTGTTTGTTTTCTCCTTTTTATTCAGCCCAGGCACCCAGCCCCTGGGATGGTGTTACCCATGTTTAAAACAACCTAGAAACTTCCTTAAGACTCTCCCAGTGGTGTCTTCCTAGGCGGCTCTAGATTCTGTCAAGATGATAGTCAGTGTCACAGGCAGCTGTGAGAACAGCCAAGCGGAGAGAGGGCTGAGTTCAGGATTAAGAAGGCGGCTTTGCGGCCTCAAATTTCCGTCACGTGTTATGCGGGTGCAGGGATCTCCCCCAGGGCTGGGGTTTGGGCTGCCTCCTCTTGCTCCCGAGCTTCCTCTAGGTGATCTCATCCTTGCCCTGGCTTCTCCTTGGTTTGTATGTGGTTTGCGTGCAGAGCTTGAATGCATTTGGAGGCTTTGCCCTCGGAATGGTGGGAATGGAAGATGGCCCTTTGAGAGGTGGGGCTGGAGTGCAGATGGTCAAATCACGTGACAGAGGTGAATGAAATTATCTTCGCGAAACCCATTGCTGTGTCGCAGTAATAGAAACAAAGAGGTGGGGCCGACGGGGAGGTACTTGAGTCTCATGGCTTTCGCTCAGCACAGGCTATGGGACTACAGTCTCATTCTGTCTGCTGATGTGAGATGAAATGGTTCTTTTCTACTGCCATGTTTTCACCTGCCTTCCGTCAGCAGAGGCCCAGGCAGTGCAGCAGCCCAACCTCAAACTCTGACCCTTGAAACTCTGAGCTGTCTCAGTCCCTTTTCCTAGGTAGCCTGCCTCAGGTGTTCTGTGACAGTGTGACACCGAGGACGACAGCTTCCTTTCTGGTTCACCTGCCTCTGCTTCCCAACCTCAGAGTGGCGGCCAAGCTTTCCCCTCCAAGGTCACCCCACATGCCTACAGGATCTCTCCACTTAGACATCTCATTGGAACCCCAGATCTCTTGGGTGTTCACCTCTAGTCTTCCTCTCTTTCCTACAACTCTCGCTTTCTTTTGCTCTGTGTATCTTCATCTTGCTGAATATTAAGTCACCAAAGCTACAGGCCTAGACTCCTCTCTTTTCAACAAGGCCTGGTGTGTATGTGTGTGTGTGTGTTTCATTGGTATGTATGGTGTATACGTGTGCAGAGGCCAGAGGAAGACAGGTCATGGGGTGTCTTTCACTATCCCTTTCTGCCTTATTGCCTTCAGACAAGGTCTCTCACTGCACGGGAGGCTTGCTGGCGAAGGCAACTGGCCAGCAAGCTCTCAGAATCCATTTTCCACCCCCTCCCAGTGTTGTAGTTACAGATGTGCAGACATGCCTGACTTTTACATGTCTGGGTGCTGGGGATTTGAACCCAGGTCTTCATGCTTGCGTAAGAAGTGCTTTTACCCATTTGTTCATCTCCCCAGCACCCTTGAAGCTTGTTAGGTACTTGTTACCTCCCGATCCCAAGTCTGTCCTCCATGTTCCAGGCCCCCTGTGATAAGGAGAACATAAGGCTCAGCAAGGACTAGGAGCCAGGATTTTGTCACTGGTGACTGGGATTGTCTTGCCCTTTGGTCACAACAAGAGATGGTAGAGATAGCCAAAGAGGCCTGGAAAAATCTGTCCAGAAACAGGGGGCTAAGAGTTTGGATCTAGCAGCTGGCTCCCCCTTGTTGGTCTGTTAACTCTGGCTACTCTGAGATTAAATGTCGTCAGTCAAGGGATGAGAGCTGATAGTGTCTCTAACTACAGTCTCACAGTGCCTTTGCACAGGCAAGTGGACATGATACCCACGTCAGTCAATTTCCTTGTCTTTCTGACAGAAACACCAGACATACGGTCAGAAAGGCGTGCTCTGTCTCATAACTTCAGAGGGTGCTGCCCAAAATGGGAAGAAAGACGTGGTGGAATAATTCAGGAAGTTTGTGGGACAGATAGATGGTCATGTCGTGTCATGTCTGGGTCAGGAGGCAAAGAGAACTAACCCGGAAGTAAGAGTCAAATATAACCTTCAGAGTATACCCCCAGCAACCTGCTTCTACTGAACAGAGCCTGTGTCCCCAAGGGTCTGTGGCCTCTCACACAGCACCGCCAGCCAGGGGATCAAGAGTTAAGCATATGAGTCTACAGGGGAGATGCTGTTCAGAAGCCATCAGACTTCTGCTTCTACTTTGGCCCGGGCTTCTTTGCTGCACACCTGCTCTTGGTTCGGCACTGCTTTTTACTCTTTCATCTGCATGGTTAAAAATAGATCCTTGCTACTCTCCGATGTAAAGCAACCCAAACTGCGTGGGCAGCCTGTATGGAGGAGCACTGTGATTTTTGCCGCAGGGCACTCTGGTGGCTTCTCTCGTAGGCTCAGTTGAGCCTGCACCCTGCTCCACTCTCTCAGTGATCCGAGATCCTTGAGCACTTCAGGTCCATCCTCCGACTCTCCAGTGGAGGTCACGTGATCTGGTCGGGCCAGGGGGAGGCCTGTCCTGAGCCCCAAGGATGAACAGCCTTCTCTTTCTTTTTCATTCATTCTAGTTTCTCTGGTCCCCATGTGATACCAGACACCACGGTCAAAGGAGAGAACCAAGAAGCAGAAGCCATGGTCTGAAGTCTGTGGTTGGAGGCTAGCAGGCAGGGAGCTTGGTGATGTCTCTGCAAAGCAGGCAAGGTGTTTCCTGTCTGTCCTGCTCTATGGAGTGGCCCCTTAATAACCAGGGATAATGGCATCAGAAATATTTTGAAAGTGTGCTGTCAGGGAAGGTCAGTGTCCTCCAAGATCTTTAAGCCTTAGTGGGAATTAAATAATTTTAGGATGAGGGTCATGGGATTCAACACACTGGAGTCCCAGTCGACAACTGTTTATTGTGTGGCTGGCCATTGCAGAGACTATGAGTATTCTCCAGAGCTCTGTGAAGCCAAGAGTCAGGGCATCTGAGGTTTTCAGCTGTCCCGCCATCATAGTTCCGATGCTAACCTGGCAGAGCGGGAGTCCTCTCGACTGGTTATGCCTGGTTAAGTTCCCTTACATTTTGGCAGGCGAAAGGACCTTTAGACCCGCTCAACACCTTACCCGACAGCAGGGGCTTTTGGAGGTCCTTTCTGGAGTTCCTGTATATTAATTTGTTCTTCCCAGTACAGTTTTCAGTGAATCCCACTGAGCCCCAGGAGAGCATCCATTTCTTTGTGGTGCCGTCTATCAGATCGCCTGCACTTTGTTGTTCCCAGATATCTTTGGAAACCCAGCTCTGGGCTTCTTGCATGTCTTTCCCCAGTACCAGTCCCTTTCAAGCATTCTGACAAAGGGAGCCAGAATCTGAAGAACGAGAGCATCAAATGTCAGCAGCTTTGGGACTGTCTTTAACAATGGCTGTGAATTTAGTCGCGTACCCGGCTGAGGCAGACCCATGTCCTAGTGTATATCCTTCAAGAGGCTTTTATTCCATCTAGCTTCGGATAAGGAATACTACATTGTAGCATGTTGCCCTGATGCTTTCCTCTGAGGATCCTAAAGTGACTTAACAGATCTTGGGATCTTTCTCCAGCCTCAGTCCAGAAGGACAAGGAGGACCTGGACAGAGGAGGGGGCACGGTGGCAGAGGCTGCCCCCTGATGACAAGTTGCCCTGTTCGAGTCAGAGAGTTGGTTTGGGGGCTGGAGATCAGGTGCTGTGGTCATTTTCCAGGCTCTCCTGAACTCACCCTACCTTACTGCTCCCTGCAAGGTGCTGCCTTGTCCCCTCCCGGGGACCAAAGACGTTAGCACCTGGCTGGCTTAGTGTTGGAGCTGGCTGTGGCCCCAGGACCTTCTGACTCATCTTGCCAGAGTTACCAGGAATGCCAGGATTGGGAATGCCAGGGAACAGCCTGGTGCTGCCCACTGCTGCTGCAGAATGGGGGGGGGCAGTTGCTGGCCCAGCCAGTGGAAACTTTCTGACCACATCTGTTTCACTGAAGGCAATGAAGCATGCTGGTCATCTTAAGGCTGCTCCTCCAGTTTCCCTGCCATCTGTCCCCAGGACATCTGTGGGGCTTCCTGTGCAGAGCTGACTACACTACCTTTATACTACCCCTCTCCCAGGTCTTCACCAGCCCCGTTATTAGCCCCTGATTGGCTAGGTCTGTCCTGGGGTATCAGCAGCAGCAGGGAAGGAGGAGAGTACAGTCAACTGTGTATCCCCCTGTTCCTTCTCTGTGTGGTCCTTATAAACCAAGATTTCTTGTACAAACTGGAGTTATTTCCTACCTCTCTCCTTAAGGTACATGGGCTCTGAATTCCGGTAACTTCTCTCCTCTCACCTGAGATCCAGGGATCGTTGTGGAGCCCCCCACAGCTGTGATGTCCACTAAGCCATGTTGACAAACAGAAATGATGAGTCTCATTTATTTAGCTCACTCTGTTCGGGAAGTGGGCACCTTTCAACACACCAGGCGGGGGTCATCCAGTCTAAACCTTAAATAATCCCTTAAGTGGATATGCATCCTAACTTCAGTTTACAGATGAGGACGAGGTTGTGATCCAGACAGGTTCAGCAGTTTCCCAGTTGTGGTGTCCACAAAGCTGTTTTCAAGAGAACCAGTTATCTTTCTAGAACCTACGTGGCCCCTGGTTGCCCTGGTGTCCCCTGTACCAGTCACAGCAACACTTCCTGGAGCCATTAGACTTGTAAGCTCCCCAGGGCGGACCCACTGGATTTAAAAGCTCTAGAGGTGGGGTGAGTTATCATCTCCGTAGGTGGATCTCATGGCCACTGGATGGTCAGCCTATGATACTGGACTGCCATCTACATCACCCGTCATCACCCTTCATGGAATCCAATGGCTCCATTATCCACTGACTGGAGCCTAAACGATTCTCTAGCCCACTCAGGGGAACAGGCTGTTCTCAGGGTCCACGCATTGCCCTTGGCCTTGGCAGTCTCTTGAAACTTGTATTCATGCTGAAGTCCTGGCTGTCCCTGCGGTTGACTTCTAAGGACTATGTACCTAATTTCCCTGGCTTTGTCTTTCATTGGCATTTTCCTTAATTACGAATGCAGTGGTGCTAACTAATGGGGAGGCATGGACTAAGCCGGCCCACACATGACTCACATGGCCTCTGGAGGCTGCCATTTAAAGACCAACAGGTGTGTGTTCAGAAGACTGGAGCAAAGAGGAAGTGCGGTCACCCTGCTACCAAAGGTGGGTGGCATCACCTCTGCCTTCTCACTGTGCCCCTGTCACCCTTGGAAACGCTTGTTTGAGTCTTCAGCTTAAAGTATCTAATCTTGTCCCTCCGATTTCAGTAGAGAGGAATCAAAGACCAGAGAGAAGAAAAGTAGGTTCAAGGACACACTCGGAGTCAGGGGTCAAGCTGGGACTAGCTGGCCCAATATGGTCTTTGAGGCCACTGGACCCCTTAGAACAGCCCAAGTAGTAGCTTTCTTCAAGATCTTTTTATGAGTCCAACTAAAGAAAGGCCCTCTGTAGTCATGGAGATGAACTCTGGGTTCTATGATTCATGTACAGGGTCAAAGTCTCCCCAGTTAGGAGAGTGGGGAGGTACTTAATGGAGAGCTCAGAACACTTCCTTGTGGGGTTCAAAAGGAACCTTGGATGGGAAGTGCTCCAGACAGGGTCTGTCATCATTGGCCATTTGTCCCCATGACCACAGAACAGCACTGGCTCTCGTATCTCAGGCAAACCACAAGAGGTGCTTTCTTAAGGCTGGCGTCTGGCTTCTCCTACTTCTAACTCTAGGGCCTTGAGTTAGCGAGTAATTTTCTATAGATCGCATTTTCCACCCTGTTCAAAAGATTCGTGTGAGGGTCAGCTGAAGACACGTTAACAAAGCCTTTAGCACAGGGGCTGCTCAGTGAAGGGTGGCTGCCATTCTGGTTGTGATGGTGACAGCTGTTCCGGGTTGCTAAATGCAGTTAAAACTAAGACATGGCTCTACCCGCCTCTCGTGTGTGTGTGTGTGTGTGTGTGTGTGTGTGTGTGTGTGTGGTGTGGTGTAGTGCACACACATCCTTGTGTATCTGAGATGGTCTCATTCTGTAGTCCACTCTAACCTGGACTTACTCTGTAACCCAGGCTGGCTTCAAACTCAGTGCAATTCTCCGGTCTCAGTCACCCAAGCGCTGGGATTTTAGGTATGTGCTACCATGTCTGGTGGTCCTTGTCTTTGAGAAGCATACACATTTAGTAGAGATTTAGGGGCTTGGTAAGGAGAGCATCAGTCTAAGGGAAATTATGAAAAGCACAGGAGAGAGCCAAGAGAGGACTTCTAGAGGGGGCTGCTGGGGAAAATGTAAGACTCAGAACCGAGCCTGGTGTGGTGATGTATGCCTGTGATGTCAGTCATCAGTGGGTAGAGGCGGGAGAAGCAGGTGCACAAGGACATCTCTGGCTGCATAGTATGTTCAAAACCAGGGGGGAAAAGACTCAGAACTTTAAAGTCAGACTTCACATACTGAGACCTGCAGTGTGGGAAGGAATGAGCTAAAGGCCTGTCCCAGAAGGCTGTGAGCTTGGCTCCCCACCCCAGCCATTTTGAAACACGTCAAAGCCACAGCTCTCTTTTACACAGAGCCGGAGATGAAGCCTTCCTCAGAAGATTGTCTGTGTTCAGTTCGGAGAGGGAATTTCATGATGTCTCTCTGGTGGGGAGGGGACAGTGTCATACACAAAAGTGACCCTATCATATTAACAATTGCCATCTTGACCGCCTTGAAAACTCAGCAGGGCTGCCCAGGTATGAGTTGAGCAGGTAAGTGGACAGCAGAAGAAGGTCGTGGTTTCAGGCAGAGGGAAGTGCAAAGGCTACAAGGCCTGTCATGGTCTTAGGGGGGCCATAGTGAAGGCCAGTGACACCGGGACAGCATTTGAGAAGGGGTTAAGTCCAAGGAAGAGCTCAAGGAGTAGGTGGGAGTCAACTTAAAATCTTTGCTAATGAACTCTGTCAGTGTATTTCCTATGACTCCAGCTTCATCTCTGTCCTCAAGGACCTGGCTTTGCTGGAGTGGGGCTTAGTCTAGCTTGGGCACGGAAGAGGCTCCTCTGTCCCGATTGTTGGCTGAGAATGTGTCTCTTGGATTTCCTTCCAGCTCCTCTCTGTCCCAGCCCCTTTGGCAACTGGTTTAGGGTTCCCCTCATCCATCCAGGCATCTACCAGGGATTTATCCAACACCCACTCAGTACAAGGCACGGCGCTCAGAACTGGTGTGAAGGTAGAAGAGCCTGGCACTGCCAGCAGAGAGCTTTCATCTTACGGGGGAGACAGACAACAAACAAGGATGTGAAGGAAAACACAGACATGAGAGAGCAGGCGACAGAGGTGGCTGTGTTTGCAGACAGGGCAGCATGGGGAGACAGTGTTCATAGAGGTGCAGTCATCCATGTGGGAAGAGATGTGAACTGTTGAGTGGTTCAGTGGGAGGACAGTAGCTGGTGCTCAGTCCCGGGGTGAGAAGGAGGCTGTTGCATGTGAGGAGCAGCAGGCGGGCCAGGGGTCAAGCAGCCCCAGGGGGCTGCCGAGGATGTAACATCTCAGGTTTTGTAGAGGATACAGGAGTTTGTGTATGTGTTTAGGGCCTCAGCAACCCAAGGCTTGTTAAATGTCCTCCTACCTTCCTATGTCTTTTTAGCACCAGCTTTACTTCACTTCCTGTGGCTTCTGTCCCCACCCTTCAGGATCTGAGCCAGTCCCTGGGAAGATGGTCTTTGAAACTGGTCTTTCTTCTCCCCATGCCTTTCAGAGGAGAAGAGGCCTGGGGACTGAGTTCATGCTAAGGTGCTAAGTAGACACCTTAGCTGGGGAGTTTGGAAGCACTAGGAAGGGTGACACTCCTGGGCTCTTAGTCCAAGGCTGGCTCCTTTGAGTGCCTTTAAACCACTTAATGGGATTGCTCTACTTTGCCTTTTTTGTCCAGCAGAACTTTTCTCCATATGTTTATAACTTGGCGACATCCACATAGCCATAGCATGTAGATCTTAACCACATGTCAGGCACTACAGCACCAAGCTCGCTCACATCAGTCTGACGTTGTCCCTGACATCGTTCCCTTGAACCTTCTTCCTCTTGCAGACAGAAACATTATCCCCCTGACACCACACAGCTCTCACTTCTGCCCAGCCTCCAGCAGCTACTGTCCTAGTATCTGTCGTTATAATATTGATTGCTCCAGTTACCCAGACTGGTGGACTGGCCCGGCGTTTGGCGGTTGTGACTGTCTTAGTCTATAGGCTGCCACGTGTTCAGGATTCCTCTGGGTTGTGGCATGTATCGAGGTTTCCTTTCTGAGTGTACTTTTTATTGCATTTGACAGTGCTGGAGATTGAACTCAGGGCATTCTCCATGCAAGGTAAGCCCTCTACTATTGAGCCACACCCCCAGACAGGATTCCCTTCCTTTTTAAAGCTGAATAATAGTCCTTGTGTGTGCGCATCAGCAGGCCCTTGGTTGGTGTTCATATTTTAGCCGTCATGAACGATTCTGGAATGAAAATGGAAGCATCAATGTCTCACTCAGAACCTGCTTTCAGTTATTTTGAGTGCATGCCTAAAAATGAATCACTTCATTATACGTAGTTTTATTTTTAACTTTTTGAGGACCCTCTATAATGTTCCTTATGAGAGCAATACCAGCCTCACCAGCAACACAAGTGCTTCCCTCTCCAGTCTCATTACTGTCTTCCGTGTGACAGCACAACTCATTGCAGTCTATTTTTGCTAGTGCTGGGGATGAAACCCAAGACCTTGCTCAGGCTGTTTGAGTTTCAATCACTGAGCTGTACTCCCAGCCCCTATATATTTTGATTCATGTTTTGATTTATGTCCTAAATAATTATGTCAGGCTATCTTGATAACTTTTGTAACATTTTAAAAGATGGATAAAAGTATATGGAATTGTATATCCCCTTGATAAAGTGGACATTGGGAAGTGTCCCCTAACATTATCTACCCGGAAGCGGGTGTTGCTGTTAGCATGGCTGCTGAACTTTCAGCTCATTGACATCATCTCTCTATGCTTACCCTATTATAACATTAAAATACATTTCAGAAACAAAGCATTCGCTTGTTTTTAAAAGTTCAGTATGACGGCCTCTGCCTTTTACTAGAGCTGTTTCAACCATTTATGTTTAGTGATATTGTGATGCAATGAGGTTTAAGCCTATTATCTTGCTGTTTGTTCCTTTGTCACCTTTATTCTCCTTTTTCTGCCCCTTGGGGGAGACTATTTACCTATCTATTTAATCTATGCATTTATTTTCATAAAGCAGTCATTTTAGGATTCACAGTTATCTTAGGGCTTCTATTGTGATAAAATACCATGACCAAAAGCAGCTTGGGGAAGAAGGTTTGTTTTAGTTTATAGTTCTCTTCTTCAATGAGGGGAGCCAGGGTAGGAACTCAAGGCAGGAATCTGAAAGCAGTAACTGAACCAGAGGAAATTTTTTTTATTGACTTCCACAGACTGCATACACACACACACACACACACACACACACACACACACACACACACTCTAAGACCATTTTCCCAGGGGTAACACCAGCTACAATGGGCTGGGCTTTCCTACATCAATTACTAATCGAGAAGGTGTCCCCCATTGGTTTGCCTACAGGCCAATTTTGTGGAGGCATTTTCTCAATTGTGGTTCCTGCAATTGAGAAACAAACCAAAAATAACAAGGAAAATTGACCCTTGTCAACTTGGCCCACAAACACATCACTATGCAGCTATAGCCTTTTCTTTCTTGTTCATTTCCAAGATCTCATATTAATATCACTATCACAATATAAAATATTCTGACCTTTAAAAGCCCCATGGCCTTTAAAATTTCAACCCTTAAAAGTCTTAAAATTTTGAAGTTGTTTTTAAAACATCCCAAGTCAAAAAGTCCAGAGCCTGTCTAAAATATCCAAAATCTCCTAAGTATCCAAACTCTCAAATATCCAAAGTTTCCCTAACAATACAAAGACTCTAAAAATTCAAAGTCTCTACAATCCCAAGTCTCTTGACTCCTATGAAAATCAAGTAAGTTACATACTTTCTCACTCCAAGAGGGTATAACAGGGCACAGTCACAGTCAAATCAAAGCAAAGCCAAAGTCTATCAGGACATGGTTCCTGGAGTCCCCTCACAGTCTTTCAGGCTCCATAGGGCTTAGGCAGTTCCTCTTCTCCAGCTCTGCCATCTGCAGGACACACAGCTTGTCTCATGGGCTCAAGACAGCTCCACGCCATACTTGCTATTGTCCTTGGTAGTTGTCCCATGGTACTGACATCTTCAACATGCTGGGGTCTTCATTGCAACTGGGCTGCCCCTTTGCCAGTAGCCTCTACTGGCTCTCTTCGGGGATTCTAACTATGGTCTCTCTATATGACCCCTTCAATCCTGAGCCTTTGGTTGAATTTGAGGCTGCCTGTCAACTGATGACCTCTTACAGTGCCAAGTCTCAGCTGTTCTCCATGAACCTTTCATGCTTTCAAAATCATTACTACTTGAGAGACTCTTACATATGACCAAGTTCAACTACCTCCATGAGATACAGCCCTGGTCCACTGTAGGCCATGGCTTCTGTGTGCCCAACCTGAAGAAATAATCTCAGGTTTTACCTCAATGATGCTGGTTTCTTCTTAATCATTGCCAGCTTCTCAGCTCTCTCTGACTGACCAGCATCAATTGTTACAAGAAAAGCAAAAGTTTTAACTCAGTGGTTATGGCCTCTTGTTAATCACTGCTGAGTCTTCAGTCCCAGCTAACCAGAGCCACAGATTCTTAATTCAAAAAAATTACATGAATGAGGGATGTAGAGTTGGCTCAGTGGTTAAGAGCACTTGTTGCTCTTGCAGAGGACCTGGGTTCAATTCCTAACACCTGCGTGGTCATTCAGGATAATCTGCAGCATCAGTTACTGTGGATCAGATGTGGTGGTCTGATCTCCAAGGGCACCAGGCATGCATGTAACACACAGACATACATGCAGGTAAACATGTGCAAAACATAAGTAAATCTACAAAGTAAATATTTCAAAAAAATCAAGTGAACAGTTCTAGTAGAATACTGTTTGAAGAACTCTCAAATTTTTCTCCAAAATTTTTTAAGTCTTGCCTCTGTTGTCTGCAATGTTCTCAACATTATCTTCAAATTCCCACAGAACAGCCTGTTGAGCTCTGAGGACTCAATGGCTTTCAAAGTCAATCTTCCCAACAAACATCTGGTTAAGTCTGTAATGACCTGGTACCAATTTTTGTCTTAGGTTTCTATGGTTATGATAAAACATCACGATCAAAAACAACTTGAAGGGAAAAGAACTGAGTTTACCTTAACACTTCCACACCACAGTTATTGAAGAATGTCAGGGCAGGAATCCAAGGCAGGAATCTGAATCAGAGGCTATAGTGGGGTGCTGCCTGCTTGCTTGCTCCTTATGGTTTGCTCAGCCTGCTTTCTTATACAATGCAAGACCATACATATGCCCGGCAGTGGCACCATCCACAATGGACTGGGCCTTCTCATATCATCACTAATTTAAAAAAATGTCCCTTTGTCTTACCCACAGCTGGATTTTGTAGTGGAATTTTCTCATTTGTGGTCCCCTCTTCCCAGATGACTCTAGTTTGTATCAAGTTGATCAAAAAGGCCAAACAATGTGTGAACTGTAAACTTATTATAGTGTGCCTTCAGGCAATACTGTAGCACATGGCAGGCTTTGCTCTTCAGTACAAACAGTTTTGTGTAGTGTTTTATGCTTCTTTGAAAGTCTGATTATTTTTGACTGGCTATCAAACACTATGGTCTTTTGCTGTTGTTGCTGGGGACTAGATATTCTTATGTATTTTGTGTTGGGGAGTTTAGTAATGAACCATTCTGAGCACAAATTAGGAGCTTTCCAAATTGGCTAGGAGGGGCGAGAGGCTTTCCAGGCCCTGGGAATCACAGAAAATTAGTCACCCTGTCCCTTCAGGGCTTCTTCTCCTGGTTTATTCACATCCTTCTTGTGGTCAGACCTTGGCAGAAAGTTAGAAAAACTCAGCAGAACGGTGTATGCCGAAGACTGTTCACCCAAGGACTTTCTTGGAGGAGCTCCAGCCTTTTTGGCATCAGGTCCTCACCCCCATCTCTCTTAGCAAAAAAGATCCATCCGCTCTGCCTGGTGTGGACTCTCCATGTTGTGCCCAGACAGTTCCTCCAGGCCATGTGCTGGGATAACCCATCTCTTAGGTGTCACCTTTACCACTGTCTGGTGTCCAGTATCATGAGACTGTTGTTTTTCTTTTTGAGGCAGAGTCTCTCTCTGTATCCCTGGACAGCCTGGAACTTTATTAGATCATATAGAACTTTATATAGATAAGAAGGCGCGCGCACGCGCGCGCGCACACACACACACACACACACACACACCCCTCCTGAGTGCTGGCATTAAAGGTGTGCTCCACCACACTCTGTCTAAACCTTTCATTTCTTACATTTCATTTGGCTTTAAAAATAGTGATTGGAATTGGAATTGTCTGAGAATGCTTTTTTCCCCCCCAAAACATTCTAGCTTGTGTTGGCTATTATCCGATGACAGACTTTATTCCTTTCCAACTTATGTCAGTAATATCAAGAACTATTCATATCAGATTCTTTGATGAAAGAACTCAATTGCTCCTGCTGAGACTCCAGGTGGGAATATATTTACTTGGAGTAAATTAAGCGTCTTATGACGAGGTGGAAATTTTCTGAAGGAATCCATGAAAACGGTGACAGCCTAAGTTTGTGTGGCTGTGGTCTGGGCCAGCCACTTGAGACTTCTGTCTGTCTTATCACAAATCACTGGGGGACAGCAAGGTTATTGCACAATTGCTACCAAGTCTTATGACCTGAGTTTGGTCACCGGGACCCACATAGTGGAAGGAGAAAACCAGCTCCTGCCAGTTGTCCTCCGAGATCTCTGCAGGTGCACCATAGCAAGCATACTCCCCTCTCAAAAACAAACAAACAAACAACCCACAGACACACACACTAAAATGTGGTAAAAATTAATTGGTCAGGTATCATTATGTACCTTTAATCACAGCACTTGGGAGGCAGATCTCTGTGAATTTAAGGGTAGCTTGATCTATATAAGGAGTTCCAAGCCAGCCAGAGCAGCACAGTTAGATCTTGTATCATATATAAACCAAAAATCAAAACAAAAGCTCCAAACCCCAAGAAAATGAGATTCAAGCTATCAGTGTTATGCCCAAATGATAGGGCCTGAGGGGTGTGAAGAGCCAGCTCCTCGATGAATCCGCAGTGAGCCCGTGCCTGAGCTACTGGAGGGTTCGGGAAATCCTAACAGATGCACTTGAGTCTGCACTTGAAGCCACTTGTAGTCTACAAGGCTGGAGTTGTGAGTCTCAGCCAACGCCAACTGTAGTTCGGAGATATTTTCTTCCCCAGGAACTTCCCTGAGATGAGGCACTTCTGGTAGGAAGCCCTGAGTGCTGTGGGCCCTCCAAAGGGACTGAGAACATCACCAGCCTCCTTTTAGATGATGCCCAGTTTCCTCTTTCTTCCAGCCACCTTGCTACCTTCTCAAGAAAGTGTCTGTTGTCTGGTTTCAGGAGGGAGAGGGAGCCTCCTCCACTTTCCTTGGATCAGGCAGAGATCACGGATCTCAGCCAAAGGGCTGGGGTTGATATTTCATTGATGAAGGGCCATGCTGCCCCACTGAAGTGTAAGTGTTGTGCCATCAATGCGCCATTGTGTCCAGTGTGGCGAGGGAACCACTCTGTGAAATAATCCTTCTGGACTGTCTGAGTGATTTCCCTTTGCAGAAGTGACACCTACAGACTTGGCACAGTCGTGACTAGCTTTCGACCAGCAGGTGCCTTGGGCTTTCAGAAGCAGTTGAAATTCAGGTGGCCCAGGAGTAGGGGAAATGTCTGATTCTAGTGGTGGCCTCTTCCTGGAGATAGCAGTCCCCCAGAACTCGGGAAGTTCAGAGACTGGGAGGAAGTGGGATGATGAGCGGAGTCAATGGCTGGAGAGCAGACACCATCGGGTGTGTGTATGTCTGTGTCAAACAGTTGTCAAAACAGCACACAAAAGGCAGCCAGGGACATTGTGCCCAGTGCTGCTGAAGGGCCCAGGGTACATCCAAAAATAGCACCTTGGCGTGGAATCACGTGACCAGAACTGGTTATCTCATGGTACTCATGTCACACTTGATAGTTTCCTGTACCTGCTAACACATCCAGAGTCTCTAGTCACCCTAGTGGCCCCAGGGAAGGGACAGAATACATTATTATTACAAAGAAGGGGAGGGGAAGGGGAAATGAGTAATAGCTTGGGTGTAGTGGCGTGATGGCTGATCCTCAGGAACAGAATTCACAGGTGTGTGTGTGTGTGTGTGTGTGTGTGTCTGTGTGTGTGTGTGGCTGCGCTCAAACAGAAATCAGACCAAGACAGGATAGAGCCTTTTGTTGATGCCCCAGCCTGAAGTGACTCAGGAGCATAGCACAGACACCACAGGGATGATGTGACTGAAGTCTGGAGGTGAAGGGGCCCCCTAACTCCAGCAGGGGAGAGGAGCCTGTAAGTGAGCATCTGCCCATAGTGGCAGAGGGGAAGACAGGTGATCAGCAAGGCCCTTTCAGCCACAGGAGGGAGAGAGGGGAGGGGAGTCCTGTTGCCTTAGGGAGGGGAGAGGGAGGAGGAAGAGTGCCTGGGGAAGTCTGCTTTATAAGCCCATTGAAGAGGAAGAGCCAGGAGCCAAGCATCCAATTAACCTGACATCACTTGCAGCCCAAATATCTGAGGATATAAGAAGAGAATTTAATATGTGGGGGCTTGGGAGAAAGAGTGACTAAGAATGGAAAACAGCCCCAGTTTATTTAAAAAATAGGTCAGGCCCAACAAATCCAGGCGATGCTTTCCCAGGAGTTACTGATCCAGGAGACAGAGGGAGGACTGTGTGGGAGCAGTGTGGTTTTGATTTGAGGCAGGCATTGCTGTTGCACCACAAAGAGACAGCCAGGGGCTGACAGGAAGCGCTGGGACACAGTGCGCAGCACCAAGGCTGCCTTCCAGTTACACCGCGAGGGCTTCTAGTAGTGGCTGTGAGTCAGTCAGGGATCAGCCCAGGCCACGCAGCCCCAGTGTGGTGGAACCTGCCCAATCTCCAGTCACCTACTGCAGCGCTAATATGCGCTCTAGAACCTTCAGCTGTCTCTCTCCCAGGGTCTGCGACTGCTCTGGCCTTTGGTCAATGTCAGTAGCAACTAGGTACTGTCCAGCATCCGTGTTGAGGGCCATGTAAGAGCTTAGGGGCTCAGAGTGGCTGAGGAAGACAGGCAGCCAGACTCTACATGGTCAGTGCCAGCATTTATGGGCATCACCCCCTGGGAGTCTGACAATGAGTTCTGCTTCCGGGCTTCAGGGCCTCAGACCTGCCCGAGAAGGTCCACAGGACTGGTAACTAGAAACTAATCTAAATCACAGAGCAGATTTGCTCCTTCAGAACCATGCTCCCTTGCCTCTTGGGAAAGAGTAATCCAGACAGGAATTCAGGGCCAATGGACAGCCTACCACTTTCTCAGAGATCGATAGTTCATTTTTAGCACAGCAAAACCTTAAAAACATCACCAAGAACTCTTCTTAACCTGTGTGCCCAGTTATACTTGACTATGGTTGTTTTACTTTTTTGCTGTTTTTATTTTGATTTTTTTCCTGAGAGTTGTGGTTCCATGCCATTCTGGGTAGAAAGTACCTGGGGGGCCTGGCAGTTCTCAAACTGGACAGAACATGGGAATTTCCTCTGAACATTCTGAGCACAGACCACTGGGTCCCACTGCAGGTCCTGGGGCAGTGGTCTCTGGTGTTGTAGAGGCTGATGCTGGTCGTCCAGGACCCAGACTCCGTGGACCACTGCCCTTTGCCCCATTTATCCATGATACCACCTTGTTTAGTGCATTGGACTGAGAGTGGCGAGCAGTGGGAGTGGATGGGAAAGAAGGGAGCCTAGAGTGTTTGACTCCATGGTCACAGGACACATGCACAGAGGGATGACAGGCAGTAGGAAGGGGGTGACAAGGCTGAGGAAGGGTATCTGGGGTGACTGTGACTAGGCCGCCCCTATAGCGGGAGAACAGGGTGGGGATGCGGCTGATGGTGAACAATCTGGAGAAGCTCAGGGAGCCAGTGACCAAGTGCGAGGAGACAACAGAAACACACAGTGCTCGTAGTGCCCAGACACGGCCGCCCCGGTCACTGCCCTGGTCACCGCCCCGGTCACCGTCCATGGTTCTGGTAGGAAGTGAGACTCACCTACCGGAACACTGCTTCCATCCATGGACCACAAGGCTTCTCCACCAGGATCCAGGGAGTCACCCTACAGCCCAGCTGTCAGGAAACATGGGTGCAGGATAGCAGATGGGAGGATGCTCTCTGGCCACCTGGGGATGAACACAGGCTTGGAAAGTTCTCTATTTCCGGTACCGTCTTAGGAAGTTGGAGTGGCCCCAAAACCCAATGTGAGAATGTTCTCCCTTAGAACTCTGGTAGCCATATAATGGAGACAGATGTTGTTAACGCAGTCATAAACATAACATAAATGTAAATACTTGTTTATGCCTTTGTCAATAACACAGCTACAGCTCAGATCGCAGCCTTGGATGTGCGTATGGAATGGCAGCAGAGCGCAGAGGGTGTCTGTGAGTAAGTCTGGTGGCAGGGCCAAGTAAGAGGATGGACATGGAGAATGAGACAAAGGCAAAGGCAACCGGGAGGAAAGACAGGAATGAGGCCAGTCTTCCCCTCCCCCCACACCTCCTCCCACCCTCCTAACTCCACCCCCAACCCCCCCCCCCTCCGGTGGGGTCTTATCTTCCACAGTACACTTCTTTCCTTCGGAGGCAACCCCAGGTCGTATAGGAATGTGATGTCAGAAGTTCTCTTGGCATTTGGAGACCAGAGCAGAAGCCGGCTCCCGTAGTGGGCCTCTGTCTTCAGGGAGAGTCTTAAAGCTTGGCCTGGTGCCGAAGGAGTCATTTGTAGCCCAAGGGCTCAGGTCGGCTTTGACTGTCGGCCGCAGAAAAGACTGGCAGCTCTCTGTCCTGCAGCTCGTCTTCTGTGTTCTCTGACCTGTCTCCATGCCTTTCCTGCTTCTCTCAGCCTTAGTTCCAGCTCACCCTAGAAAGATCTCTGTCCTTATGTGGGTGGGCCTCAGTTTCTCCATCTATAACCTGAAATCTGCTGCGGATTTTCTTTAAACCTAGAAATCTCGGAGAAGTGGCTACCTGGATCTTCTGACGCATGCTCCTGAGCCGATCACTGCTTTTGACCTTGTTTCTGCCCTGAGTGCTGGGCCTCCCTTCTGAGTTAGCCTGCCTCCGCCGAGGCAGCAGCTGTATTAGGCATGGCTGGGCTGAACCAAGCTGGCTATAGTGTCAACGCTGATGGCAGATGCTCTTATTGCCGATTGTCAACAAGGAATATGCCTTGTCGCTGATACTGGTTTATTGCCAGGCTCTGGGACTTGCTAGCTCTGGACTCTGACCAATAAATAACCCTAGCACTCAAGAGCTTTAGGCTTTTGTTTTGTTTTGTTTTGCCTGTGTGTTTCAGTACCTTGTCGTGTTGTTACGCCTTCACCGAGCAATGTTTGCAAAGCACTCTGCAGAGTGGGCCTTCAGTCAGAGCTAACCACCTTCCCCAAGCAACCTAAGTGGAGATAGGGTTAGGTTGAAATGTTCCTATCCCATCCCACCTGGGGAGGACCTACCCTTCCCTGAAGGACCAGTTCAGAATCTTTTCTCCAGAAGCCTTCTTCTTCATGACTTGGCAGGCAGCGGGCATGATTTTCAGCACATTGGGATCATAAATGGTGTGGAAAGACTTGCAGGAAATTGAGCATCTTGGAGGAGGCAGAGATAAATATTTCAGGACCCTTTCCATGCCCTGGGGCCCCAGGCCTGGGCAGGACCAGATGGGGTCCACCGTGCAGAGATACTTTCCTAGAGCAGCCATTCCAAGCAGGCGAGGTCAGAAATAGAGGGTGGATCGAGTTCCTACTGGAGTACTGTGTTGGAAAGCTATCCATGGTGGGAGGGATTCTGTGTAGAGAGGCTCCCTGGAGCTTAGTGGCCACAGCTCTGGAGGACAAAGGTGCTCAAGTTGGGGGTTAGTTGGGCTCCACAACCAGTGTACCCGCTAACCCTCTTTCTGACTTCTCAGGCATGTTTGCTACTAAAACATTGGAAGACTTCCCTGTCACCTCCTTCCTAGAAAGGAGTCAGACCTTCTGACCTTACAGAAGTGACCACCAGGACTGGAGGCCTATATTCCTCAAGTGTTTCCAGAGGCACATGGGCAGGCAACTGAGCCAGCTCCCTGGCCAGATTCCCAGAGAGAGAGAGCCATTATTTGTGGCTGACCCATCTTCCTAGAGTGGTTTCTGCATTCCTCCACAGACCCCTCTGTCTCCTGTTTCCTTCCTAACATATACACAGTGCCCCGTAGCTCATCAGGTAACTGTGGAAGGGGAAGCATCACCCCATACTGCCTGCTCACCCTCAGCTTCCCCGGGAGAGGGCACACTTTGTGGGTTGTTGGCAGAAAGCAGCTCTCCTAGGCAGGAGGCTGGCAGTCTTCAGAACCAGTGCTAATGTCACCTCTTGGTCTTATTTGCCTCCCCTGACTCTTGCAACCCTGTGTCTCATGAGTGCCCTGGTGGCATCTGACATATACTTGGCTGTTGGGAAGAGACCCAGAGGACCTTGACCTGGCATGATGCTTGAAAAACCTAGGAATGGTCTCTCTTTTAACTGTATTTAAATAGAGTCAATATCTGTGGCAACTGGATGTATAGGGGATCCTTGAGGTTTTTTTTTTTTTTGCTGGGGGGGGGTGACTCTAGGCTGCTTTCTGAGCTCCTTGTCATTACCTGGTAGATAAAGGCCTTGGCCAGGCTGCAGGAAGAAAGACTTTGCCTTAAAGTCCCCGCCTGAAGTCAATGCCTGGGTCACATGTCCCCAGAAGAAGGGCAGTCTGAAGACACATCTTCCCTCTCCACTGTATCCCTGTTCCCATGACAACCCCCTGGGTCCTCCAAGCCCACTCAGGTCCTCAAAAGGTGGTTAATGTGACCTTTCTCCCAGGCATATCCACTATTATTCCACTGCGGTCTCCTCTTGGCAAGCCCTTTCTTCACTCCATCCTTCGGATGGTTCTCAAGACAGAGTCCCGGCCTCAGTTTCCCTCCAGCGGTCTGGAGTTGCATTCCATACTCTTTTGCAATATTAGCTTTTGCTCTTCACAAAAGTGGCGCCAGAAAGAATTAATTATTCAAGACTCAATACCCAGGGATGATCGCTGCCAATTCTGGTGCCTTCCCTGAATCTCCTCTCTTCATGCACCAGCAAGAAGAGATTTTAATTAAGACACAAGCGCACAGTCTACAGTCCTGTGTGTCCTGCTCTACCGACGGTTTAATGTGCTCACATGCTTGTGTTCTTAAAGACTTTTCCTACATTTTTAAGGGCTGCATAGCATTCTACGACAAGGTGCTTACCATAGGCTGTAATCAATTTTCTTGTGAGCCATCAAAATTGACTGTTGGTTTTTGGTCATCATGAAATTCACAGAGCTATGTACTTAGGACGATAAATGGCCCTCCCCTGGTGTTAAATTTAAAGAAAGCAATTGTGGGTTAAAGGATTTGTGCTTTTTAATGCTCTTAATAAATTTTTACCAAACTGCTTTCTAAAAAAGTCTTGACTTAATTACATTTCCACAAGACTTGGGCGAAAGTATCTACTCTCCTCTTCCCCACTCCCTTCCCCTGCCCCTCCTAATCTTGCAAATGAAGAGACTCATCATTTTGAGGGATAAGATAAGGTTTTGTTCTATTTTAAGTTTATCTGATCTTCAGTGAGGCAAACATTTATGCTGAGTGTTAATTCGCCATTAGTTGTTTTTTTTTTTTTTTTTTTTTTTTTTTTTTTTTTTTTTTTTGCACATAACAGAGGAGAAACCGCCACCTCATCCCCATTAAGCCGGGGTGTGAAGTTCCTGGTTTGTCAGCCCTGGCTTCGTGAGCACACTTAACCTCTCCTCGCCACATGTGTTGGGGTGTGCCTTTCAGCCTCGTGAAGATGTTTATTGACTGGAACTGCCTCTGTATCTGCTTGCTGGACATCTTTTCTTACAGGGCTCGATGGCATTTCAAACTCCACATATCCCAACTGAGGTTCATCATCCCCCACCCCAGCTTGCTCTTCCCACTGATGTGCTGATTTCTGTTAACGTCACCACTATTTTCCTACTCACCCAGGCTTGAGACGTGGACAGCGTCTCAGATTCCAGCTTCTCCCTCGTCCCCCCATGTTCTGCCAGCTGCCAACCCCATAGGTTCTATTTCTCTGCTGCACTGGCAGGCAGCCCCTCCAGCACCCCGGGGGCTCGGGTGCTTATTATTTCTTGACTAGACTTTGAACATATTCTCTGAAATTCCCCCATGGACACCCCTTTCTTCTTCGCCCCCTCCTATACTCTGTGCTCACATTCAATTTCCAAAATCAGTGTTCAAACTCGGGGCCCCGTGTACCCAGGCCACATCTGCTATTGTGTGCGGTAGTTAATTCCGTCCTCTTAGCCTGATCATGACCTTCTCTCAGCCGAATCCTCTGCTGTCTCAGCATGTTCTCCCCCATCAAGTTCACAACCTTCCCACCCCCTGTCCTCTCTGCTCAAAGCACCCCTTCCTCTTAGAATTCCCTCCTGCCACCTCTACCTTTCAAAATCCATCGACAAAGCTCACACTCATGGCATGGTAACTCTGCTAGGATTCCTTGACTCACAGTTGAAGGGAATTCACCTCTTGATGTCTGACTCTCTTTTGTAGCATGTTTTATTGTAGCTTCTGGTGAGGTTGCTAGAGGTCTAGGAAGCGGAGTCTCTGGGGGACTCCTCCCCCCAGGACTATTTCTTCTACACAGGACCTCTCAGCAGCAGGCCTTCAGCAGCTGTCTCTAGAATTCAAAGCAACTCTCCGTAGCTTAGTGCGTGTGAGTTCAAGGCCACTGTGAGAAGAGCAGGCCTGTCAGTCCAGGGTCAGAGTCCAAGTCTACTTTGCAGAAGACTGAGCTGGACTGAGGAGTGGCCTCTGGAACAAAGTACCAGCCATAATCACCCCCCTTTTCCTCGTGACTTTATGGGCTATTTATTCAATGCCCTTCTCTTGTCCTTGGTCAGGTTGTCCATCCCTTTGCCTCGTGCAGTGTGTGACGTATGGAAGTTACCTCACAAGTTGACTGTTGAGGACAGAAAACCAGGGAGTTCCAAAGAAGACCAGTCCTTGGACTGAGAGATGATAGCTGGAGGGCGCTGGAAGCCCCCTGACCTTGTCACACAAGTTCCTGCACCAGCTAAGAGTTTTTCTCTCCTTAATGTATTTAAATGGAGTCAACACTGGGGTCAACTGTGTGCACAGGCGTCTTCAGCTCTGGAGGTGACTCTGCAGCCGGCACGGGAGTGTGCGATTGACACAGTCTATTTTTAGCCTCCCAGAGACCGTGACCAACATCCCAAGCAGAGGGTAGGTGCACCTGCAGCATTTTGATGAGGCAGCCCCGCTCGCCAGCCAGCCTGGCCCCTCCTCGACCTGAAGGCCTGTGTTGCTAAACTGGGAAGTCTGCCATTTCCTAGGGGCAGCAGCCGGGATGCACCTCTTGCTCCATGCAGCTCATTCCTGTCTAGTCTCAGACACAGGGTGGTCTTGAGGCTGTGCCTGAGGTAGGAGGGAGGGAAGGCATCACTTGTATTTCCCCATCTGCTCTGTCCCAGGGGCTACCTTTTCCCTTGACTGTAAGTCTGAGTTGACCTAGCTCGTGGAGAGGCAAATGAAGACAGGACAAGGATATTATATGTGTATATAATCTATATGATCCAGATGGTAGTAATGATAGTAGCAACAATAAAGAAGCCTTTATTATATGTACACCACGTGGTTATCTAGTGCTGAGAGAAACTGGCAGAGGTCTCTCTTTCTGTGTGTGTGTGTGTGTGTGTCTGTGTGTGTACATATATGTGCACATATATTTGGATCCCAGAGGTCAACCTTGTGTTATTCCTCAGGGGTCATCTACTTTGTTATTTTGAGGCAGGGTCTCTTACTGGGTGCCAGGGTTCACCCATTAGGCTACACTGTCTGGCCAGCGATTCAGGTATCCCCCTGTCTCCACCTCCCCAGTGCTAGGATTATGCCTGGAATTTTACATGGGTGCTAGGAGGAAGCATGATTACTAAAAACTCACAGACAGATATTGGGGTTCAACTTGAAGACAAGAAAAAGCAAAGCAACCAGCCACTGACTCTTACCTCAACCTCAGTCCGAAAATGGCGATCCTGCCTCTAGGAAACCTCAGAGTGAGACTGAGAGCTGTCTCTTCCCGTTTAATAATTCTCTCTAGTTCTGGGATTAAGGGCATGCATCACTACCTCCTGGTTTCTATGGCAAGCTAGTGTAGCTACTGGGATTAAAGGTGTGTGTCATGGCTACCTGGTCTATAAGGCTGGCCAGTGTGGCTGTTTTACTTTTCTGATCTTCAGGCAAGTTTTATTTATTAAAATACAGATGAAATGCCACTACACTGGGGATTGGGTTCATGCTTCCCTGACAGGCGTTTATGCACTGAGCTATCTCAATGGCTCCTTGGGGGGGGGGGGTTCATTAGGCCCTGTATTTATCAAGGAAAGAACAGAGACGTGGTGGTGGTATACACAATCCCAAGGTCACACAGCCAGGAATTGGGATGGAATCCTGGAATCTTGAAATTTATAGGCAAATGGATGGATCTAGAAAACATCATATTGAGTGAGGTAACTCAGACCCAGAAAGAAAATATATGTGCTCATTCAGAAGTGGCTTTTAGACATAAAGCAAAGAAAAACATGCCTACGATTTACAATCCCAGAGAACCTAGACAACAAAGAGGACCCTAAGAGAGACATACATGGATCTAATGTACATGGGAAGTAGAAAAAGACAAGATCTCCTGAGTAAATTGGGAATATGGGGACCTTGGGAGAGGGTAGAAGGGGAGGAGAGAAGAAGAGGGAGAGTGGAGAAAAATATACAGCTATAGCTCAATAAAAACAATAAAGAAAAAAAGAAATTTTGGAGGCAGAACTAACTTGGGTCCCTTCTCTCCCTTTAGGTGAGCAGTGCCCCCCCTCAGCCCCCGCAGCCTGTCATCCCAGCCAAGCCTGTGCAATGCGTCCACCACGTGTCCACACAGCCCAGCTGCCCAGGGCGGGGCAAGATGTCCAAGCTGCTGAATCCTGAGGAGATGACGTCAAGGGATTACTATTTTGACTCGTATGCTCACTTTGGGATCCACGAGGTAACACACTCAGGTTGGGGACCAGCGGGACAGGTGTGGCCCCGCCATTTCATTCTTGTTCTCAGAGGTGATAAAGAATGTATCTGGTGCCCCTGAACCCTGACCTCTCCCCCTTGTGTGGTTCCCTTTGGGACAGCCATGGCCAAGGCAGGGCCCGGAGCAGGTGAGTAGGTAGAAGTGGGTGCTTGTGCATTTTACCTATAATCCCAGCACTTGAGAGCCTGAGGGAGCTCAGAGGACTGTTGAGGGTTCGAGACCAGCCTGGACTACATAGCGGGTTCCTGGTCAGACTAAGTTACAAAGTGAACTGCTATGCAAAATGAATGGCAGCAAGTTGGGGGTGGGGCTACCATGGGGTGCTTTGAGCTTATATTTTACCTTCTGGCCCTGGGTCCGTCTCTAACCGCCAGTCCTGGGTGGCCTGCACATCACTGATGCTGACAAGGAGTTAAAATACTTGCAGCCGATGCACTGAGGCTATCCTGGACTCCTGGAGGCCGTGATGCCCATTAATTAATTTATCCAAGGGGCATCTCCAGGGGAAGAACCAGGGTGAGATCTTATAGAGAGGACCCCCCACCTCTGACGCTCTGATTCTGTCTTTGCAGTCCTCAGGTGAATACTCAGCCCCCTTCCCAACAGAGAAGCCTTGTGTCAGCCCCCAAACAGAAGCAAACCTCCTGGCTATTGTGGGTACAGGATGGAACTCCATGCCACATTTCATTATATAATTTCCTAGCATTGTCCCAAACTGCCCCCAAAGCAATTAGCGTTGGCTTCCGCTTGCCAAATGCTGGGCATGGTTTTAGTTGTGACTGACATGCCATCTTCATTTGATCCTAGTAAGAACCCATGAGAAGGATATCCCCACCATCCCTAAACACAGGGAAGAAAGTCCTGGGGAAGGAGGCAATGTTTACCAACTGAGGCTCCCGGCTGTGAGGATGTCTTTGCAAACCAGCTCCTGTGGCTCCCTGGTGATGAGACGATGCCGGAAGGTCTGCTTCCATCCAAATTGCCAGGCTGCTGCCAGGGAGGTTTTTAATATCGGCAGTCAGCGGTTTTGAGTTGTGAAATGCTTATTGTGTACTGGGTGTTGTTCCAAGCAGTTTGGATTATTGGCTCATTTGCTTCTCGGATTAGCCTTATGCTGCTACTGCTATTAAGGTCACAGGTGATCCAGGGCCTTAGCAACCAGCCCAGCCCTCATCCTAGTCTTGTTCTGCATGAGACTAGCGGAGAGAGCTAGGAATTCAACCTTCCCCGTTTTGGTGCATGGACTTCTTTCCTAACTGCCCTGTCACATGCCTTTTAAAATATTTCCTTCCTCTGTACTCCCTGACCCTCACAGAAATCTTAAGGGTTGAGCAGACTCACCTGCTTCTGTTGCATCCTTGGCGGCCTCTGTGCAGGCAGAAGGTAAAGGCGAAGAGGCTTCTCGTTCTCTTTTTTAGATCAAGGCCTCTGTCTTGCTTAGTCTAGGGAGGTTGGAGGCTCTCTGTGTTGCCCTCTATAAATGGTGAGCCTGGGCCTGTGGGGAGGGTTGAGAACCAGGATTCTTTACCAAAAGCCCTAGTCCTAGAAGGGCCAGACGCCTGCTCAGGAATGTGGGTGCTCCCTTGCACCATCCTTGGCCCTGCCCCCTGTCTAACATTAACCCGTGCTAATGCTGTGCAGACTCTATGCAGCAGAAAGGACCGTGACAGCATCCATCCTAGAGAAAGGGTACTCCTATGAGATGGGCTCCAAGGGCCTGAAGTTTTGGTTTCCCTTCTGGGCCGGCACTTTTATATTTTAGTTAATATACTATGGCTGTGGAGAGACACTACGACCAAGGTAACTTACAGGAGAAAGCATTTAATTGGGGATTGCTTACAGTTTCAGAGGGCTAGTCCATGATCATCACGGTTGGAAGTATAGCAGCAGGCAGTCAGGCAGGCATGGTGTGTGTGTGTGTGTGTGTGTGTGTGTGTGAGAGAGAGAGAGAGAGAGAGAGAGAGAGAGAGAGAGAGAGAGAGAGAGAGAAAGAGAGAGAGAGATGGAGTTTCACTATGTAGCCAGGTTGGCCTTGAACTTGTGGCAGCCCTCTTGCCTCAACCTCCCAAGTGCTGTCTAGCCTGGTTCTGTTTAGTTTGTTGATGGGGAACAGCCTCATGACTGACATATGAGTGTGAAAGATTGGCCTGACTCTGCTTAGGAGAAAGCCACCAACTAAATACCAGACCGGGCACCCTCAGTCAGGTGTTTTAATTAAAACAAAAAACAAAACCTAAATTTCTATGTGCTGTAGTGCAGACTAAAGGGTCTGCAAGTCACAGGTAAAACCTCTACCCCACTGCCTTAGCAACCCTCTCATGGGGAAGTGCTTCTGCACACCTATCTTCAGTCCCTCCAGTTGCTGCTGCAGGCCACCTATAGACCCAGCTAGGGTAACATACATGTCTTTTAATACAGGTCTGACTAGATGGGTGGCCTTCACCCCTGTGACTGGTCTCCAGGACCACTGAATATGAAAAGAGATAGGGGCGTGGATGGGTGGAATGTGGCACTCTGTGCAGAGAGACACTCCCTTACCTCTTGTGACTACCTGCTCATCACTAAAACTCTCACAAGGATGCTCTGCTTAGAAAGGCAGGACCTCAGATATACAGAATGGGTAAGCTGGCCGTGCGGTGGTTCCCTGGCCATCAATAGGCTACTTTGACAATGGCGGTATGAGAGCTTGGCTGAATCACAGTGTGGGTGGATGGGCAGAGCGAGGTTATTCTATAAATATAGACAAAATGGGTGGAAGGAAGGGGGCTAGGCAAGATATATATATATATATATATATGTATATATATATATGTATATGTATATATGGTCTTTCCATCCACAGCTTCACCTAGAGAGGATGCAAGAGGGCAGGGCCAGGAGAAGGTGACCATAACACCTTCCGGCAGAACCCAGAGTGGCTGCTGTGGGCTTCCTGGGGCCTTCAAAAAAGAGGGCAGCCTCCAGGTCCCCAAGAGGCAGCTTGAATCTCAACATCTGCTGCTGGTCAGAGGGTTCCTGCCTGTGTGGCCTGTCAGTTGGCCCGCACATGTGTGCTGAGCACCTTCTACAAGGTCTGCTAGGTACCTTGCTGGGGAAGTCGACTTTCCCCATTAGCCTAGCGCTGACACGTGTACAGTTTTCTTTATTTGCTCAACCATCACATCAGCCCTAGAAGTAGGTGCTACTGTGGCATTATTCCACAGATGAGGATGCGGAGGCACCAGACACTCGATGGCGGGCCGTGTCAGAGAGCTTAGCCACGGTGGAGGTGTGGTGCGAGAGCAGTGGTTGAGGCTCCGGCATCGCGTACAATGGTCGTATGTTCTGTATTTCTGTCTTTTGGTTCATCGAGCATGTGCGGCATGCCCTCGCCTATTCTGGGGACAGAGCCTTGCGTGCTTGTGGCACTGGGATCTAGGGATATCCTGAAGAGAAAGGATTTGCTCATCCTCAAAGTAAAAGCCAGACAGGAACTCAGTCCAAGTGCCCCCTCCACACTCGCAATTTTTTAACATTGAAGCCGCCAGCATTGGGGCAGCAGGGGAAGTGGAAGCTGGCCTTCAGAGTAGTTCTCCATTCCTTTTCACCTTCCAGGTCTCTAGAGGATCTTCTCTTTGATCCACTGTAGCTAAAGGTACAAGAGAAAGGATTCTAGGCGTTACCGTGCAGCCTGGTTAAGGGGTACATTTTACCATGGTACCTGTGCACAGAGCTTGACAGTATGGATAGAGACCAGCTGGACTAGACAGACACAAGGACACATGGCTGATTGTAGGCTTCTCTTGGTAATGGAGAACACCAATATATTTAAAAACCAGTGAGGATGGAGAAAGTTGGCATTCCACAAACAATCTGGCCTAACGTATCACTCACAGAGTACTGCATGCCCAAGCTGCAGCCATGTAAGCTTTTCAAGTGCATGTGGAAACAGTTATTGAGGTGGATCCTGTGCAGGGTTCATTAGCTTTCCATTACTGAGACAAAATGCCCGAGATAATTAGTTTTCAAGAGGACAGCTTGGTTTGGGCTCAGATTTAGAGGTTCTGACCACAGATTTGTGGTCTAAGAATTTGGACCTCCCTAGGAGGCAGTAATCATGGTGGCCTCAGAGCGGCCTGGAAGTGAAGAACTAGGAAGGGATAGAAGTCTCAAATTGTTCCTTTCAGGGACACCTTTGATGATCCATATTCCTTATACTAGGCTCCACCTGTTAAAGGTTCCACTGCCTCCCCTAGTACCACAGGTCGGGGACCAACACTGGAGGGTTTGGAGACCCGCAGGGTCCAAACAGCACCATCACTCAACAAACCTCAGTGTAGAAGACTGAGACCACACAGCGTGCTCGTTAAAGCGAATGAGAGACAGGCCTGGAGGCTTCCACCTAACATCTTGGCTACTCAGGAGGCTCAGGCAGGAGGATCAAAAGTTCAAGACCAGCCCGGGGCTACAGTGAGTCCCAGAGCAACCAACACAAGCTGGTGGGATTTTGCCTCAGGATAAAGGGTGGGGTGGGGGGGAAGGGACTAGAAAAAGCCAGTGTTAGAGTAGTGATCCAACCTGTGTGACACCCTACATTTAATGCTAACACCGGAACAATCAAAGTTAAAAAACCTAAAATAATTTATCCAGAAAATCTTCAAATGGCTGGAAATCAAATTACTCCTCCTTATAGCCCATGCCTGAGAAGAAAACATGAGAGGAATTAGAAAGCATTCCAGACTATGCGGCTCTAAGAGCCCAACACATCAGAATCTGTAGGATGCAGTTTAAGGCATATTTACAGTGGTTCTCAACCTGTGGGTTGCGGCCCCTTTGAGGGTCACTTGCATATCCGCTATTTACATTACAATTCTTAACAGTACTGAAATTACAGTTCTGAAGTATCAGGGGTCACCACGACAGCAGGAACTGTATTAAAGGGTCACAGAGTCAGGAAGGTTGAGAAGCACTGATTTAGAAGGAGATTTATAGCTTCAAATGCTTCTATTAGGGACAAAAGTGAAAACACAAACAGCAAAACCGAAAAGCAAAACTTTCACCTTACAAAACTAGAGAGTTAAGAACACATAAAGCTCAAGCCAAAGAAAGGAAATGATACAGATGGGAGCAAGTCAACTAAAGAGAAATCAAATGGCAAAGAAAACCATCAGAGCTGAAAGTTTTGAATTTAGTGGCACACATTAACTGTATAAAGTAACTGATTTCACTGTGACAGTTTCATACTGAATACTGCTCATTTTAATCTCATTTACCCTGATCGCCTTTTTCAGTGCCCCCTTGATCCCAAACCACCCCTTTTTTTTCTTCTACACTTTTATAAACAACGGGATTCTACACATGAAAGAACATACCGCTTTCTGAATCTGCTTATTGTGCTTAGCGTGATGATCTCGGGGTCCTTCCAGTTTTGCTCATGGGGTGCGCTTTCTTTTCATTTGTGCGTGAGTACGGCCCCATTGTGTAGGTACATGGTCAGGAGTGGGTGGCAGGATCACCTGGCGGTTTTACTTGCAGGGTTTAGAGGACTCTCCGTACCAATGTCTGGTGACAACACTGCCTTCCACTCCACCAATGGGTTCTCTTCACCTTCGCCAGGATGTTGTTGTTGTTTGTTTGTTTTCTTGACAATAGCCATGCTGACTGGGGTGAGAGACTCTGAACATAATTTTGCATTTCCCTGATGACTAAGAATGTTCTTTTTTTTTCCTTTGGCCTTGAATTTATTGGACATTTTGTCTTTCTTCTTTGAGAAGTATCTGTTCAGCTCATTTGCCCATTTATTGATTGGATTATTTGTTCTCTTGGTTTCTGTAGCTATTTATAGATTCTGAATATTAATTTTCTGCCAGATGTATAGCTGGCAAAAGTTCCCTTCCACTCTACTGCTTCCTTGGCTGGGAGAAGCCTTCTCATTTCACGCAATTCCATTTGTCAACTTTTTATTACTGTTTCTGAGTTACCAAGCCCCTGTTCAGAAAGTCCTTGCCCATGTCTATTCATCAAGCATCCTTTTCCAAGCTCAGATCTTGCCCATGAAGATCAATGACCCGTTATAGCTAGATTTTGTATAGGGTGAGAGATAGAGATCAGTTACCCTAATCTGCATGCGGATAGCCAGTTTTCCTAGCACTACCTGCTGAGAAGCTATCTTCTCTCCAACAGATAGATACCTTTCCTCACTTTGTTGCTCTTCATGGATTTCTGGGTTCTCTATTCTATTCCTTTGGTGTCTGTGTTGGCTTTGTACCAGCCCGTGCTGCTTTTGCCGAGGCTCTTCTGTAGTAACTTGAGATCGGCAAGTGATCCCTTCAGCAAAGCCCTTTCCACTCAAGATTACCCTGCGTTCTGATCTTCTGTGCTGCCATTGGGACACTAGTTTTGGTTTTCCTGGTTCTTGGAATGTCATTAGTATTTTAATGGGGCTTGTGTTAAATTTCCTGGTTACTTTAATGTGGCCATTTCCATAGTAGTTCTCCTATAAGAATATTCTTATTTTCTGGTGTTTTCCTGGGCTTCTTCCCCGGGGTTTGGTAGTTCTCGTTGCAGATGTCTTTTCTCCCGGTGTCACGTTCCTTCCTACACACGGAATTCTGAAAGGCTATTGTGAATGAGATTGTATTCTTCATTTCATATTTATTATTGGTATCTAGAAAAGCCACAGATTTTTGCACGATGATTTTATACTCTGAAAGTGTTTGTCAGAGGTAAGTTTTTCAGAGTCTTTAGTGTCTTTCAATAACAGGAACGTGACTTCTGCAAATGGAAGTCAGCTTGCTTTCTCATCTCTGTCTTTTAAATTTCTTCTCTCTTCCTTCCACTCTAGTTAAGAATTTAAGCATCATTCTGAGTAGGTGTGAAGGAAGTGATCACTCTTGTCTCATTCTCAAGTTTTAGAGAACAAGTTTTCAGTTTTTCCATTCAGCATAATGTGGCTGTAAGTTTCCTATGTGTAGATCAAAAGTTAGGTTTCAGACCAGTTAAATTAATAACACTAATCTAAACTGATATAAATATATGGAGAGAGAGAGAGAGAGAGAGAGAGAGAGAGAGAGAGAGAGAGAGAGAGAGAGAGAGTCAATGAGCACTCTTAAAAGGTGATCTCTATCTGGAGTCATATAGGAAAAACAATTCAAACCAATGTAGTGGATTCCTGGAACTAAAATTGCAGCAAGTGAAAACACAGAAGACACTAAGTTTCTAAGATGAGAGGAGGTGAGCTGGCGGAGCTGATGCAGGCTTAGGGAGGACAACAGTCTGATGATTCCTTCTTGGGTCTCTCCTGCTGTGGGCGCTGTTTTGATCTTTCCTTTTGGTTTTAGGCAAACTGGAGCAGGCTTGGACACAACCTTCTTGTCTTATACCTCTCCGCTATCTTTCAAGTGGACCTTTAAAGTGGGCTTAGTTTAGAATGAGGCATGTGACCTGCACATCCTGCAGAATTCTCATTAGCTCCAGGGAGGTCATAGTGTTTTCAGAAGGTGTTACTGGGATGATTCGGTTGCCTGTGATCTAGATGTGCTCCCGTGACTGAGGTGTGCTCCCTGATGCCCAAGTCCCCTGACTACAGCTTTCTTTTCCTTCCACTGCAGGAAATGCTGAAGGATGAGGTGAGGACACTCACGTACCGGAACTCCATGTACCATAATAAGCATGTGTTCAAGGACAAAGTGGTGCTGGATGTTGGGAGTGGCACAGGGATCCTCTCCATGTTTGCTGCCAAAGCAGGGGCCAAGAAGGTGTTTGGGGTAAGCATGCTACCCTCCCTTGTGTTGGCTTCTGCAGGGTGGTCTTTGCCTTTGACTTCCTCTGGACTTTCCTACAAAGACCCACCCTGGTCCACTATCTCTTTTTCGATTTATATGCTGTGCTGGGGATGGAACCCAGAGCCTTGAGCATGTTAGGCAACTACTGTCCCACCAAGCCACCTCCCCAGCCCCAGTCCATCTCTCTTGCTAGAGGATCAGAGGAGATGAATCACAGTTCAGTTCTTATATCCTTACTGCCATTACCATCAGCACCACATCGCCAGCAAGAGCAACACCATCACCATCACTGCGACAAGCCTTCCTTGCTTCAGGCTTCCTTCTCTCAAACCTCATCAGCCACGGACCTCTAATGATATGGATCTCAGTGGTCTTGAGGCCATCTGATGATACTACACTGTCCCTTCAAGGGCAGAGGCCCAGATTAGTGCCGGCCATGCTCGGGCCGAGCAGGGCACAGCAGTCTCTGGCTCCTGAGTCAGGGGATACAGCTAAGTTGCTGCCAGGGCTCCTGCTTGGTGCCTCTCAGTTGTACCTGCCAGGTTTAGCCAGCTTCTTTCCCATGAGCTCATTTCAGTTGTTCCTGTTTTAGGCTTCTCCATCTACTCTCATCCACTCCGCTGGGAGGGAGGGAGATTGTGGACGTTAAAGATAGGAAGCTAGACAGGAGCACAGCAGGAGGTGATAGGAGGTGAGAAACAGAAGCTAGCGAGACTTGGAGGAAAGCTAGAAGAAAGAAAATGGAGTGGAAGGCAAAGAAGAAAGAGCAAGTGATGAGATAGAAGCACAGGGAAGAGAAGGGAAGGGAGACGAAGAATCAAAGTGTATAGCCTGGCCGGTGGGCTCCGCAAAGTAGGTGACCCCTGTGTTTGATGTGCTTGGACTCAGGTCACCCTTGAAAGGGACGCAACCTGTTGCCAGAGGCCTGAGAGGCAGCTAGGACACAGCCAGCTGCCCGTCTGGAGCTGCTGTGTTCTTTAACGCTAACCTCAGGAGCCACATGTATGGGGGGTGACACATTAACAAGAAGGAAGAGAGGACAGAAGCACCGTCCACAGGAGATGGAACCCAAAAGCCAAGGGCCTGATGACTAAGGAAGGGTGGGTCCTCCTGGAACAGAGCGCAGGCAGTGGCATCTGTCCCCTTAGTTATTATTATCTTTCTAGCCCCAAAAGTGGACAGTGGACAAGGCCACCAGAAACCCCTCAGGGACCCCCTGCAATGACTTCTAAAGTACTCCATGTCAGAGAGCCAGGCAAAGTGGCAGAGAGGTCTCCAGAAATGACCCTCAGCTCCCAGCACCCACAGCACATCCTAAACCTCTGGGCCTCCAATCTTTCCCATGAAGCCTTGTTCTCAGCTGACAGTCAATTTATTTCTCAAAGAATTTTGCCCTTTCTTAGAGATTTGGGGATCCTGAAAAGGCTTCTACACACAAGCGAACAGATTCCGTCAAAGGAAGAGTTCACAGAAGGCCGTTGTGAGCCAGCTTTAGTTACTGTAAGAAAATGCCTGAGACAATCAATATCAAAAGATGAAAGGTTCTGTTTGGCTCACTTCATGGTCACTTGGCTCCTTGGCTTGGGCCTGTGATGAGCCATCACAGTGCCCTGAGAGCACAAGGTAAATGAAGGCCTCACTTCCTGGTAGGAAAAGGAAGGAAGGAAGTGAAGGGCTTGCAATCCTCATATCACATTCAAGGACATGAATCCAATGACCTAACTTCCTTCCGCCAAGCTCCCCATCTTAAAGGTTTCACCAGGCTACTAACACCAGCAGGCTGATGACTGAGCAGTCAACACGAGGGCCTTCAGAAAACATTTATCCAAATCAGCTCAAGGGCTCAGAGTTGGCTATGTGTGTACCTCAGTAGAGGGGACTCTTAAGACCAGTCCTGAGAGCTGTCCTGAACTTCCTGTTCAAGAACATGCCAACTTTACCCTGCAGGACTTAATGATGAGATGGAGGACACTCATGGTGACTCTAGCCTCACTCTGCCTTCTCTCCCCCCCCCCCACGCCACCAAGAGCTTAGTCCGTTCTGCCTTCCCTCTTCCCCCTCCTGCAGGATGGTCAGATTAGTCAGCTACTCTTTAAGCTCCAGCACAGAAACAGGGTCTCCACAGTGGAGGTTTGATCTCCAGGCAAAGTGGTCAATTGAGTAAAATGCCACTTAACCACCCAATGAGAAGATCAGTTCCTAGTTCTCCAGCTACCACGAATTTAATGTGTGGCTGTGGCTAAGACTATGGAACGCTCTGAACCTCAGCTTTTCCATCTATTCAGTTGGTTCTGGTTCTAGAGAGGTTAATTTTGACTCAGCTTCAGAGGTCTTGGTACATGGTTGTTGGCAGTGTTGTTCCTGGCTTGCAGCGAGGCAGTTGCCACTGTAGGTGAATTTGGAAAAACAAAGCCACTTCCCTCCTGGAGGCCAGAAAGCAAAGAGAGGAAGAAGAGGAGGAACTGAGGTCTCCATACCCCTCTCAAAGGTGTGTCTCCAATGACCTAACTTCCTCTTACTTGGCCCCTTTGCTTCCTCACAGTACCCTGTGCTGGGACTGTTCCCAGCCTCCAACACTTGGGCCTCCGGGAATTTTGAAGGTCCAGAATTTAGCAGGTGGCTGTGCTTTTTAAATTCCTGTCTCTTTTGTTCTGTGTACTTTCTAGATCGAATGTTCCAGTATTTCTGACTACTCAGAGAAGATCATTAAGGCCAACCACCTGGACAATGGTAAGGCCTACTTCAGAGTCTTTCGTCGTGGTGATGGTGGGATGGGGGCTTGCATTTTCTGGTTCTGGTAATGCAGGTGGGCACAAGAGAAGAGAGCACAGGACATGTAGTTTGGGAGAGGTACAGCTCCTGCTGGAACAACCACTCACAGAACTGTGGCCCTGTAGTGTGGGGTTCCCCTCTCTTGCTAGTCAGGGGACATTGGCCCCACCGTAGCTGTCAGTCAGCCCTGTCTGTGACTGAGTCCTGGTCATCATGCCTTCTGCCGGGCCCATCTTGAGGCTGTCAAGTCTGTGAGGTGGCAGCTAAAGTTCTTCTTCCCTGTGTTCTCCATACCCGCTCTGTCCTCTTTGGTCACCTGTCCAGGGGTATCGGCCAGAATGTCTGCCACAAGCCCTGGTGTTGATGGAGTGTGTGCTTATTGGGCTGATCTGGGGAATGAGGCCTTGATCAGGTTGGGCTCTGATTGCAGGGAGTGATGTGTTCCCTCTCTTCCTATGGTCTGTGACATCCCTAGCCCCCCTCAGTGGCCCATCTTCAGTATGCTCAGACCTGCAAGGGTCCCTGACCAGGCCACCTCCTCATAATTTTTCTCCATCAGCAGGACCGACTATATAGTTGCCAGACCCAATGCTCAGCATTGGGGCACTGAGGACTTTGCATTCCAGGAGCATATCTGGTCCTGGGTGGAGGTGGTGGCGGGAGACCAGAAGCCACATTGTAAGGAATGGGTTGGAATGGCATCAGGGCTGGCAGGAGCAGTGAGGCTAAACTAGCTGGGTACCGTGGCAAGGTTTGGGGGCAAGGTCAAGTCCAAAAGGCAGGATTCCCATGCACAGTTCCAAAGGGTGGGAAGTCTGGCACCTGCAGGGATGGACATTCCTGAGAGAAATAGGCTGGGTTTACTAGCAGGCCTGGGAGCAGGGTGGATCAGGAGACTGGGACCCTGGGCAGTGAAGAGTTGGCTGGCCTAACCTTTCCATCTGTAAGACAAAGGATAGAGCCCTGGATGCACCTCCTGCTGTATCCCTGAATTCTTCTGCTCTTTCATAGGCAGCCCAGTGTCCCCATGGGTCTGACCCGAGATAGCAGACACCATGGAGCCCTTCCACTTCCTACTATGCCCTACTTCGAAGTAGGCCAAAGACCTATTTCAGTGTGGCCTCAGCCTGCCACCTGTGCTGTCTGTGGCTTGACCCACTTGCTGCAGACTCCATGAGAGACAGGAGCATAAATCATTCCACAGACTTTGGTGTGTGTGGCCATGAACCTGACTCTGGGGACAGAGCCGGGAATACAGATACTAAAGAAAGCAGCAACCAGTTGGCGTAGAGTACCTGGTGACACCGCTCTTCTGATCATTGGGTGGCAGGGTAGCTGGGGACCTTCCCCTCACGTGAGGTTAGACCCCTCTCAGGCAGCACATCCAAGGTCCAGTCTGGAAAACGTGAAGCAAGCGGGCTGACCGAGCGTCTGTTTTCTGTGGCTATAATAAAATATCTGAGGTGGGAAAATTTATAAAGGAAAGATTTTTGCCTCATCATTCTGAATGCTTGGAAGCCCCAGACTGGCTGGATGTATCTGGAAAGAGCCTTGTACCGCCTCTCCTCACAGGGGAAGTGTGGGAAGGCAAGGAGGCAAAAACCAAAACAAACAAACAAAAAAACCCACTCAGCATGATCCATCCTTCCCCTAAGAGTAACACTAATCCATTTGCTGGTACTCTGTTCCCATCACCTGACCTTCTGCTGGGTCCCATCTCCCAACACCACTATACTCAGGGTTCAAAGATCCTGCACGTGAACTTTTGAGGCCACACTCAACCAAAGCACCTAAAGTCCAGAGGAGGAGAGCTTTGGGCAAGATTGAACTAGGCATGCTCACTCAGGGACAAAAAGGCCCATGGGCCACAGTACAGAGAGGGGAACTCTGAGACAAGGGGTGGGGGGCAAGGTGATCACACACAGCTCACTCTCAGATAAGGCTGGGTTTCTTTCTTCAGGCCAGATCTTTTGGAGGGGGAAGCCTTGAGGGTGGATGGATTGCAGACACATTTAACACAAGCACACGGTCCAGAGGCTCCCGAGAGAGATGTGTGGCCACGGAGGTGGAGAGAAATGAGCTGTGTTGAAGCCTCAGGGCCAGAGGGCCTGATGCTGCTCATGCTCATGGCCTGGGGAGGACGGGTGGGGAGTAACCGACTGCAGGTGTCTGTCTGCAGGGCTCACAGGGGCGGCAGGAGAAACCAGAACTGCCTCTGCCTGTGAAGGGCTCGAGGTGTCCTGCTTTGGGTACCCAGGTGGATATGGTGAGGGAGACTTGGATTTATGCGTCTAGGCTTTGGGGGAGTCACAGGAGACTTCCATCGGGGATCATCGACATGGTGATGTTACTCAGAGCTACTTAGGAGAAACAAGACAGAGATAGGGCTGAAGATAGGACCGCTCATCATTTGGACATTATACAGGGGAGGAGGGTCCAGCAAAGAAGTGGAGAAGACGCTACCTTGGAGGTTGGTGAATATTCAAGAGGAGCCCAGGGAATGCTGAGGCTAGACAGGATAGTGCCAGGGTAGCAGCAGTGGGATGTGGCCACTTAGTAGGGATTGGTGTTACCGATGAGACTCCGGGTAGCAGGGGCAAGAGGCCTGTTAGAGTAGGACTAGGGGAGGCTGTGATGTGGGGACCCCAAATACCTTTTCTTTCAGTAATGGGGACCGGGGAAAACGGAGCAGTTGCTACAGAGGCTATAGAGGTCAAAGAAGGGAAAAGCTGGGGAAATGTATGTGATTCAAGAGAAATATAGGAAGAGCTAAGTGTGGCATGGATCTTGAAGGGCTAGGTATAGATCACAGGGGAGCGAGTGACCTTTATCATGGAGTAGGGACAATCTAGACATAGGAAGTAATGGGGGCAACTAGAAGGAGGTGGTTGGTAGCCTGAGTTGCTTGTTCCCATTTGCTTTATGATGCGAATGCAGTCTTAGGCAGAGAAGGTAGATAGGGAGGGGAAGAGAGAGGAGAAAGGCTGGGTGCTCTTTGCAGGGCTTGCTAGGGTAGCAAGGATTGCTGGGAAATGCACTTCTCTCTTAGAGAGCTGTGGACCCTGCTGTGCAGAGGGCCCAACTCTCATTGTTTTGTGGGTTTTCTCTTTCCGTGCTCACTGTCTTATACGTGTGTGGAGCTGGAGTCTGCCTGGCTTTGATGAGAAGACAGGCAGAGGGAGGGGGATCAAGAAAACAAAGACAACAAATTGATGATGCAATCTATTTTTGTCAGCTTTTGTTCCCATACTGAAGTACCGGAGACCAGTTCTGTTTCAGAGGTTAAAATTAACAATGAGGAAGCAGAGGGGAAGGATGCATGGGGCCAGGCTTGCTTTCTTTACGAAACCTGTTTTGCAAAAACTCAGGCCTCCAAGAGAGGTAGCCCATGCCTCCAATGACCTAAGGATGTCCGACTTGGCGCCCCTTAAAGGGCCCACCACTTTACATTAGTGCCACCCTGGAGTCCAAGCCTTTGATACATGGGCATTTGGGGAGACATTGGCTACTTTCAAAATGGGTAAAGAGTGAAGCAGAGTGAAGGGAGGGGAAGGTGCTGGCAGCAGAGGCAAGGCCGGGGCACTGTATGGGCGGTTGCTGTCATGACCCTGAGCAATGCCTTCAGACTGAGCAGGGCAAATGTTGCTCAGACATCCCACCTCTGGCCTCTGACCTCTGGCTTGGTCTCTAACATTTCTTAGCTCCCTCAGAGGGCATGGGGACCAGTCTCTTCTCAAACGTGCTTGACCAGACAGAAGAGGACAAACATCTTTTCAGTGGAGAAGGGAAACCAGCCCACCCTCTCTGTATAATGGTGATACAGCCTGGCACCAGGCTTTCCCTTCCCTTCATCATCCCTCTGAAATAGGCAAGTGATTCTTCCCAGTTAACAGATGTAGAAACCAAGGCAAAGAGAGGTGGGGGCTGAGAGGAGCCAGAGCCCTAACCTGAGCTTTTGTCCCTGCACTTCCAACACGCGTTTGTGAGTGGATGCGGAGCTCCGCAGCACCCACAATTCTGGAAGTGGGAACTTGAGTGAGTGTAGACGATGCGGAATCAGATTTGCTGCTAAGGATGCTAGGTTCCATTCCTCGACCCCAGGGGCCTTCCACTGGTGTGGGCCTCCTTGACAGTAGCTCGCAACCTCTGGGGTCTGCCTTTCCCCCTGTACTTGCTCACTTCTTTTGCTGCTGACTGAATTTAATTTCCCATCTTGCTATTGTCACAACATATTTGGAGTAAGTTAGTTCTGGGGGAGGTACTTTGAGTTCCTGTAAACATTCCATTCCCCATTTGTTTTTATCAGTCTGTCTGCCTATCTATCTATCTATCTATCTATCTATCTATCTATCTATCTATCTATCATCTACCTACCTATCATCTCTAGCTATCACATGTGTATCATCTCTGTATGTCTATCTCTATCATGCATTTTTCATCTGCCATCTATATCTATCTTCTATTATTTCTATACATATTTTCTATTCTGTCTACAGGCTATCATCTATCTGTCTGTCCCTCATCTATCATCTTATTATTTCTCTTTATAATTATTCTTCCTTTTACTTATTAGTTTAACACTTTACTGTGCATCCACGCTATGCTTAGTAGATGCCCCCAGGCTGTCACTACTCACCCTGATACTCTGATCATCCCTGGTAGGGTCTCTGAGAGCATCTTGAATCTGGCTCCTGGGTACTTTCTCCTCTTTTCTAGATTCCTGATCTCCCAGTTCCAGCCATTTCAGGCACACGTTGCACTTCATCTGCCTCTATTTTCAATCAGTTCCTTCCCCAGTGTCCTTGAATGGATGGCAGTAACTAGAAATAAAGAAGGAACTGAACATACTCCTTAGCTTTAGGGTATCTCTACAGAGAGCTGGGGACTGAGTATGTATGTGATATATGTGTGTGCATATGTGTATGTGTGTGCACGCAAGCAGGTGTATGATATATGCATGTGTGGTGTATGTTACGTGCTTACATGTGCGTATGTATTGTGTATAGGCATGTGTTATGTGTGTATGTGTGTGATGAACGTGTGTGTGTGCCCACACTTACACACAACACTCATTCCTGTCTCTCTCCTCACACTGTTGAGGCTGAGCTCATGTAGCTCCTCCACTTCTAACTCAGCCCCATGAGTCTGCTCTCCTTTTCTCCCTATCTCTATCCAGACCTTCTTCCTAGAAAAGCTAGGCCCCTGATATTACATATCAGTCCTCTTACACGTAGCCCGTCTCCCAGCTTCCCCACCTCCTGGACCATATACGTGTTTTCTTACTCTGTCACCTGTGCTGGACAGCTTCCCAAGTGGCATCCCACCTTGTCCATCTTAAAGGGCCCTCTTCCACCCCAGGGCACCACTATCCCACCCAGAACAGTCCTCTGAGAAATGCCCTTCATTCTCAGCTTGGTGTCAGATGGCCGGGCTGGGCCACTGTCCCCTGACTCAGGCTTCCCCATCCCATGTTGCCCTGCGACATCTACGTCACCTTTCCCTGGCAGCACGAACATCTAGATTGTTCAGCCCCAGCTCATCCATTTCATGCTCTGGATTTTTATGGCTTATGCTTGGTTCTGTTTTGTCTCATGATTAACTGAAGCAAAGGCCTATGAAGACTAGACTAGATGGTAGATGCTCTTACCATCTCCCCAAAACAGCTATCCTTATGCTTCAGGCATGCCCCCCCCCATATTCACGGGATCAACAAGGGACCCCCAGGCCCAGTGGCCTTCATTTCTTCCTCCCTAGAAGGTAGACTAGGTAGGCGGGGCTGGTGAGATGCAGCAGAGCAAGTCCCCTGCACCAGCTTACTCAGCCTTGGCATGTGTCCTCGACAGAGGACAGCCTGACTTGCATGAGTGCTTCCATGGTGATGAGATAGAAATGCTGCCACCACCCGTTGTATGAGTGTCGGGAGTGTGGGCGGTGGGCCATAAATAACAACACGCACACAAAATACCTGGCATCCAGCATCAGCGTGCGGTTCCCTCTCCACCTCCGTGTGGCTTCTGGGGTGGGCTTATTCCCATGGAGACACACACTTACAGGAAGCCACCTGCACAGATGGGCCACCTTCACGTGCCTCCATCCACACATGCTTCAGTTACTTTTTCTCCGACTTAAACACCAGCAATTATTTCCTCCATGACAGAACATGGCCGTGGGGCGGAAGTGGGGACCTGAAGAAATGCTTCAGAAAGTCCCTTGGTTTGTGAAGATTGGCATCACAGAGACTGAAGTTCTGTAATTCCGTAAACAAACCAACTTTAAAAAAATGTATAGTCCGTTGACTCTCCAGAAACCTGAAGGGAGAAGAGGAACCTCTCTGTTTCCTTCACCTGTGTCTGTCCCTAAGAATGCATGTCACAGGTGGAAGAGGTCACAAGATAGCCTATGAAACACAGAGGCGGGGGCACAAGGGTCCGCAATCTAACTCATGAGGGCTCTGTTGTGTCACACTGAAGAGCAAACTGCTCTCCCAAGGAAGAGTATCAAGATATGGCTTGAAGGATTGTGGGAGATGAGCAACGAGGCAGGTCAAATGTCAAGCCCATGACCTTACATAGATTAGGTACTCAACAAATATGACGACAGCATCCAGAGAAGATGCTGCTGTTATTGTAAGCCAGTTCCTTATGAGGCACATTAGGACTCGTGGACAAGACTGCACTGCCAAACACCTGGGCTTCTGTGCTCATCAGAAAGTCCTTCTTTTCACTGAGGCCGATTCTTCCTCCCTGATGCTCTCCCGAAGTTCTGTTTCTTTTCTCTCGGACCATACAAGCCAAAGAGTGGTCCCTGCTCACACACCCCTAGGCTCTTTATCCTAGTCTCTCCATGACTGTGGTGCCTCAGAGGGCCTTGCCTGAGTCCCTTTCTTTTGGGCCAGATACATTAATCAAGGTAGTTCCTACTGGCACCTTGGCAGACATCACAGCACGTGGCTACTAGCTAGAGATCAATGGCTGTGTGTGAGGAGGTGGTCTCCCCACCGGCTGCTGGCAGGTGTTGTCTCCTAATCTAAATCTACCTGTAAATGTTTTGAAGTCTAAGGACATACATTTTTTTAAATTTAACCATCAATGTTCAATTTGATTTTCACCACAAGCTACCAAGATTCTCTCATCCATCACTTGCCTGAGGTCCTGGCTCCCAGCAGCTGCTAGCTGCATGTTTGGCATCATCCCACGGTGAATGCAGAAGTCTCTGCAGGAGACCTATACTCACATACGGAATGATCAGCTCTAGGACGCGGTCATGGACCTGCATGATAACTTGTTGTTGACTCCATTAGGGTGTCCATAGGACTGACACTTGCCTTTCTCCTTCTTGGGACCCTGCAGGGGCTGCTCCTAATTCACATCCATCTGGGTAAGTGCAGCCGGTCATCTTAGATAATTTTCTGTGTGTGCCTCAGTTTCCTCTTCTGTGAAATGAGAACCATGGCGAGTCAGATCTCATGGTGCCTCTGTGGGGACCGGATGATGACTGCCACAAAGCTGTAGCAGTTCTGTATGTGACCTTGCAAACCCGTGTGACACATTCAAGAGATCCGAGGAAAGAATATCGTCACTTTGGTGGCTTGAAGTTGGTCTTCATGCCCTTTCACGCTCCCCCTCCCCAATATACTCAAATCCTAAGGACCACATTTTCATCCCTTGGAGATTCAGTCAAGCATCTGTGTATAGCGCATCACTGTATGAAACAGCATAGCACTGGCGGGCAGGCAGCAACAAATACCTGTTAGCCATTGTTATTATTATTTCATTTGTTAAGTTGACAAATAAATGCTGTCAGAAAAAGAAATGAGATTAATCACGTAAGACTGTTTTGCACAAACCTGTACCGCTAGTTCCTGGCAATTGCCTCTCCTTTTCCTAACTGCAGTGAAATGCTCCATTAGTAATTTCATTGATTGAGCTCTTCAAGTGTTATTGTCCCATATGCCAGGCCCTGTGCTAGGTATTAAAGGAGTTAAACGTGTGGCTAGAAAAACAAAAATCATTGCTGTCACGAAGCTCCTAGCCTCACAGAGTCTAATGGCCACAAAAGCGGAGAACAAAGACTGCTGTGTCATTAGAAGTCGTGACTGTGCTTAGGGAGAACAGGTGAGGAGGCTGGGGGCTGTACATTAGCAGGGCAGTCATGGAGGTGTGTGCCAGCAGCTCACATGCCTACTTTAGAGAGGTGGTTTTGCGCGTGTCTTCACCCTGCTTGGAGTGGTCTCCTGCTCCCAGTTGGCTTTTAGGTGGGCAAGCGTGGTGTTGGGGGGGCTTGAGGGAGTGTTATACCCTTGTCATCAGCTGATGCTACAGATCAGGACTCCTTCCTTCCCTCCTTTCTCTTGCTCTTCCACTCTTTCCCTCTGCTCCTGGTTTCCTTCCTGGATCGGATAGTTAATGGTCCATAAGCACTGGTTGTAAAGGAACACTTTCTGAAGAGAGAGGTTTGGGGTGGAGACTTGAGAGAGTTAGGGCAAAGGCCATTCATGCTGAGGGGACAGGACCAGCAGGGACAGGACACAGTTGCCACTCAATGTCCATGGAAGGTTGGTTTCGGGACCCCCTGAAGATAACAATAACCAAGCACATTCAAGTCCCTTTAATAAAATGCCATCGTATTTGTATGTAGACTTTGAGTGTTACTTGTACATATCCTCTACATACTTGAAACCCTCTCCACATCCCTTAGAACATCTAACGCCATGGAAACACTATGTAAATAGTTGTTATGCGATGCAGCCTGGGGAATAAAGACAACACGCATCTGTGCTCAGTACAGACACCACTTGCCTTTCAAATCTTCTCAACTCCCTGGTGGTTCAATCCGTGGATGCAAAACCTACAGTGGTAGAGGGTTTGCAAAACCTACACTGTTAGAGGGTTATCTGTGCAAATCCCCTGGGGTGTGGGATATTTTGTCCTCGGTCCCTTGCTGGCTTCTGTTCTGGTTGTAGGGTTAGAATGAGAGCTGGAGGTGATACTCTGAACAATCGAGCCCAGTGGAAGCCATTCTGCTGGGTACAGTTTCGTTCTTAATAACCATGTGGGCCAGGCCTGCAAGTGGCCAGTGTGTTGGGAGTTAAGCAGACCAGACCCTGCCAGTGCCTCTCAGTGTTCAGGGATGGCTTGGGTTGGGTAGAAATCCTTAGATGGATTTGGATAGAGCATTATGTGGGTGCTGTCCCCAGTTAGAAAGTCCGCTGGCAAAAGCCAACAGGTCTTCGGAGCCCCAGTTTAGCAGACTGGTCCCCCAAGACCTTCAGAAATCTGGAGCTGGCTCTGATAGGAAGCATGCCCTGGGAGAGGGGTGGACTTTCAAGCTCCCGGATCTCGGATGAATAGGGATTTGGACCAGGAGAGGGTACCATTTTGTTGTATGCAGTATACTGAAGCTGCATGACACCCAGGGCCCACCTATGCTCCTGGAATCTGGTGGTGTAGGGCCACGAGATACGCAGAGAAAGACTCTGGTGCACTGTGGTGTGCAGGCTCTGATTCTGTGTCAGAGAGATTTGTGAAGTACCTGGGCTCTAGAGAACATGGGATACAGAGGCAGGGTATGGGTTGATGCCCAGGAAGCTTGGTAGCTCTGACCAAGCCTCACTGCCCACATTTATTCTGCTCTTCCCTCATTCGCTCACGTGAGCAGCCTTGAGAAGGACAGGACAATCCTTCCATCCTTCAACTTCCCTTCCCCCTCGCAAGTATTGCCCACTGCCCACACTGTCCCAGGTGCTGCAAGGTCCGCAGTGATTATATTCACAAAGTGGGGTCAGGAGCCTCAGTAGGGCTGTGTGAGTTGTTCAGGTGACTCAGTGGGCCCGGTTTAGATTCTTCTAGATCCCCATTCTCTTTATAAGCAGATGATAGCAGCAACATTCTCTCTGGGAGGATAGTTAACTTAATTCATGTGAAATTGCTCTTCAAGCCACTTTTGAAATGTTGATCATTTTTTATTAGTATAATTAGGACTGGTTTGCAGCTCCTTGGTCTTTTAAACCAATGTCCTTGTTTTGTTTGTTTCAATTGTTTATTCATTTATCCATCCACGTGAGAAGATTAGAATGTATGTGGAGAAGCTCGTGCTCTGCCAGGTATTGGAAACCGGAAGCTAAAATCAGCAACTTGGAGAGGGGGTCATGGGCCGATGCCTAGGAAGCATAGTGACGATTATGGGTGTCCCCAAAACAGGAGATTAAGCAAAGCGCATGCAGAGAGAGGGGTTCTGGTGTGGTTGCAGTGATAGAACTGGGGGCTTCGAGATTCATAATGCATTTCCTGACCTGAGGGAATGTGACCTTACTGCTCACTTTTCTGTGGGACAGAATTACTGCTTAGATGAACAGGATGGCTCATGCCTATAATCTAGCACTTAAGAGGCTGAGGCAGGAGGTTCCCTCTGAGTTTGAAGCTAGTCCAGGATACATAGTACATTCTAGGTCAGCCTGGGCTACAGGATGAGGTCCTAGCTAAAAAACAAAACAGGAAGTAAATAAAAATAAAAAGAAATAGATAATTAAAATAAAAATTAAATGATATACCATGAGCTGCAGGCCTTATGGGGCCATCTGATTTTGATGGATACATTGAAATCCCAAATCAGGTTAGGCTCGTCTAATTTATTTTGTAATAACGACTCAAATAAAAAAAGAAAGAAAATCCCATTACAAGCAACAACAACTGAATTCTAGTTGTCTAATTTTCCAACTGAAGCCAGAGGGTAAAACTCCCAAGTTAGTACCTATGGCTCCCTGTGGTACATTTAGCCATGATTAATCACTGTAAAATTTATGAGCCAGGGTCCTGTCACAGCTAGTCGAACAAACTTTCCATCATACTTATGGCTTGGAAACACAGCTCCAGATTCGACCTCAAAGCCACCTTGAGCCGATGCTGCCCTGGTGCTGTGGGGGTCCAGACTGGGCAAGGGGATCCGCAGCCTAACTGTTCTGAGCCTTGGGGATGCTAGCTTCTACCCCTCAACGGCCTTCCTGTGGAGAAGGGAAATAGAGCTGTGTATACATACTTACACGGTCCTGTGGTCCTGTGAGCCGGCCTCCTGCTCTCCGAGAGTCTGTAGCCCCCAAGCAGCCAACACATGCCCTGTCAAGCATCTTGTAGCTTGTGCAACTGAACATAGATGTGATGTTCCCGGTGTTGGCTAGAGACATCAAGGCAGTGTCTCTGGTGAATTGGCTATGGGTCTGGCTACTTTCCTCACAGCTGTAACAAAAATCCCTGACACAGGCAACTTAAGGTGAGTTTACGGCTCACAGTTGATGACATCCATCAGGGCAGGGAAGGCATGGAAGCAGAATGAGGCCCTTTGCACCCGCAGTAGGAAAGCAAGGGGAGATGAATGCTAGTGCCCTTTCTCCCTTCCATTCGTTAGGGAATCCAGTACATAGGATAGGACTGCCCACATTCAGGTGGGATTTTCCTCTTCAATTAACTCATTCTAGAAACATCTTCCTAGACACACCCAGAGGTACATAGTTCCATGCTGATTCTGAATCCAGTCAAGTTGATGATGAAGCTATGGGAGATAATAGATAATACATAATGTGTGCTTTTAGTCTCATCAGATAAACACACATGTACGGAATATTCCTTGGTCACCTCCCTGTTCACTGTGCTAGACTTCTGATTCATTTGCTACTATATTCTGATCAGTATGGGCTATAATAGATAAGTAAGTATGCAGATAGACAACTCAGATAGAACCTAGGTAGATAGATAGAAAGATATAGATAGATGTGATAGATAGATAGATAGATAGATAGATAGATAGATAGATAGATAGATAACATACATTCATACATGGGTAATGGTTAATACTGACTGTCAACTTGACGTAGGAGATAATCTCTGGGCATGTCTATGAGGGAGTTACTATATTAAATTAACTGATGTGGGAAGACCCGTCCTAACTGTGGGCAGCACCATCCCATGGTCCAGGATCCAGGAATGAATGAAAAGAAAAAATCAACTACAAACCCATGTTCATCTCTCTGGTTCCTACTGCAGATGCATTATAACCAGCTGCCCCATGGATCTGCTATCCCGACTTCCTGTAAATGGACTATGTCCTCTAACTACAAGCCAAAACTAAACCTTCCTTCAGTAGTTTCCCTCTTGAAGTATTTCTGAGGTCATCCTGGCTGGAGCCTGGCATTAAGCCCCCAGAGTGTGGTTACAAGGACCCAGAGGCGGAAGGAGTCTCATCTAGGACCATATGAAGGCCATATTACAAGATGACAAAGTAATCGAAAACAATACAGCTGCATATAAACGTTAGGAGATGTGCAAAGAAAATAGAAAAGGAAGGCCATTAGACAGTGTAAAACTGTGGACAAAAATAAAACAAGCCAGGCTTTGCAAGCTGTTCGTTGGGCAGAAGGGCAAGAGTGTGCTTGCTAGCTCCCCTGCAGAATGAGAAATAAATTAGAGTATTCTAATTGTGGGCACTTTCCAAAGCCCTTGATTTTGTCCATTTGTGAATTCCCAAGGTGTGCCACCGGGTCCTTCTCTTATTGAAGTCTTTCTTCACAGTCTCAGTCCCTGTCCCCCCCCCCAAAAAAAACACAGGCTTAACACTTGCCTCTCCCACTTGTTCCAAAGGTTTTGGAGAAGTCTGGCCTTGCTGTGCTCTTCCTTCTTGGGGATAGGGGTCACAAATGCTGACCAGGCAGAGCACACAGGCCTCCGTGGTGGGTGGTGAGGGTGGGTGAATGTGATTCTGACACCTTAGAAATTATTATTAAGCCTTGATTAGCCAGGCAGTGGAGAGGGAGCCGCCACCAGGCTGCTGATGGTGCCCTTATCTGTAAAGACGCTAAACAGAGGCCCTGACCTGTGTGCCCTTTGCTAGAGACGAGCCTCCAGCCCAAATTAATTGCCTTGGATTCGAGGCAGACATGGTTTGTTTGGTTTGTGACTCTGAGGTCTGGCCTTCTGTTCAGTTTTGTTAGCGTGATTTTCCCAGGGGCTGTCACAGAAGGAGGGGTTCGTAGCATGAACACGTGTGGCCTTTCAGCAGAGATGGTAAGAAGGGACCAGACAACTACCCAACACTCCTCCACTGTCACAGCAGACCTTAAGGTTACCTTTCCTCTCCATCTGTGTATCAAAGAATACAAAAAGTATGTGTCCCCCTAGGTCAACTGGCCAAAAACTCAATTAACATCATTCTCCTGCTGTAGTGTGATGGAAAGTCACTTCTCACGGGGGGGGGGGGGGTGGGGGGGGCGGCGGGAGGCTTTATCCTTTTTCTCCCCTCCATATATTGTTAAATAAGGAATGTGTCTGCTCTGGCTACCTTCTGTTGAGCCTCAGCTAGAGGCCTGGCACTTCCTAGGTGTTGCTTCATTTCCCCCACACAACCAGGCCCGTCAGAGACCTCATGCTCTCTGCTATTCTTTGGGGAATTGAATGGGAACTGCATGGCCAAGCGATGTGTGTAAAACCAGACAGCTAATTAGAAGCTCCAGCACTTAACCCTGGGTTTCTCTGTCTGCTGAGTCCATGGTCTTGTCAAAACACCAATTTACCTCCTTCACAGACACTAGGAGGGCAGCCACTGAGTACAGGGCCATGGCTGTGTGTAGATGCAAGAGCAACACGTGGGGTGTCCTTTGTTCAGTTTGGGCGAGTTGCCAAGGTAACCTTCCATGGAACTGGGAGTGCACAGTAGGACCGTTACAGTCCCATTCCATCAGACCTGGACCATCATCTCACCTCGAGACCTCCGTTTCCTTAGCTGAAAGAGAAGATGGGGATAATGATAACGTGCTGATTCTTAAGGCGAATTACATAACACGGTGCCTTCTGCAGGCCTAGCGGAGTCAGGGGCAGAGTAATTGTCCAGTCCCTTTGATGAGGGACACACTCAAGTAGCTTTCAAAGACCTTAGCATTTTCAGAGATTGTGTAAGTTCCTCTGATGAAGAATAAGGTAAGTCACACCCTAAAAGCAGGGACGAGTATGGGGCTCAAAACTCCGCAACCCTGCAGCAAGGAGCCCGTGGTGCCTAGGGGGTCCTCGCACAGCATGGCTCTGGGTTCTTGTTTTCTAGTTATTACCATATTTAAGGGTAAAGTGGAGGAGGTGGAGCTGCCGGTGGAGAAAGTGGACATCATTATCAGCGAGTGGATGGGTTACTGTCTGTTCTATGAGTCCATGCTCAACACGGTGATCTTTGCCAGGGACAAGTGGTTGGTAAGTGGTCCGCATGCTCTCCCCGTGTGGCTCTGATGGCGGTCTTGCCATATTTCCCTCCCATAGCTTCCCGCCTGGGAGGAATTAGGAGGACTTCAGAGAGGAATGGGATAGAAGAGCGTTGTCTGGTGGCGTTCCCTTCAAGGCATAACTGCTTCAGGGCAACAAGTGATCAACCCTGGCCCAACATGCCCCGCTGTCGGCATGCTTCACCACAGGAGGTCTAACTTCGTCCCCTGTGGCTAGAGCAGAAAGCCATCTCCTCTTGTTAAGACTGTCAGAGTCAGGGGCACTGACTATGGCTTCTCCAAGCCACAGGCTGATTCTCTGTCACTCCTTGATTTGCCTTCTGCCTCCGCATGTCCTGTCAGCTCCACCTGGGCTCCTCAGATTCCCCCTGCTCCAGATAAACACAGAGTTACAGCCATGTCCGGCCAAGCCGTCAGTCCACTGAGTGAGAAGTGCTGGCAAGGGGGTGGTGCTTGTCTGGTAACTCTATGTGCAGTTCAAAATGTGATGTCTTTGTCAGGTGACTAGATTACGAGACCCATTTCCCCACAATTCATCAACAGAAACCTGGAGGGCTTATGTTTCCAGACCGGGCAGCTTTATACGTGGTAGCAATTGAAGACAGACAGTACAAGGACTTCAAAATCCACTGTAAGTCACTTTACGGTTCTCTGTTGAACTTCTGTTGGGTGCTGGGGGTGAGAGAAACTTCAGAGTGGACGGCTGGTGTCCTTGGGATTCTTCTGTGGAGTCTTTCTCTCTTTTCCCAAGGGCGGGAGGTCTACAGAGTATAAATAAACAAAGTAGCTGGTAATGGGAGTGAGAACGGAGCATGGAACCTGGGCAGTCGGGGTTGTGTTTGTGGCTTGGATGTGGGGTTAGGTGAAGCAGGGTTTCCATCAAGCCAACCATTTTGAAACCTGCCTCCATGCCTATAAGTTGGTCTAAATCACTGTGACTCTGCATCGCATTAGGTAAAATATGGATTCTTCTCCAAGGTTCATTTAAGGGATACGTGTGATAAGGTGGGGAGGAGTAGAGACTCTCAACAAATTAGATAGTGTAGTGTGGGTGTGTGTGGGGGGGGCAGGGGCTCAGATGTAAATATGTATTCATAGTGTCTTACAAGTTAGAATGGTGTCTTCTTTCAGGCAAATGGCTCTATGTGGTGCTATATTCCTATAGTCAGGCACTCAGACTGATGTAGGAAGATCATAAGTTTGAAGCTAGCCTGGGCTACATGTCAAGACCCCATATTTCTCTCTACACTACTTCAAACAAAAGAAGCAGATATGGTAACTCATTCCGCTAATCCCAGCATTCGGGAGGGGGTGGAACACTGAGACAGGAGGATTATCTCAAGTTCAATATCAGCCTGGCATACAAAAAAGGGCCCAGTCTCAAAATAAAACAAAAACAAACAAAAACCAATTTTGCCAACATTTTATCTGATTCTATAGGACCATTTTATTCTATTTCATTTTAAAAGCTATATATCTTAGTGACCTGGGTCTGATGTTTGATGGACTGGTACCCAGTGTATTTCTGTCAGGTGAGACACGGCCATGTCACCTGGAACCGCACGTGGCAATGGAGCGAAGAGCCCTTTAAACAGTTGACACACCAGCATTCAAGCCAGAAGCAAGAGGGAGGAAGAAGTTCTAGGTCGCACAGCCGTCTGCAAGTCCAGGTTCACATCCTTGGGCCACTTCACCTGCTTGGGGAGACGGCTGCGGAGGCTGCACACACCCTTCTGGAAGCTGAAGGCCAAAGAGTGAAGTGCAGAGTCAAAGTCCAAAAGTGTCAATGAAGGAGTGGCTTGAAGCTCATGCTCTGGAAACCTAGGTCACTGTCATTACTAATATCTGACCCCAAATTAGAAAAGAAAACACAGGACTCTGAATGAAAGTCAGGAGATGTGGGGTGATGTGGGTGAAGGCTTTGACACCTGCCAACCCCAGGGTTTTAAATGTGGGCTTTGCCATTTACTGGCAAAGTAACCTTGAGCGGGTTACCTGACTTTGAGCCCCAGGGAGAGGCGATGCCCTCAATCCCAGTGACTCACAAGGACTAAAGCAGATGATACATGCCAATGAACACCACAGTTTGTTGTGCATAGAGAGAGGCCAGGTCCAGCCTCTGAAAGAGTAAACCAGCATCTTGTTCTGCTCCAGGCTCTACCAAGCCTGCTGGCCTCTGGTGTCTTGGAATATGGTCCTCACATCTATCTCCTCATCGAAGAAGCCACTGAGCGGTGAACATAGCCAAGCGTGTGTGTAAAGAGATCACCCAGGAATGACAGTTTGGAGCTTGTGAGGAATAATTGCACTGAGTAGCGTGTGGGAGAACATTCGAGACCATTCCTCACTCACACCTACTTAAATATTTAGTGATCTTCGAGGAAAACTCTTTACGGAACTGCCTTGCAACTTCCAGAACAAGCTGGCCTCCTCCCCATCTCCCTCCCCAGAACCTACTGGGAGTCCTTGGAGCAAGCACATTGCAATGAGCCATTCTGAACCCAGCAGAAGAAGGGACAGTGGCTGCTGCTTAGGGGACAGCCCAGAACTGGAGAACATGTCATTCTTTCTCACAGTTCCTAAAGCTGCCTTTACAGCTCAGGAAAGGAGAAAATCAAACTAACGATCAAACAAACGAAAACTGAAGAAAACTCTTAAAAGAATTTACCTTGAAGCATCCTTTAAAAAGGTCAACACTATAGTTCTGTGGTAGAGTACTTACTTAGCTCCAAACTTCAGCACCACAGTTAAAAAAGCAAAAGCAACATCAACCAACATCAAAACCCCTAAATTCCCAAGGAACAAGATTCTAATGTTTATATTTCATTTAGGATACAGTTAAGTTTTCTACTTAAATGTTTTTCTTTTAAAGCCACATTTTTAGCTAAAGGAAACGGGCCCATTTAAAGAAATGTGTTTCAAACAACAGCTTTGGGTTGCTGGTTGCCAAGGGAACAGTTACAGGAAATTTCAATCAGCCCAGGAACCACAGGAACACTGTAAATGTGGAGTTTGCACAGCCCTACAGAAAGTAAACTGTTGAGGTTGAAAGCTTCCTTTCCCGTCCCCTCTCCTGCTCTGCCCTTCCCCTCTCTTCCTCTCTCCCCTCTCCTCTCCCTTCTCAGCCATGAGCACACAACAGAATACAGGCTCTGCCCTTACTCTGGTGACCAGCTAATAGGGCACCGGGCAAAAAGGACCAGGTGCCTGACCGGCAGTGGCTCAGGGTGTGCGTGCTTTGTTGAGCAAAGCAAGGAATAGCAAACACGTCAGAGGGCTGTGCAAGGTGGATTTGAATCTGAAAGAGGAGCAATCAGTAGGAAACTGTCCCCTACTGCAGAGGAGATTTACGGAGTCTCAAAGGTGGGTTGTCTATTCCAGTTCATCCCTGGCACAAATCCCCCAATACTAGAATCTCCAGTCAGCTGAGGGTCAAGAGGGTGGGGAGCCAGAAGGCCTGGCATAGAGACAGCTGTGCTGTTGCTGGGGGTTGCAGGCTCTGTTTCCTGGAGGGCTGGGGTCCATCTGGTTTTTCTACTCTCTGCCCCTTATATCTTGAACCTATACATTTTTATATAAGGACTTTCCCCCATTACGTTGCTACTGCAGCCTAAAATGCTCGAAGTTGTTACAAACACCTTCCGTTCTGCTCAGAGAGGCTGTACATGGCACGTTGGGGTACCTCTGTTTACCTCTGGAGGCATTCTGAGCCAGTAGCCCTGCCCTTCAGCCCTCACAGAGAAACTCAGATCTTTTGGGCCAGAGGAAGGGAGGGGCAGCTGCTGCACTTCCAATATACATTCTGTTTGTCTCCCAGGAATTTGGATTTCTGTCTCTTTGGCTGGTTTTGAGACATTATCTTCTTGTGCATATGTCTTTCTTGTCTGTGTCTCTCTGGGTGTGTGTATTGCTCTCGGTCTCTATCTCTCCCTTTATCAAGTTTCACTTTGATTTATCTGGGTATGTTTTCCTTGTATGCATCCTGATGGTATTATATATAATGCTTAGATCTGTATGTTGATTATCTCATTAATCTGGGCAAAAATTAGCCATCATCCATACAAATGTGCATGTTTCTCTGTCTGATCTTCCTCATCTTCATTAAAAATGTGTTTGATATTCTACTTTAGGTGGTTTTCCTCACTGTGTTTAATTTGGGGTTATTTTTATTGAACCGGTTTTAGGTTTATCGATCATTTCCTCGATGTGTCCATCCATATTCCACTAACGAGCTGATTATGGGCATTCTCTTTCTCCGATAGCGTGATTCTGGTTTAGAGAATCTCATTGGCCTTTAAAGACTCTGCTTCTCCCTCACTGATGAAGTCTTCTTCCCATCTGTTACACATCCTTTACATTTCCCCCTGGATTCCTTAATGTGTTTGTTATAGTGTCTCGATTGTCTCTGTTAAGCAATTCCAACATCTGAGCTATAGCCGAGTCTGCCCCACTCCTTCTCTTTGGATGATGGGTCATGTGTGTGCCCTTTACAGTGTCTTGTGATTCTTCACTGGTGCTGGGCATTGTGTGTTACATAGCAACACAAAGAGGTGAAGGATATTTACACCCAGAAGAGGTTTTTTCCTCTGACAGACTTTTGGAATAGGGGCTTCAGTCAAATAGGCCTGCAGTCATTGGCTCTGAGGTCACCTTAATAACATTTAGTGTGATGTATCGTGGCCTGTTTCAGAATTAATGTCCATGCATCAACAAAAGATTTTCAGAACCCTCTGATGTTACTTTAAATAAGTAATGGCAGAACTTCCACAGACAATATATCCTTGCAATAGAAAATTAACAGGCCAGATTCACATCCTCCCGTTTCTGCCTCACCACCACCAAGAGAATCTAATGGAAAACAGCCAGTCGGCAGAACCAAGAAAACACATTTGTGAAGGTGCTGGATGCTCCTGTCCCCAAAAGGCTGCAGTGGGACAGTCTAGCTGGGGACATAGGACATCAATTAGCCCCAGTAACGGTACCTAGAGGACGAGGCATGTGCAAAGAAAGAAAACATTCCGTTTGTGAAGACCTTCAACTTGAGAAGAGCCAGCCGCAGGCCCGGGCTGTGCCAGATGCTGTGGGTGTGAAGGACATGGAAGGGCCCCCAGCAGCTAGAAAAGGATTTGCAAATGTTAATTCAGGACCTGAGAAAAATCTCAGAAGATCAAGCAACATGATGGCTTTCTAACTCTGGGTGGAAGGACCATGTTTGGGAAAGTCCAGCTTCCTGAGTCTCTCATCTAGAGAGTCTAGTTCAGTAGGTCTGACAGCACCCAGGAGCTGCACTTTAAAAAGCATTCCAGACGATTCCAGAACACATGAACACTGAGACAAACCCTTCCTTTTGCAGACAGGCAGGTCTGGAGAAGAGGCTTGGTCTGCACAGGGCCACTCAGCCTGGCACTCAAATCACATAGTGATGACTGCCACACGCCAAGGTCTTTCTTTGTACCTGGCATTCTCTCTGGCACTTGGCATATAGTGTCTCATCAATGCTCAAAAGCACCCTGGGGAATAGCCATTGTTATCACCACCAGCTCCATTTAAAAGAAAAAAACACCAAGCCTTGGAGAAACTCACGCTTTTGCTAAGTTATACAGCAAATGGACGGACGAGCTCAGATTTGAATCCCAGACACCCAGGCTATTTGCCATCACACACGCCATCTCTGAGGATTTTGTTGAACACGTACAAAGAGCTTTTCCTGGAGGGAGGGGCACAGGGGCTGAAGAATGTGTGCACAGCTGCAGGTATCTTCATGGAGGGGTTTAAACCTAAGGCAGTGTGTCTCAGTATATGTATCATCTGGGAACGGAATGGGTAGCTGCCTCCAGATCCTATAGGGGGGTCTCCTCTGAGGTCTAACCTGTTGCCCACTGAATGGCTCCTTTCCCACAATGTGGATTCTATCTATCTATCTATCTATCTATCTATCTATCTATCTATCTATCTATCTATCTATCATCTATCTATCCATCTGTCTATCGTGGAGACAGAGTCTCCTGGAGTCAGGCTGGCTTAGAACTCACTATGTAGCCAAGGCTGACCTTGAACTCTTGGTTTTCCCACCTCCACCTCTGAGTTCTATGCATAAAACACTTAGTTTTATGCAGTCCTGGAGATGGAACCCAGGGCTTCATCATGCCAGGCAAGTCCTCTCCCAGATGAGCTACTTCCCAGCCCCCGCAATGTCGGTCTCAACCAGGAGTTTGTCAGCGGTCTCCTGTGATTGGATGGCCATGACTGGCATCCTCTCTGCAAGCAGGAGCTCACGGGCACTCACCCTCTGGGAAATGATTGTTCTCACTGCTGCTTTCCCCACCCCAGAGATCTTTGTGTACCTTAGGAAAGAACAGCAATTCTTTCACTGGCCATTCACACCTCCCTCTTCCACACCCACTCTCTGCAACACACACAGGGACCTGAGCTCCTCAAGGCACCATTTCTGTGATGAACACTAAGAGAAAATTTACATTTAATAAGATTTTAGACAAAAGCATCTTTACTTCAAAGCATTTCTAACTGCTTTAGAATTAACGGATGAGATCCAGCTTCCCAGGGCCCAGAGCCCCAGCCAGGCCCTCCTCTTGGGAGGGAGAGAACTTTGTATGCCTGGCTGTTGTTGCACTGAGACACAGCTGGAAGGTTAGGGTGTCAGCTTGGCTCTTTTCCGAGCTCCACGTTGGTGTCGCTGGGCTGGTGTGTGACTTTGGTTCAGCATTTGTGTTTGAGCCAGATGCCAACTTAACTAGTCTAGTTTCCTCATCTGTAACTTCAAGGCACCCTCAAGGGGTTGTTGGGTATATTAGACCAAGGTGACTACTCAGTAATAGCAATTAGCACCATCAATGAAGTCTTAGGCCCTCAGACTCAAACTCATTTATCAGGTCCTACACCCTAATTCTCCTTCCCAAAGCATTCCATGATTAGTCCAAGTGGCCCAGAGCCCCGTAAGATTGGTTGCCCCCCACATAGGGTGATTTCTTATGGGGTGAACCCTTAGCGAGTGCTTTTCAGACAGATGGCATGGGGGTAAGGTGAGCACTCTCCTGGACCCACCAACTGATCAAGCTGGGGTTCTGAGAGATCAGGGCGGGAGTCTGCCTGGTGTCCGAAGAAAAGCTATGGTGCCAGGACTCAAACCTGAGTCTGTTTCGTTTATGAGCCCTTGTTTCTCTCCACTGCAATTAAGGTTCATATGGACCTGTAGGGGACAGAAAGGTTGAGCAAAGGCCCAGAAATGGAGAAGTGAATGGCCTGGAGAGGAGACAGCAGGCACAAGCCAGAAGTCACAAGTCCTGTGTGTAAGGGCCTTAGCCTTGTTGCCTTCTAGATGTGTGAACTTCCAGAAGTTTCACAGTCTCTCTGACCTCTGGCTGAGCTAACACAATGGGTCTTGTCTTTTTTTAGAGGTGTGAACGAGCAGTTGATTTCCAAAAAGGCTCCGCTTGCAAGTGTGTGATGCTTACAGTATTCCATTGGGTGAGCTTGGGGGTCCTGTTCCTTGCCTTCATGTCTCGCTCTCTTTCCTCAGGGTGGGAGAACGTCTATGGCTTTGACATGACCTGTATCCGGGATGTCGCCATGAAGGAGCCCCTGGTGGACATCGTGGACCCAAAGCAAGTGGTGACCAATGCCTGTTTAATAAAGGTCTGGAGATTTGTCTGGGTTGGGCCTGGGTATGCTAAGGACCCAGCTGTGCCACTCTGGAAAGCCGAGCAATGTCAGTTCCTGCATGGCTCCCCAGTGAGGGCAGCTAGGCCATTTTGGTCAGAGCCTGGTAAGAAGTCAAAAAAAAAAGTTCTTACTAAGCAGAACTGCTGAGACGACTCCAGAGTGGCACTGCTGGGAGTGGGACCCAAGGTGGTGGCCCTGGTGTATGAGTGAGAGGAAGAGTGAGCATCAGGGACCAAACGGCTGGAGGCAAGAGGAATATGGAGACTTGAGAGAGCAGGGCAATTCAGGGCTGAGTGTCCATCTTGGGGAAGACTTCCAAGACCTCATGACAGCGCCACTCTATGTACGCAGTAGGTTTGTATGGACGGAATCTTTGGCCCCATCCTGGAGCCTCCTCCTTTGTCTGTGCTCTGAAATCATTCCTTGTAAGGGTTTCTTCAGTGCCGATGGCTAGCTGGTCAGCATCTTGAATCCATTCTTATTGTTAAATACCCAAACACGTGTACTCACAAAGAGTAACAATAAACGTTGAACCCACCCCCACCTCAGCTCCTCCCAGGAGCCACCACTGTCAGAGGCCAGTTGGATCTTTTCGGTCCCCCTTCTATGTTTTAGCACCCCTATGGGATGACACGTGATATTGAAACAGATACAAGTGACATGTGACAACCTTTAATCTTTGAGGTGGAGAGACATTCACTTCATAGGATGCAAGTTCATTTTCTGGACTAAACCCGTAGTGCCTATGTAAGCCTCATCAGCCCACCCGTCTCTCTCTTTCGACTGCGGCATCCTTGTCTGCTCTAGGTCCCCATGCCTCCCTTGTTTTCTGGAAGTCTGAGGCTCGTGGATTGGAACCTTTCTAGCAGAAGTGAGGACCAATTCATGGCCTCTAAAGTTGAGGGACACTGCTCACTCGCACCAGGAACTCCCTCTTTTCTGGACACAGGATCCACTGCGGCCCTTGGTCCTGATCATCCCAGCTGCATTAGAAAGAGCTACCTGAAAAAGATGTCACCTGATGACCCCCACTTTGTAGCATCCTGCCTAAGAGGTTTGGCTTCAGGTCTAAGTCTTGGCTTCTCATCCTCAGGCACCCAGTACTCCTAGCTCATGGGCTCCCTGGTACTGGCAGGTGCCATTGTGAGAAAATATGCCCACATCTTCCTGTAAACCCATATCCCTGAGGCTTTTACTCTTGGAACTCTCAACAAGAGCAAGGAAAATGGAAGACGCTCACTTTCGGGGCATGACACACCCCTCAAAATTCAGAATAAGAGCTTTAGTCTCTGTGTTCCAGGAGGCTAACGAGGATAGAGAAGATAGAGAGTTCGGGACCCTCTTGAGCAACTGTCTCAAAACCAAAGCAAGAAGAGGAGAATTCAGTTTAGAAGTTCAATGGTAGAATCCTTGCCTAGCATGTACCCGGCACAGAGTTCAATCCCCAGTAACCAAAAAATCAACCAACAAACAAATAAGTTGATTAATTTCAGAAGAGGTAGTAGTGCTATTGAATTTTCCAAAACAACACATAGCAGTCACGGCTACCACCAGGCATCTGAATAGAACAGCTTAGCTTGGAGATTAAAAACAAAAAGCTGTCCCTGTCCTTGGGCACTAGGTCGCCTTCTGTCCCTGACAGATTTCATTGCTATGTGGCCACTGTGGTACTATGTGTCACCTGCCGGTGGTCTCACAGATCTGCTAGATTCTCTGCCACCCTCAGCCCCCATCACCTCTTTTCCTTTTCCTCCTTTCCCCTCTTCCCAGATGCGTACCTCAGCAGCAAGATCCTTGGCCGTGGCTGCACCTGGGTGCATCTGTGTGGCAAGCAGCCAGACTAGACAAGGAAGAAGCCTGGGGAAGGGTGGGTGTTGGATCTCCTGCTGCAAACTCAGAAGTGCTCGGAAGATGTCTGGGGACCAGGGACTCCACTCTGTGATGCTGTCCCTTTGCCCACTTTCACGGCTGCACTGTGACCCTCTTCCTATCCGCATTTTCCGAACTAGGAGGGAACTGCTTGCCCCTGCAGTGCTGGCTCCCACACCTCTCTCTCTCTCTGCAGCATCTCACTGAGCCTTCTGGGAAAACACTTGCCCTTCTTCACACACTTAATTGCTGTTTTCATAGCTATTAACACTGCCGAGTGTGACACTTTATTATAATTAAGACTCTGTTTTGACCAGACTTCTGCCTGGAGACATCTATTTGTGACATTATTGAGAGGAGGGGTAGAAGGGCCAGGAGCTCTTCTGAATCTCATTCCTGGAGGATCCCTGTGTTATCTGGGGTTGCCTGAGGCCAAGGCAGTGAATTTCCTTGAGGTCTCAAGGGTGCAAACGAGAGACAAACAGCCCTTCCAGCCATAGTGCTTGGGCTCGGGGGCATCAGTGTGGATGACTGGTTGAGCTGGGACTGGGGCATGCACCTGAGCCCTGGGCCTTTGTGTTCCCCAAGCCTAGCCAGGTCTGCTCCTCTTCCCACTAATGGGACCCATCTGCCTCTGCTCTTGTCACTTCGGTGCACAGCTTCATTGCCCTTTGCCTGGAAGTCTTTTGTTTCCTCAGAGGCCCCTATTAAGATGCAAATGTCTCCAAGATCCTTGGAACACTGTCAGCTAACACAAGACATGGCAGATGACATTTGGTTGACGGATGATCTGAGAGACTGACTGTAAGGAGATGGGATTCCTGCTAGATGGTTTGTTTGTGGTGTGTGTGCATTTGTGTGTATGTGTGCACGGTGTGTGTGTGTGTGTGTGCATTTGTGTGTATGTGTGCACGGTGTGTGTGTGTGTGTGGCATGTGTGTGGTGTGTGTATCTGTGGCATGTGGTGTGTGTATATGTGTGTGTTGTGTGTTGTATATGTGTGTATGTATGTGTGGCATGTGTGTGGTGTGTGTATATGTGTGTGTGGTGTGTGTTGTATATGTGCGTGTGTGTATGTGTGGTGTGTGTATATATGATATGTGGTGTGTGTGTATGTCTGTGTTGTGTTGTATATGTGTGTGTGGTGTGTGTGTATGTGTGTGGTGTGTTTATGTTTATATGTGTGTATGTGGTGTGGTGTGGGTGTATTTATGGTATATTCGTGTGTGTAGCCATGAATACACGTTTGTTGCTCATCACTGGTAAAGACTAATGACTCCAGATCAGGCCAAGGAAAAAAACCCTGAACAGCAGCCAGCTCATCTTGCCTTGGGTTTGCAGGCTGTTATGGGAAAACAAGAGGGCACATGAGACAAGGGAACTTCAGGATCTAAACCACCAGTGGTCCTCTCTGATGTGCAGACTGCTGTCCACTGTGGTGACTGGCTGTGTTGGATTCTGTAAACCTGAAGTTAAGTTACTGATAAGAAAGTCTCTGCCAGGCATGGTGGGATATACCTGTACTCCCAGCACTAGGGAGGTAGAGGCAAGATATCAGGATTCAAGGTCAGCATCATCTACTTAAGGAGATGGAGACAAGCCTGGTCTCTGTGAGACCCTGTCTCAACAAACCCTACAAATCTGTGCCTCCTGGTTTGTTTTTGTAATTCTTTTCCCCAGGAGAAGTCAATTCTGCAGCTAATTGTTATAAAATAGAAAGCATTGTTTCCTCTGAAGAATGGGAAAGATGGTAAAGGACGACTTTGCTGGAAGATCCTGGGGGACAGAGAAGATCCACTTCTCCTGAAGGGCCAGAGACATGCAACTGTAGTCAGGTAGACAGTGAAATGCAGGTTTCACACAACAGGATGGCTTCATTCAGAGTGTCACTTGGAGCAAAGCCAGTGTGAAGCCATCAACATGTTGATGGCTGCATAGTCTCCCAAATTAACGACGTTGGAACCAACTAAAAGGTGGGGAGGTAGACGTTTATTTAAGTTCTCACTGAGTAATGTGTGCATATGCGGTTATATGTGTCTCTATGTGTATGTGTGCATTTATGAACATTTGTGTGTGTGCATGTGTGCATATGTGTTTTTAAAGTGACAGAAAAGGAAGCAATAGATGGGGAGAGTTACATAAGCTGGCATAAGTCACAGGGAGTCACTGAAGGCTAAGGACCAAGAGTGACACAGTTTGAGTGGGTGATTGATTGTGAAAGAAAGTCCAGGAAGGAAGGAACGACTCCAGCCAGGGAGATCTGTTCTGAGAGAATGGTGAGCCCACGCACCTGTTAGTGCTCAATTATATACCAAGGACACACATGACAATGAGGTATGGCTCTTGTCCCCAAAAGGATCCATTCTAATGGCAGAGGCTGAGGATGGAGGTGACAAGGCCCCTACATAACAGTCAAAAGTCAAGCTGGGCTGATGGCCGAAGACCGAAAGAGAAAGAGTCAGGGACTGTGAGAGGACCCACATGAGAGGCAGGCAGCAAAGTCACCAAGCATTTATGTACACTGTTAGTCACTGTTCAGTTCCCAGAGACATTCTCTTGAATTCTGGAGCTACAGGGAACTTGTGGATGAATTGTGACTTGGAGGGACCGTGGACGTCTGACATCTCCTCTGAAGTGGTTTCCTGCCCTGGAACAATGCCCCCCACAGGCAGGGTCTCTGTCAAAGGGATGGGGAAGAGAGCAGCCTTGAATGCAGACAGAACCCAACAGCTTGTGATTCCCAGCAGGAGGGTAAAGGGCATCCATATCAGTAGGAGCAGACATTCAGCTGGCCCTGTAGATGGAAGGCAGGGCAGACAGCTGTGATCTCTCCATTGCTGCTGAAGATGCCTGGACCTGGAAGGCACTGTATTGTGCGCAGAGGATCAGCATCCTTGGACTGTCCACAAATGTCAAGGTGTCACTCATCAGGATGGATGGGATGCCTTGGACTATCAATGGTGGCCCCTCTGACCCAAGGCTTACCCTTTTATTAGCTCTCATTCTCTGTCTTTGGGCTCTAGAAACCATATAGTGTTGATCTCACCGAAGGTTCCACCCGACCCTGCAGTCCAGCCGCTTGCTGCCAACTCCCGGAGAGCTTCACTTTCTAATCCTGCATCTGCCCTTTTACTGGCCAGTCTGAGAGCGTTTCTCCTTCCCCATGGATCATGGTGGCTCACTCAGGCCCCATCACATCAGGAGACCTGGTTGGCTTTTGTGACTCCATTTCCTCTTTGCAAGTCCTATGACCTTTGTAACCCCTTTCCTTCTAATGATCCTGAAAACACAGAGAGATGGGAACCCTTTGCCCAGTGTCATTCTGTCTCTTCATGGGTCTTATTGTTGGGGATCTGGAGCACTACCTGGAGCCAGCAGGCACACAGGTACCTGTCTGTCTCTTCCAGAGTTCCCCCAAAGAGTGGTTCTTGTCATACACCCCAACACGAGGAAAGTTCTTTAAGTCTCATTGGCATCTGCCTCTTAAGTCCCCAGTAGGGTTTCTTGCCTCAGCCAATGAACAACAGGTCATTCAGCATCCTTCTCATGCAGAAGAACCGGCTGTCCCCTGCACTTGCTCCCCACGCAACATCGATTTTCAGTCACTCTCCCACTGAACTTGCGAGAATTATTAGTTCTTTGTGTTCTGCCTCTCCCCAGTCCAGACTGAGACTTCTCGCCTCCTGTTTCCCCCTCTTATTTAATTTTTAAACCTGTCCAGCCTTGTTATAAATGGTCAGCGGAACGTCCTCCAGTCCATTTATGCTTCAGTCCTGAGGCGACACTTGGAGAACTTGAATAAAAAAAATGGTGGGGGCCAAGAAAATTCTGAGAGGGACCTGAAGGGCCCTGCCGTTTTGATGTTTTGATTGAGTAAGTCTGCAGTGACTCTCCTTGTCCCTTTCAGAATTTTCTCCCAGGTAATAAAGATGCTAAGTGGGGTGGTTGGGGGGGGGGCACACTTTCTGAATGACTGGAGGCTGGTAGCAACGCTTGTCTGGCCCACTCTAACTTGCCTTGGTGATGTGTGGTCTCCTATATCACTCCTATCTCAACCTTCAGCCCCTCTGGCCTCCTCCCCCAGCAGACGTACCTTCCTGGTTCAGTTCTGCTCAGCTTTAAATGCAACTCCATTCACACCATTCTCCAAGCATCCGTCCCTTAGAAAAGATAGAGGAGGTAGCTACGAGGGTGGTGGGTGGGTCTGGAGGTCACTCCAAAGTAGTGGCTGATCCAGTTTCTCTAGGGGTGAGGTTACTGGGCCCCCTGGCAAGACAGAGGTTGTCAGCCTCCGCCTTCTCTCTCCTCTGGGCTGCAGGAAGTGGACATTTACACTGTGAAGACGGAAGAGCTGTCCTTCACATCTGCCTTCTGCCTGCAGATACAGCGCAACGACTACGTCCATGCCCTCGTCACCTATTTTAATATTGAATTTACCAAGTGCCACAAGAAAATGGGTTTTTCTACAGGTGAGTTTCGCGTAGCTTTCCCTCTGTGCTTCCTTGAGGCTTATGGGTAGAAACCAGACCTGGCCTTGACTTGGCCAGACATCATTGGCATCTCACGTGCTTCCTCCATCTGAGGAGAGGATGCAGCCCCTGCTCTCTTGACTTCTTAAGGGAAAGGCAAACATGATAGGGGTAGAGTTTCCAGAGCTGAGAGCTGGCATGGGTGCCACCAGGAGCTCACTCTGGCCTTCCTTCTGTTCTTCTATCCTTGTTGTCCTTAAGGGAAGAATTCCTATGAGACATGGTATAGTTACAGAATACGGGCTGAACTCACTTTTGAGGGTAAGAGCAGAGGGTGATTAAAGGGGCCACTGTACGGGAAGACACTCTGGAGAGACAAGTATGGCCAGTGCTCATGGAGATCATCACTCTGACTTACATATTTAGGTCTACCTTAAACCAAGGGAGTTTGAGTGTTCATGCGTGCTCCCATGAAAACGGAGGCTGTCTGAGCTTGTGTTCTGTTACTGTGATAAACGCCATGGACAAAACATCTTGGGGCAGAAAGGGTTTGTTTACTCCTACAGCTTGTTTATCACCAAGGGAAGCATAGGCAAGAACACAGAGCAGGAACTGAAGGAACACTGCATATTGGCTGGCTCTCGGGTTCACATTCATGCCCTTTTTTATACATCCCAGATACACTTTGCCTAGCTATGGTACCATCCACAGTGACTGAATCTTCGCACATGAATTAACGATCAGGAAAATATGTCATAGACACACCCACTGGCCAATCTGATGGAGGCAATTCCTGGCAGTCCAGAATGTCATGTCTCCACCTGGGGCCAGAGATAGACTTAGATCTCACTGTTTTGAGTAATAATCCAAGTCTTGCTGTCTCTGTTCCTGGGTTTGCAAGTGGCTGATAATGAGGGCGGGCTCATCCCCTGACACCTCCACTATGCTCATTTATGATGCCCTGCTTAACACTGGGGGAGGGCAAGGTAGGAGACATGGCCTGGGTAAGAAGATTATTATTACTACAAAGTGTGTTATGGTGTGTTGTGGCATGCTTGTGCCTGTGGAGGCCAGAAGACGTTTCTGAGTTGATTCTTTCCTTCTACCTTTATACCGGTTCAAAGGATCAAACTAAGGTCACTGGACTTATGTGACAAGAGTCTCTGGCCTCTGATCTATCTCACTGGGCCTGTCTTCTGGAGATTTTACTATATGTTTGTCTGATTGGCATCTGTGAAAAGATTCTGTGTGAGGGATAAGAACAGCACAGGGGTTCGGACAGAAGCCCCTTCTGGCCCCAGGACAGCCTATATGACATGTGGGAAGCGTGTGCAGAGGTGACGGCCTCTATGTAAGACTGACATATCTCCCTCTGGGCTATGAACTGGTCTCTCTCTTTCCTTCCTGTTTTTTCCCACCTGCGTCCATTCATCACTAAGTCTGTGGTTGTGTTCCCAGAAGATGACTTCCACTACTTCTATCTTCTTTCTGTTGCTATAACCAAACATTTGAGTCTGGATAACTCATTTGACTCACAGTTCTGGAGGTTGGCAAGTCTGAAAACATGGTGCTGGCATTAGCTTGGCATCTGATGGGGGTTCTGTGCTGCATCATAACATGGCAAATGGTACCAAAGGTGAATCAAAGAAAGCCCGAGAGAGAGTTTTCCTGTACAGTAGCCCACTCCTATGAAGTGGTGGTTGAATAAGAATGGCTCCCATAGGCTCATATATCTGAATGCGGTGTCACCATGGAGTGGAACTTTTGGGGAAGGGTTAGGGTATATGGCCTCACCGGAGGAGGTGTGTCATTGAGACTGAGCCTTGAGCTTTCAAAAGCCCACGAGGACCAGTCTCTCTCTGTCTACTACCTGTGGGTCAGGTTGCAAAGCTATGCTATTGTTTTAGCCCCATGCCTGAATGACTTCCACCAGGATTATCACAGACTCACCCTCTGAAACTGTAAGCAAGCCCCAACTAAATGCTTTCTTTTATAAGAGTTGCTGTGGTCATGGTGTCTCTTTACAGTAATAGAACTATAACTAAGACATATGATAACCCACAGGTACACCTATCTATGAACAGATTAGTATATTAGTGAGGATAGAACCCCAAGACCCAGATACTCACCACCCTAAAAGATTTCAGCTCTTAACATTGATATACTCTCTAAAGACCACATTTTCAACATACAAACTTTGGCAGACACGTTCAAATCATGCCCTTTGCCTAGTCTGCCTTAAGAGGCGCCTCACTGCCTTTGGGCCTGACTAGAGAGAGTTCTGTGGCTTGGCCCTGGCCCTTTAGTGGGCCCTCAGACTTCTCCTTGTTGGGCATGCCCAACTTTTTCCCCATCTTTTCCACCTACAGGACAGCCATTCTGAGCTCCCTCCTATGCCCTAGGCTCAGGACACTTCTTTATCATTGGGCCACTGTTTTTGCCTGCTCATTTGGGCTGTGACCCAGGAAGGAAGGATCCTTTATCAGAGGGCTTTTATTGCCCTTCTCTTTCTGCAATAGTCTGCTTGAGCTGCCAGGATAAAGGTCTAGAAGCTGAATGCCCTCCATATGAGTCCCTGGAAACTGGGCTTGTGCCCTCAGGGATTAAGTAGGTAGGTGTGCTAGTGGCAAGGGGAATGTTCTAGCAGGTATAACCCCTTATTTCTTAGCTACATGGGGACAGAGATGCCTTTTTACCTGTGGGCAGGAGGCAGGAACCCTTTTAGGCAAATTCAACATCAGGCCAGGTGTGGTGACACACACAGTCCCAATACTTGAGAGGTAGAGGCAAATGGCCTCTGAGTCTGAGACCAGCCTGGTCTACACAGCAAGTTCCAGACCAGTCAGGGATAAAGAGGGAGACCTTGTCTCAAAACAAACAAACAAACAAACAAACAAACAATCTTGTCCAAATACCAGAAAATCTTCTCCTACATCCAGTGTACAACCTCTGACTACAAAGACTAGTGTCTCCTGGGCTCTATCATCTAGGCCAAACAGGTGCTCTTTTGGCCCTGGGAAATACCAGAGATCCCCATGATCTGGGCCATTGATGAGGGCTGCCCTCCTTCAAGGGTCAGTAGGTGAGATGAGCTCTTTTTTTTCCCAGGGGGTAGGAGCAGCCTGGAGAGGGGGAAGTCAGATGGTATTTGAACTTGAAGGATAAAGGAGACACAGTCTAGCAATGGAGAGGGGAGGGTGGTAATGGGGGATTCATGGCATCCAGCTCTGTCTCTCCCATCTCCCGCTGATGATAGCGCAGAGCCTGCTCTGTGGGTGATGAGAGAGCCATGGCAGTGGCACTCTAGAAGAAGCTGTGGGTGTCTAAAGCATAGGTCCTGGCCCATGAGTCTCACTAAGGCTTATCTTCCCTTCAAGTGATTTACTTCTGGTCCCAGCACCCTACTGGACTTCTGTCTAGAGTTGATTCCTTGGCTCTGTGGTGGATGGGTTGACATTCTGATGGCCCCATGAGGGGGAGGCTTGGGAAAGCTCAGCCCAGACTCAAAGCTGTTGCTTCTGGGCTTCCTGAAAGAAGGTAAGGACTTGAAGTATGTGCACCAGGCTCAGTCCCCTCAGTCTGTGGACCATCCCCCTACCGTTGCCCCGCTCAAGATGAAAGCCAATGCTGAGTCCAGGTGGAATCTGAACTTCACAAAGCTGGGCTCAAGAAGGTTGTTTGTAGGCCCTAAAATCTTTGATTCCCGTGTCTCAGTGCAGTGACCCTCAAAGAACTTTCTGTGGACAATAGCCTCAGCAACCCTCAAATCTAGGATGGCCTCTCCCTAGAACTACCAGCTCAGAAACCCTGAGGGTGGTCCAGCCTTCTGTGCCTTGGCAAAGCCTCCAGGTATCCATGCTTCCTATTTGAGTTTGAGAAACACTGTCCTCCAGAAAGATCATCTTGAACTAGACAGCTGAGGATTCCACTGAGCCCGACTCCCTCTGTGAGGGCAAGCCTGCCTCCTCACCAGGGCGTTCCCTCTGCCCTCACCACGTCTTCATGCCTCTCGTGTCCTCTTCTCCTGCTTGCTGAGAGTCAGAGGAAACAGTGCAGTTGGTTAGTCTCTTCGCCCTCTTGGGAGCTTAGCATCAGTTTAGTGTGTCAAAGATTTTGCTAGACCACATGGGCTTGGCAGTGGACTCTACTCCGAGTCTTCACTCTGGTCACTGGCAGAGTAATTTCTTTTGTGTTTTAGGCTCATAGATGTATATAATTTGATAAATCCCAGTGTTTGGTTCAAGACATATTATCACAATTGGACAACCTATGCATGATTCACTTTTGGCTTATTTGTTTATTAATATAATGAGTACTCATGAACTTACCACCTAACTCAATAACTAGGATGGAGATGAATTATTAACTAGAATGGAACTAAATTATTAACTACAATGCAAAGAGTAGCTGGAAACAAATTTATTATTATTTCTGTTGGAATGTAAGTGCAGGAGTTGTTGAGCAATACTTAATTAAAATATAAATATCAGCTAAAATGGATGATGAATAAATGATATAGGGTTATATTTATAATTAATAAATGTAAATAAACTAATTTGTATTCACAGAAGAACTCCCTGCGAGCTCACCTCAGAACTTAGTGGCTTAGATGCTATTGGTATCTCTTAATTTTTTCTCTAAATGTCCCATTTCTAGCCATCCAGTCCCGAAGGCATTATCCTAAGTTATGTTTTCTTACATCCTGGCTATGGTAAAAAGAGTTTTCATACAATCATGCATGTGCGAAAACAAGATATTGGTTGTAGGAATCTGTGGATGCTTTCCTCTCCTCCCCGGCAGGTGCCCCTCCCTGTTGCTTCCCCACTGAGTTTTACATCTCAGACTCAGTACAGCCAGCTCTGGGGGATGCACTCACAAAAGCAAATCACATACTGTGTAGCTCGAAAATGCTTCCGCTAATGGTTCTGGCTGCTTTACAGCATCGGGCAGAAGCATCCAAAGCTCTGCCAGCCACGGGCACAGCTGTCCCCGTCCCCTTGAACTCATCCCCTGTGAGGGTGGGAGGAGATCTGATGCTACCATACAATCCAGGGAAGCTGCAAGGTGGGCGGAAGGCAGTGGCCCTAAGAGGAGCTGGCTTCAAATATCAGGTTTTCTAAGGTAGGATGTTAATCACCAGAGATGCCCTTGAGCGGGTGACTTTGTGGGTTTCAAGCAGCCTCTTTTCTGATTTGCCATCCTGTGGCACTGAGTCATTTTCCAGGTCGAGAAAACCTCTCTGTACACCGTCTTTAATTTCCAAGAAGCTCGCTAGACAATGCAACTCTAAATATACAGCTAGAAAATTTACAGCCTACAAAGAAATCTAACTACTTAACTGCTAGGAAGTGAAACAGGAAGCTGAATTCTCTTCCTCAGAGCATAGGAAGATAATTTCACGAGAGGCCACTCCCAATGGCGCTCATGGCTCCCTGTGTTTCCACTCTTCACCAAAGCCCATAGCTCCCACAGGGCTGCTTGCACTACCCACTGCTTGCCTGATGGTCTTCTAAGGGCTTCGGGTCTACAGGAAGGATGAGGGTGGAAATGCCATGTTCATCTTGGGCATTGCTGGACAAATTCAGAGCCACGCCTGGTGAATGACAGGAACCCTAAGCCGAAGACCTTTAAATGCATGTTCTTATCCTTGCAGCATTGCAGACAGCATTGGTCATACTCACCTCAAATGGAGAGCGGAAGTCATCAGCAACCTAGAACCAGGGAGGCTGAGCTGATGTGTGGGTCTAGACATGTGGGTCCAGAATATTCCCAAGAAGAACCCATCTTCATAATGACTAAAAGCTGTGCCATCCTGGGTCGTGGATTGGGACTGGGGAGGGAGGGACACTTAGTCACTGACAAAGAGAGCTGTAGACATCATCCAGAGTCCTAAACGCATGGTATAGTGTGAGAGCCACGGGGTGCATTGCAGCATTCCAGATACAGCTCAGGCATTCTAGAGCACCGGAGTGAGGCAGCGTATCTTTGCAGGGAGTCCTCCCGCGGTTTATGAATGGATACTTACATACCAGTTCATGGATGGATACTTACATACCAGTTTCTGCAATGACTCACTATCAGCGGCCGCCGCTTAGTGAATCCCCTGATGTGGTTTTGTTATAACTAATAGGTTGTAAGTGGGGTGTCCATATGACTCAGGAAGCCTTGGAAAGCGAAAAGATGAGCTGGTCCTGATTTTGCTGGGTGAACAGACATGGACTGTGTCCCCAGGCAGAGAGGGATGTGTGGTCACTCTTTACATCCGTCTCACCCTTACCTGAGGGGATAAGCAGCATGGCCTATATTCCACGTGATGGCCTAGGATTTCCAGAGTCACAGTACAAACCTATGGCAACAATACTACAGAACTAGGTCCCATTGTTCTTCCCACCACATCCGGATAAAGCAAAAGAAGACGGACACTTCAGCCATGGAGACAGATATTGTGTCGTGACATGTCTATCCCCTTGGTGTACCACCTCCCCAGAATTATTGATCTAGAAATGCAAAATGAAGCAGAGTCAAGCATCTGAATTGTGCTTTTCCTACTGGACATGGCCGAAAACTCAGATGAGAAAGCACGTTGCGACCATTAGGCCATGGTTGCTGGTTCCACTATGAAAATGGTGTTTGGGAAACCTTTTGAGACAATATTTCTTCTATCCGGGGATGGCACTCGGGCTTTGGTGTCATCCAGTAGAGGCCGACTGGCCTCACCGGGCAGCAGACCTAAGCCAGTGAAGATCAGACCATTGGCATCTCTGATTGGGTGACAGAGGAGGCAGCTCAGATCCCCTTAGCTGAAGGTCTTTAGGAATGGGAGAGACACCTGCCTAAGTGGGTGGAGGTGGAGATGGGGGCGAGGGTGCTGTCAGTCACACTCCGGCTTTCTGCACACACAGGCAGAGTTTGTCTTTTGACAGTTTATTTAGAGGTAATTGGCAGGAAGCGTGCTGAGAGCAGGTGGTTTGTAGACAGCAGCATGCCTGGGTTAGCACTAGGAGGCCTTGAGGTCCCAGGGTCTGCAAGTCACAGGCTATGGTATCTCGGTCTTCCTTCTGCTCCAGAGTCTCAGGCTGTGTCTTCTCTTGTAACCTTGAGTTTTCATTGATTTCCAAATGCACACACTGAAGGCTGTCCTGTCTCTATCTGACCACTGACATTTGATCAAGCCAGCTCACTGCAAGGAACAAAGGGGTGGGGGTGGGGGTCCTTTGCCATCGCTAAAATAGATCTTGGGGTTTTGAAAGATATTTTAGGTCTGACTTGGCACATGACAATTGAGGACATCAGTTGGTGTCCTCAACCCTCTGCGGAGGAACAAGCCACTCTGTTCCCGTGGTTGTGAGACAATTCCAATTCCTCCCGCAGGTGCACAACTCACTCCTAGTAATTCCTCAAGCTGTACGTAAGGCAGAGTCTCCCCTGCAAAAATCTGCGATGTGATGGGAGGCGGTGGCAGGGAAGAGACAGAAATCTTTAATAAATAAATAAATTTAAAAAATCTTCGATGTGTTTGAAGGCCCTTATGCCCTTCCCAAGTCTTGCTGCTATTAGCATTGGTTTTAGGCGAGAAGGAAAGTCCATGGGGGAAGACGAGGGTCTAAGCCAAGAGGAGCTCACCCTAAAGTGAGCCTTCTGTAGCCCACAGGTTTTAGCTGACCATCTTTGGGCACACCACACATCACAAGATGCTGAAGATGCTGGCTTTGGGCTCTAGACACTGTTCACCAAACAGTGTTCACTTGACACTCGACTCTGAGCTTCGAGATTGAATTTGGTGAGAGCTAAGCAGCGGTAGGCGAGGCTGGCCTGGTTCTACTCTCTGAGAACCTGCAGAGGATCTAAGTGAGCGAGGAGCAGGTGTTCACTCTGAGGCATGCTAGACAGTGTCATGACATTCATTCTGGATGCCCTTGGAGCACCGGATCCAGGCTGGAGTGGTCCAGGAAGGCTGGCCTTGAAGAATGAGGATGCAGTGAGTGGGGAGAGTGCTCCAGAGGCAGTCACTACCAAAGAAAAGGACTGCATCCCAAGATATAGGCCCCTCCATGTTATTTGGAGACTACATGGGTCCAGTGGCAAGTACCAGGGATACGCAAGCATCATGATGGCCTTGAACTATGCAGGAGGGGTGATCTGGGGAAGAAGCACCTCATCCTTCCTGGTCCTATTGCAGAGGCACAGCTGGCATTTACAGTAGGACTGGGCCAGGGTGCTGGGTACAGCAGCAGGGCAAACACCTGGGCAAGAGAAGTTATTCAAAGGATGGAGGAATAAAAAGGAGAGGTATTGGTAAAGCTGGGAGACTGGTTGAGCTGTAGAGTTTGCACAAATGATGTCATACATCTACAAACAATGGAGAGAGGATGGGCTCCTCTTTATGCCTCACTGTGCTAACATGGGAGCATAGGGAGGAGGCTCGTGTGTGCGCACGAAATTAGCTGCTGAGGGGGCTTTCAGCTTGCCAGCTGCCCCCTGGCACAAGGCTGCCTCTCTTCTGAACCCTCACTAAGGTCACCAATTCAGTGGGGCTGGCCCTGAGTCGGGAGTTCTGCGGCTTGGTCTGGATGCCTGAGCCCTTGAGTGGGGTATGGGCAGAAGTCACGGAGTCCTCCGTGAAAGGACAAGCGCCAGCACAAGCAACCCTGAGACCAAGTTCTCAACACAAAGGAGTTGGGACAAAGGACAGAGAATAAGAGACAAAGACAGGAGGTGGAGGACAAGGGAAAAGGAGTAGCGAACAAGCGAAAGGGGGCAGGGGTATTTGTCCCACAGAGAAAACAGACTGCCTCTGGATAGAGGGGAGGCAGATGTGGCCCATAGGCAAATGGTAGTTTATAAAGGGAATGGAGAAAGCCAGTGGAAGGGTGAGTTGGTTAATTTTGATTGGGCGTGTTAATTAGGTGAGCCAAAGGAGGCTTTTGACTGCTGGACTTCAATACTTTGCTAGCTGGACTTTGACAGCCTCAGGAGGAAGAAGTGACCAAACAAGTGACCTGGGTGCCTGGCTTTACGAATGTAATCTAATGGTTTAGAAAGGCAGAGGAATGTGGGAAAGGCATGATCTGGCAGAGCCATGTTTGCCATGCTTGGGCCCGTGTTTGCCATTCTTTGGCTTGCTAAAGCCCTTGGCCATGGCAAGCTCCGGTCTTCTGTGTGGGTCCTGGGCCTCAGCTGACTCTTGTTCATCTCTGCCTCTTTCTTCTTCCCTCTCTTGTGTGCCCCACCAGCCCCCGATGCTCCCTACACCCACTGGAAGCAGACCGTCTTCTACTTGGAAGACTACCTCACTGTCCGGAGGGGGGAGGAAATCTACGGGACCATATCCATGAAGCCAAATGCCAAAAATGTGGTGAGTCTGAGGGAGCCTTGCACGCCAGGACCACTGAGGAGAAGGGACACATGGGTCTGACTCCCAGGGAGCTCCCAGAAGTCACCTGCCTGGTCTAATGTCTTGTGTACAAATGAGAAGCTTCTGGGGGAGGCAGGCAGTGGCTGTGTTTGCAGGTGACCGGGCCTAATTGGACGACCTCATTGTAGACTCTTCCAAACCCCAGTGGCTAGAGGCTTTCTGGACTCTGACCTCAACCTTGAGGACAGCTCCCAGAAGCTCAGAGGAGAACTTTGGAGAACGGATGTTGCATAAATGGGCTCTGCCTCATTTAGGACGAGCTGAGCCAGTAAATGCTCAAGTGTCTGGTACAGAAGGAATGTTGGTTGGGCATTTCTCCAGTTGGCCTGGTGGAACCTTTCTGAGATGTCCCTGTGTCTGCACACACACGAAAGCCTGCAGGATAGTTGAGGGTGATGTCAAGCCAGACCCTTCACCTTCCTCAGTTATCACCTAGAGGAAGGAAATCCCGGGACTGCTTTCGTGTGGGGACAGGAAGGCTTAGGTTAGCTGTCAGCGCCCTTCCTGTGAGGTTAATGGGGCACCGAAATGGATTCCTGAGAACTGTGGAGACCCCCTTTGCTAGAAACTCCATGACTTCCTGGGGCTCCAGTAGAAGTCCTAGGCCTGAGAAGGGCTGTGACCTCCTCCCCAGACTGACACTGTGGCTCTTTGCTCTTTCTTCACAGCGAGACCTCGATTTCACAGTAGACTTGGATTTTAAGGGACAGCTGTGTGAAACATCTGTATCTAATGACTACAAAATGCGTTAGCACACGTGGGAAGCTGCAGAGAGCAAGCGAGAAGAGGCACTCACTTCCGTCTGCCATGCTGCCCCAAGGAATACTGTTAGGAGGACCACACTCGATAACCGGAGCTTTGCACTCTGCCTTGAAGATAGGTGAACTTGCCGGAGCTCTCCGGGGCCCCACCATGACAGGGAGCCTCCAGCTCCTCCGCTCTGCCCCTGGAGCCCTTCACAAAGGCTTTGCTGTTGCCTGTTGTGCTGTGGTGGGGGCTCCGAGGATGGAAGCCTACCCGTGTGCCCCCATTGTCCTCCTAAACTGACTCTATGGATCTTCCAAGTTTTGCATGCTGCAGACATCTAGGACAGATTACTTCCAATAGAACCTGGAGACGTAGTGTCTTTGATAGCATAAGCCAGATTCTCTGTCTGTGCAGTGGCGTGTGTGTGTGTGTGTGTGAGTGTGTATGTATGTGTGTGCACTTGTGCATGCACACACATGAGTGTGTGTGCATACAGATTCTATATTAATTTACACGCCCACAAACATTTGTATATGCACGCATATACAACTAAGTGGGCCTATTTGGGTATTCATGCTGAGGTGTGCGCGTGCACGCGCACACGCGTGTGTATGCGTGAGTGTGGGTGTATGTGCCTAGACTCTATATTACTCTCAGAGGAGGTTCTGTTGCTTTTGAATAGGAATTTGTTTCGTGATTAGTTTTCCCCATCCCGATCCCTTAACAGATGTTACGCAGCTATGAAGCATTCTGTGTACTAGCTCTGGTCTCGTTTTGGCTAGACTGTGGCTCTGAATCCTGAGCACAGTACCATGGGCTCTGTGGGCACTCAATAAACACACATGAGAACGAAGCAATACGGGATACTGTGTTCCTCGTGCTGTGAGGTGTAAGGGTGGGTGCGGGGGCCGGAGTGGGTAGCAGGAAGCCACAGTGGGTCAGAAAATTGTGGAGTGACGCCCCTGCTTGTGTTTGCTCATCAGAAATACGTTCCATGGAAGAAGCAGCTGGGAAATTGAGTCAGTTCTAGCATACTGTGGATTGTCTAGGTCCTGCCTGAGGGGACAAGAAGGTCCTGGAGCTACGGAGGTGAGGGTGCTGGGGAGGAGGACAGAAACTGACCGACAGGGTTATGTACATAGCCAGGAGACTGCTTGTAGTCTGAATGCCCTGGTCTGAGGGTCTGACAGAGTCCTTCCAGCCCCTGTCTGAGTATGGAAACAGAATTTCCACAGGATAGAAAGACAGTGCTTTGTCAGGCTTGGTGGAATATTTGGTCTTTGTTTCTGGATTATTCTTTGGCCTCTGGACTATCACCTGTGCTATCTCCCATGGGGGAGACATTCCAAGTGTTGGGAGGAAAGGGGTCCATTGAAAGACGGAGCCCATTGTGGAGTGATGGTGCCCAGCAGGGGTCAGATGCAGAGGGGCCTTGGGCTTGGCTGTTCATGGGAGAGGCAGGCTGGCGATAGATTGCTCCAGGTGGAGGTGGTGACAGGGACTGCGTATGCCAACGTGACCTGACTCTCCGAAAGGTTCCCACAACCTCCTCCAGGACCTCAGGCTTCTGAGGGATTTTAACATTTTTCTCTACTTCCATAAAGACCAACCTAGAGAGGCTATCTATCCTAGACAGGACCAGGTCTGTGTAAAGCCTATAAAGAGTCCTCAGATAATGTCAGACAAATCCAATGGCAGTCTCTCTTTTGTTTCTAAAACTCTCTATTATGAATTTTGTCAACTTCTCAAAGCCTTGGAAGATGCAAAAGCCTCATCAGTCACTTTGTAGCCGACGTGGTGGGACCCAGGGAGGAGCCCTAGAGTTAGTGCAGAGCGGGAGCTGGCTCCCAACCACCTCTGCAGGCCCTTCCTGGTCCTAGGCTGATTCTTCAGAGCCTTGACCTAATGGGTGAGACTCTCATTTGTTTAGAAAAAAATAAGCGAGAATTATATAACAATTTAATATACATATGCCAGAGAAGTAAAATAGAGAAACTTAAGGGGAGGGCAAAACCTTGAGTTAGAAAAAGCAATTTAATTGAAAAAGGGCATTTTGAGAACATTGGAGGGAAATCTATTAGTGGGCTTCCATTACCAAGGCTCTTGGAGAGGTCATGTGTTCTGCCTACTGCAAGGGGCCTACCTAGCCTTGCATCCCACCCATGTGGGCAGTGAGGGGGGATGCCTGCCAACAGGGGAAAGTCCCATGCTGCCAGAACCTATAGGAGTTGACAGGAGTCAACAGGATATCTTGTGGGAGTTATAGGCATCCATGATGCTATTTCCTCCTCTCCAGCTGTTAGAGAAGCAGGCTATCTCAGTCTCCCCACCCCCACCCCTGGTCCTCATTTTTCAGCTTCCTGAGGTTGCCCCAGACCCTGTCCCGGGGCCATCACTCTCTGGCCATGGACTCCATCCACAAAGGGTTAAAATGACAGCTGTTCCCCTCCTGCTACCCGGAGGCTCCAGTGGGAACTGTCCATGCCTTTGTTTTGTTTGGGTTGTATTTTGTTTGGGTGGTGTTTGTTTTGTTTTGTGATGCAGTGAAAACAAACCATATCTGCTTTGCCTGTGCTCTGAACAAGAAGTCAGGGGCTAAGGTCAGGTCCTGGGGTGACAGAAGAGGAGCTGCTGAGCTGGCGTCACCTGAGAAGCCCACCCCACACCCAAACTCATTGCTTTTGCTATTGCTGAGGCTGCAGAGAGCCTATTAGTGGCTTTCTCTCCTATCACTCTACTAGAGAACTTGTAAGCATGGATCTGCAGTGCCTCTTTTGCCATTGCGTGTCCTGGATATGGCTGAACGTGGGCCAATGGGCACGCTCCGAAGTCCAGGCTTGGAAGCCCCCCCCCCCCCCCCCAGCTAGACTACAGGCTCTGGGGACGGGATTGATGAAGAGTAGAGAGCTGGGGCATCAGGACAGGAGCAGAGCTTAGCAAACCCCACTCCAAGCAATGTTCCCGTGGGCATTGGCCTTCCAGTTCCTCGACATTTTCTTTACTTTCATAGGTAAGGTGGTCTATGGAGGCCACCTTCCCTGGAAACTATGGGCAGATATGAAGCTTTTGCCCAGGCCTACCTCTTCTCTTTCTCTCCTCCCACGCTAACCCTGGCACTCTATCTATAAACGCTGCCCACCTCCAGACCTCAGCAATGGTATGGAATGTCCACAGGTACCTCAGCCCGTCCACAGTGACTGGAATATGGTCTGTCTCTAGCAAAACTCCTGTAAATGCTTGGTGCCTAGTGAGACAGAGCCACACGGTAGGTCTCAGTGGTACAGTTTCACTATTGGACTACAGTCCCCGGGAATGGACCGATGCTTTTCTCATGCCAGTGAGTCCTCGCTCACAGAACTGGGTGGCTACAATGGATCTGACTGATTCAAATCATGATGGAGGATGGCCACTCACCGCCTCACCCCACCCTCACCCCCTGCTTGTTCTTGTGCTGTCCTTTATGAACTAAAACAACATGGAGTCACTGCCTATACCATGGACTTCCCAGGTCACAGAACCACAAGCCAAAAAATCTCTCTCTCTCTCTCTCTCTCTCTCTCTCTCTCTCTCTCTCTCTCTCTCTCTCTCTCTCTCTCCATTGCCCAGTCTCAAGTATTTTGTTATAGCAACAGAAAGGGACTGAGATACTATCCCTGAGCCATGTTCAACTTGCTTGGAGTGCGTCCCCAGCCTGGAGGCCAGTTTGAATCACTGGTAAAGATCTGTCCTGTCTTAATCCCCTGTCTCAGATGTGCCCCACCCTAACCCCCACGTCTCAGAGCCTAAGAGCTCTCCAATACGTTCAAAAAATACTTTTTTCTAAGATCCTCAACAATTTCAGCCTGCTTTACGAAGCCTTCTTTCTAAAGGAACATTATTCTCGATCCTTGCTACCTGTCTGTATGGGACCTTCTCTTCAGATGTCCTATTTCTGAATGTGTGGGAAGGCAGAGGGAATAGCTTGCCTTATACCCTTGGGCTATCAACTATCCTGCTAAACGCTGGGTCTCTTATCCTGTGACTTCCAAGGGAAACCTGACTTCCAAGGACTGTGGTCTGTTCACAATCAGGGGCTTCCAAGGTCTCTGGCCAGAAAAAAGCTATCAGTTTACACTCAGCAAAGACTCAGACACCGCATATCTACTAATCAAAAGACGATCCAAGAAGCAGTTACTGGATAATGGGCCTGAATAGGATGCCTGAACCCTGGAGTCAACACACACTTGATGGAACTCCCTCCCCGTGTTAGTCTCGGATAGATTTGATTAGCTCCTGTCCAAATCCTAAGAAATGAGGTCACTTGGCTTTCCTTCATGCTGCCTTAACTGCGAACCCCCTGCGGCCCCCAGTCAACGAGTGTACTCAGCTCTCAGCCCCTGGGCAGGACAGGTGTGAGGTACACTTCCTCAATGTATTCTTTTTCTTTGTCATTGTTGCAGCAAAGCACCGGGCCGAGGCAACTTAAAGAAGGGTTTCTTCTGGCTCACACTACTAATGGACAGTTAATCACAGTAGGGACATCGTGGCAGGGGTGTGAACATGGTGGGGGACATGGTGGCCAGGGTGGGAACAGTTCTTCATGGTGGGGGAGACACTATGGTGAGGGTATGAGCTGACTGGCCACACTGCATCCTCAGTCAAGCATGGAGAATGTATGCTGGTACTCAGCTTGTTTTTTCATCTTTCCTCACCCCAGACTCCAGTCTATAAGATGATGCTACTCACATTGAGGCTGGGTTTCCCTGCTTCAGTTAAATCTTTCTAGAAATAACCTTAAAGACACAGCAGAAATAAATTCTCGCAGTTGATCCTGAATCTAGTCAGGTTGACATACCTCATCTCATTCAGCAGGCCTTCGGAAACAGAGGAGGAACATGCTCAGATCGACCCATAGTCCATAGAGTTCATGGCCCAACCCATCGTTTAGGGGCCCACCATGATTCTATATGCCAGCAATAGGCCATTCCTCACAACACATGTGCCAAAGCACCTTTGTCAAATGTCTGCCAGCACCTTAGGCCCAGGACAGCCTGAGCAAGCAGGACAGAGAATCCTCTCTGTACTGATCCCTAGAGCTCTGTTGTCTCCATTTCTGATGGTAGCCATTAAACTGACGGACAACCCTGCCCAGGACACATGTCAAAGGACCCAGCAAAATCCCTGCATTGCTGCCGACTGGTGAAGTGGCTTCTAGAAAGTCATGATTTACCTCGTGACTCTAGAGCAATGGTTCTCAATCTTCCTAATACTGCAACCCTTTAATATAGTTCCTCCTGTTGTGGAGACCCCATATCGTTGTTCTTTTTCTACTCTTAAGAATCTCAGTGTAAACATCTGTGTTTCTTAATGGTCTTAGGCTACCACTGGGAAAGGGCCATTTGATCCCTAAGGTGTTTTGGCCCATAGGTTGAGAACCCCTGCTCTAGAGCTTCACCCTTGACAAAGAAAATGGCCAAAGATGAGAAGAAATTATATAAAGCATTCCTTGAGCTTCAAAGGCAAAGAAAACTCCAGGTGTCCCCACTGTTTTGATAGAGATGATACATGATGTCACATTCTGTTACCAAATACGCCCTGGATGCCAGTCCTGAGGCCTAGGCTCATCAGGTCTGAAAGAGCAGTAGGCATTGCAGACACCACTTTAGTCAGTGGCAGCTGAGGTTCCAGGCCTACCGCGCTGGCCTAGAGTCAGGGGTGGTATTATAGAGGGAACCAGAGCTCTGAGCAAAAGTGGTTTGCTTTGTGACTTTGCTTCATTAGTGTTTGACAGACTTGCAGAGGCCTTAAAGTCCACTGTCCAGGCTTCTACGCATGGTGGCTGAGGTGTCCACAGACCTGTGTCTTTCTTTCCTTCAAAAGAGAAAGAGCCCCAGTCATATCTCTGCCCCAGTTCTCCTTTTCAGACACTGTGGGTTGGGCTAGCCGCCCACCAGGCTCCTAGTCCACCTTTTGTCTCAGAGAGCTTTTCTGTGAGCTTGAGGCAGAGCCCAGTAGTTTAGGAGTGCCTAGGTACTGCTATCCAGTGAGTAACAGGGGTGTTTAAATACTCATCTGGCATTGGGATTCAGAGAGGCAGCTCTTCCCAGGGGAATTCTTCCCCTAGGCATATTTAGTTTTAGTTAATAATTTATTGAGTTTGCATACACGGGTTACTTGTGCTTTTTGATGCTCAGAGTTAGCTCAGCAGTCTATTCTGGAAGCCAGCTGTGGGAGCAGAGCAGAGATCAAGATGAGAACTGAATGTTGATTGGCCATACCAACCATGTAAGCCCTTGAGACATTCCTGGCCTGTTTTAATAGGAGATAACCAGTCAATTTCCAGCTGTCATAAGTGACTGTCAACATGACTGTGGCATATCCATGTGTGTCAGAAGAACTGGAAGGTGAGACCCACAAGTGTCCTCTCTATGATCAGGAAAGGCCACAGAGGCCAGGGAAGATGGGGTGAACCTCTTGAGAACAGTGTACAGAAAAGACCAAGGCCTGGAGCTCCTGACACAGTGCTGCGAAACATAGCCGACGCTGTGATAAACTACCCGAGATGATCAACTTGAAAAGAGCAAAGGTTATTTCGGCTCACTGTTTCCAAGGTTTTAGCTCATGGTTCCGTGCTCCTCTTGTCTTTAGAGTGCAGGGAGGAGTACAGGGCAAAGAAGGCTGCTCACCAGTGTCTCTGGGAAAGAATAACAGAAAGAGGCTTGGGCCCAAATATCCTTCTACAACCACGACCCCAATCATCTGCCTTCCTTCCATTAAACCCCACCCACTAAAGGTTCTGCCGCTCCCCATAACAGCAACACGGGCTGGAGACCAAGTCGTCAACACCTGGGCCTTTGGAAAGAACCCTCAACACCCAAATCACAGCGATGCTATTCATTAAAGCTGATGGCCTAAGGGAATGTGCCACCATGAAGCAAGCTCTCACTGGAGGTAGGAGGAAGGTGCCCTCACGTCTGTCCCAGGGATGCACGCAGTGCTCTCATGTAAAGCACATGGGCGGCGCCATTCCATCTTCAGCACCAAGAGGAATGGGGGATCTCTCCCAGCATCCTCCACTCCATAAACACTCTTTTGGGCCGTGTCTTCCTATGCAGGGGATGTAGCTGTGGATAAATCAGGAAGGAATGTCCATTCCTGGGGTTCCCCGTGTCTGGGAAACAGACACAAACATGAATGATCAGATCAAAATCATGAAAGAGCAAGTACAGAGGCAGAGGGAATACCGGGCTGTGCAGCCGAGTGTAAGATCAAGAGAGCGTCCCTGAGGACACAGCTTTGGTCTGAGACTCAAAACAATGTGGAGCAGAAAGGAGGGCAGAAAGTGGGGGACAGGTGGAGGAGACATCCATTGCAAACAGCGAGTGTTGAGGCCCAGCTGAGGGAATCCAAAGGGCATAGCATGCTAGAAGCAACTCATCTCGGTGCAAGCAGTAGGCCAGAAGCAGAACCAAGAGAGGCAAGCGAAGAAGGCTGAGCTCCAAGGTCAAGGGCCTCGCAAACCGTGTCAAGGACACCTTTTCCTCGGGCGACAGGAGGATTTTAATCAAGAATGTGACAGCCAACGATTTGCATGGCACACACGCTCTCCATCTAATGAGCTCAATTTGCAGCCGCTTCCCCGGGAAATTGGTGATAGGCTTAACCCATTGCCGACTTAAGAAAATGAACCAGTAGAAAGGGAGCCTCAACAGCTGCTAAATCTCCAGGGCTTGAGCAGAGGGTGGTAAACAGGGCTGCCTTTGGATGCTGGGGTTGCAAGCGGCTGACAGGTGGATCCATCTTAGAATTCCCTGGTTTAAAGAGAGAGAATCTGTGACAGGCCAGATTTCTCTCACTGCACTTGCATTATCCTTTCTAGTATCACTTACTCCCTGTTCCTCCGGCAAGGATGGCTTCCATTCGGCTCAGAGGACATAATTGTCTAGGCAGCAGAAGGTGGTCAGTAAGTAGGGTCTGTACAAGCCTGGGTCTTCATTTGGGGACTTCTGGGCTGTCTTCAAGCCCTGGGCAGCTGCTTCCAAAGACGCCTAATGCTTGGCATGGCTTCCAACTCACTGAGTGTAATCTTGAGGCGTCTTTCAGAGGCTCAGAGGGTCATAATGGGTTTCTGATATGGTGACAATTGCTTTCTGGCCACGGTTGGTTAGCTCAATTGGATAGAGCGTTGTGATCGAAGCCAACGCTCAGGTTTCACAGACTCACAGCTCAGCTTCACAGTTGTGGATGACACCTGCAACTCCTGCCAACCTTGGAGATAAACAATCCCGAGGTAGAAGCCTGGCTCTTTCAGCGCAGGGCTGTGAGACCCGCAGACAGTGTCTTGGCTTTTCGTCTCTGCTCCTGTGTGGGTTCTTGCTCTGTGAAGACGGAATGATAATAACCCTTTTCTCCTGGGGTTCTTACAAGTACAGAACGATACAACATGAAGAGAGGGCACAGCGATGTCCCCTGTGTGGCAAGTGGCCAACACAGTTGCATATAAACTGGAACTCTGCCTGTTATTGGAGTCAAAAGCTTCAGCTGAGCAGGTACAGAGGCGTGGCTAGCTCCAAGCTAGAGCCTCTTCCTGCAGTAGGTCGGGAGGCTGGCCTGCTGCAAGCGAAACCAGGAGGCCCACGACCCTCTGTCACTTGGAAGCAATTCTGAAGGTGGCTTTGAAGGTGCCTGGATTGGGACCCTGTAGGAGTTCAGAGCAGTCCCAGACTCATGAAAATGTGAGATCCTCAAGCGCAATTCAGGACTGGACTAGGATGAGAGGAACCTGATACTTGGTGCCACCAAAGTACCTGACAAACCTTGGATAGCTCAGGGGCATAGGGGTTGTTAGGAGCAAAGAGTGAAAAGACTGAGTTAAAATCTTCAGTCTCCCATGTGACTTGTTTAACCCCTGCGAGCCATTAAGCCTTTCTCTGCTTCTGTTTTCTTTCTTGTAAGTTGGTGTGACTCTGCTGTCCACCCCGTGTGACTGTTGTCCACCCCGTGTGACTCTGTTGTCCATCCCGTGTGACTCTGTTGTCCACCCCGTGTGACTGTTGTCCACCCCGTGTGACTCTGTTGTCCACCCCGTGTGACTCTGTTGTCCACCCCGTGTGACTCTGTTGTCCACCCCATGTGACTGTTGTCCACCCCGTGTGACTCTGTTGTCCACCCCGTGTGACTGTTGTCCACCCCGTGTGACTCTGTTGTCCACCCCGTGTGACTCTGTTGTCCACCCCGTGTGACTGTTGTCCACCCCGTGTGACTCTGTTGTCCACCCCGTGTGACTCTGTTGTCCACCCCATGTGACTCTGTCACCCACCCCATAGTGGCGTGGGGAAGGACTGAATGAGAAGCTAAGCAATCCATGCAGTGGCACTCTCTTGCTGAATGCTGCTCCACTGAGCACTATCAAGGTTCCAGTCCGGGACTTGCACATCTCAGTCCACTCTGAGCTCCTGTACCCCAGTGCCCACATTCGCCATGCAGTCTCACCAGAATGCTTTTCTGTCTGTCTTCCCTCCACAAGTCAGGCTGTCTCATTGATGTCTGTCTCTCAGTACTGAAGACAGATCCTGGTTCATGCAGATACTGTGGACTAGCCAGAAGATGGACTGTCACCATGACGCCTCTATGTCTCTGTCCCCATAGCTCTTATTCTCCTCGGGAACCCACTGGGATGACCTTGAGTCATTCATTCCCTCACCATCTCAGTCTCTGTTTCTCATTTATGAAGATGGCGGTGTCAACCCAGCTGGAGGAATCTTTCTGATTCTGATGTTTTCGTTTCGTCACAATGGGCCCGATCCTTTTCTAGAAGGGCCTGTCTCCTACTTTGAGGGGCTATAATGAATGCTAGGGTTTTCTTCTGGGAATGGGAGTTTCTTCCAGGGTGGCGGGAAGACATCCTGGAGACGTTTCGATGCATCCCAACAGGAAATGGAGATGGGTACGCAGGAAAGTCTTCTCCTGGCCTTGATTTTCGCTTATTAGTCTGGACTCCATGGAGATAGGCTATCTGGGGGGAAAATCATTTTAATAACTGAAAGAAAATGGAATTAAGGATGCTGGCTGCTGGCTGACCAGAGCTGGGTGACTCTCCTGTGGGGAGTTAATTTGTGTCTGCTCCTGCTGCCTGTCTGATTAGATGCTCGCTCATGTGTCACTCTGCCAAGAGTTTCCATTGAGATGGTCCCTTGTGATATGGATTCAAGGGCTTTGTGAGGGCAGAGGGTTGGGGAGGTGCCCAGGGTTAGGGGAGGCATAGTGAGGGACGTTTGGTCCATGCAGGATGTCTCTGAAAGTGGTGTGCACATGGCAACCCAGAGGACTGGACTGAGGGTCATCAGCCCCGCTTTGAGAAAGGGCCTTGTTTTCCACAGCATGAATGGACAAAGTCCTATAATCACGACAGTTCCATGTGTACCTGGGCTTTCTGTCACCGACTCAGTGCACAAAACACAGATTAGCTTTGATCATTCATCTCTATGCCTGAAACCGTGACCTCTGACCCTTCAGGTCAGAGCTGACACAGAATTCAGTTGCCTTGGCACGTGAGGCCTGATGTTACCTCATGCTGAGAAGGGGGAGTCAGTATGTGGTTTCATCAGTGTGTGGGGAGCAGCCGAGGTTCAGGGCAGGCACTGAGCCCTCTGTCCCGGATGTGGGCAGTCTGGGTGGACTGCTCTCAGGCCCAGTCATGGAGCAGACATGGCAGGTGTGGGGAGGCTGAGGACCCTGTCAGGCATCTGCCATTGTATTTCACAGAGAAGTCAGCAACATTCTCTGAGAGAATCCAGATCCATCATTGGTCTAGACTGGAGTTGACAAGGTCAGCAGCATCAAAGCACAGATCCAAGGTCGAGGAAATGTTCACAGGCTTTTGAGATATTCCATTTTCTCCTAGTCCATTCTGTTACTGTTGCTACTAATAGTAAGGTTGCTTGATAAATCTCTTCAAGTTTTATTTTTTTACTTTTGCATCATCCTGGAACCCAGAATTTTGGATGTGTAGGCAAGTCTTCTGTACCTGTGACACTCTCTCAGTATTAAATATTTTAAATTTTGAGACAGGAGATCACCATCACTACGTTGCCCCAGCTGACCTTGTACTTACTTTGTAGCCTATGTACATCTTCAACTGGTAATCCTCCTGCCTCAGCCTCCTGAGTGGCTGGGATTACAGGCCTATGGCACCATGCCCAACCCCAGCCTGCTGGTTTGCTTGCTTTTGAGACAGAGTCCAGCTAAGCAGCCTCAGATAGTATTGCAATTTTAAACCTCCTGCCTCAGCCTCCTGGTTGTTAAGATTGTAGGAATGCCTCACCATGTTGGTCTTCTTCCACCACTTAATCAAATCAGAATATCTAGGAGCGGGGAGTGACAAGGATTGATTTTTTTAATTAAGTAAAGCTATCAAAAGTAGCATAAAACTAAACTAGTTCAACTCCCAGATGATCTGAGCACGCACCCAAGGTTCAGGAGCGGAGCTGAGGAGCATGGCCTGGGTTAGGCAGACAAGGGGCACAGCACAGGCTGGAGGTAACCCGTAGGGCTATGGTATGGGGACCGCTCAGTGTGCCCCGTTTTCAGTGTCAGCAGCACTAGCTGGGTCACGGTGGCCATCACAGACAGGACATTCAATAGAGTCACTTATCAGACCTCAGAGAGATGATACGTGGTCTCAGGGGGCACGTGGCTTAATTCATAGCAAGAGGAAATTGGGTTAATCCCAGAAAAGTGGGTCATGGCCCTAAAAGGCTTCCCTGTGAATGCAGTGCTTTGAGATGAGGGACCAGAGTGACGATGACTCTTCTGGGAGCTGCGGAACTCTGGCCGGTGCTTTACAAGGGCTGAGGCTCTCTGTGAATGTCGTCTGAGGGTGGAACACCTCTTCTCTGGAACACCCAGTAAAGACTCCGGAAGGCTGAGGACAGCAAAGGCAGGGGACCAGAGCCAGCAACTGCTCACTGACATAGCAGCCTAGGCAGGTACCTCTTCCTGCCTTGGATATGGTCACAGTTCCCATGCACTGAAGGAACTGATGGGGGCAGGACAGCTGGGTCTTCATTTGAATACAATCATAGTGAGAAGACTCCAGGGGCCCCCCTGTGGGGTAGTGGCAAGGCCTCTGATGCTGGCTTTCCACTCTGGAGTTCTCATGGAGTCCA